>NW_024870793.1:3812500-4357500 GCF_019054845.1 Dipodomys spectabilis
TTCTTGAGATTAAAACACTTGCAAATATTATTTATTATTATTTTTATTTTTATATATTTTATTATATATAATCTATCATAGATATTCAAGACATCTGTATATCTTAATATTAAGATTTCAAGATTATAGTTGAAAGCCCACCCAAGCAGGAAAGTTCCTTGGATTCTTATCTCCAATAAACCCATAAAGAAAAGCCAGACTGAAGTGGCATTAAGGTTCAAGTAGTAGAGCAATAGCCTTGAGAAAATCAGGCTTAGGGACAGTACCCGAGCCCAGAGGTTAAGCCCTATGACAAACCAAACAACAAAAACAAAATAAAAACAAACCTCAAACCTAGCATTTTTCTCATTGTATACAGAGGTGCATAAATAAGGAAATTTCTTCCTGTGTTATGTATAGGGAGAAAAAAAAAGATGTCACACAATTACTATCTTCAAACCATGTTACACCAAAGTCTCAAAAGATTGCTCTTTTTCTATATTTATAAATTAATATAATCAATTTGTTGGCAATTTGTCTAGATTATTGACATTATCATTTTACACATGAGCTGTTGGAATTATCTATTAACTAAGTTCTTATTATACCTCACTTGAAAGACTAACTACTCTAGTCAATTAGAATGCCAGAATCATTTGTGAATTTGTAAATTAAAACTTTTACTTTAAAAGAATTTTGTAGTATCCTATTGAATATTAAAGTATAAACAAAAATATATATTTTAAATCTGAATTCTAATTTAGCCAGGTCTACAAAGTCCTACATTAAATGAACATTCCTATTTCTCCAATAAACTTTTGTAATCCTTCAGTTCTTTGGAAACTAAATGAATGATGTTTACTTTTTCAAATTTTTAATTGGGAATCATGAGCTCTTTTGCATCTAGACATGTTCTGTAATTAAGACAACATTTACAACACAACTGAGGATTATACATGAGTTGCATTTCTATAGGATACTTGACTACCAAAACGTAATGACAAAATTAGCCCAAAATTCCAACTGTGTATTTCTTACTTGTTTATTTTTTATTCCTTTCTTGGTTGGTTTTATTGAGACAAAATTATATTCTGCTAGTTGGCCAAAGTTTCTGATCAACTCAAGTAACTTGAGAGTGGAATCCATGGAGTCCATTAAATACAAGATCATGTCATCCTCATGTTTTTTTTTCTTCTTTTTCTTTCTTTTTAAAATTTATTATTTTTTCTTGTGAAAATACTGTACGGAAGGGTTAAAATTGCCTGGGCAAGATAATGAGTACATTTCTTGTCAATCATTGTAGCCTCCTACTTTGTTTTCCCTATCCATCCCTTCCCATTTACCCCCTGCGCCCCCACCCTATCCTCCTCCCCCCCACCAAAGTTGTAAAGTTCGATTTCAAAAGAATGACTTGTACATCTTATTGTTGCAATGGTTCCACCTGTATCCCTAGTTAAACGATTTGTTTTTGCCATTCCCCCCCAGAAATTATACGGACATCAAATACAGTTAAAGCAGGGATTATACCATGGGGGAGGAACATACAAAGCAAAAAAGAAATAATCTTATAAATGTGTTAGAAACAATCCCATGAAAGAAAAAAAAAACATTTGAATACAAATCTTAGGGTTCATTTCCCTAACATCAACTTATCTGACCTATTCTGCTTGACTCAGTCATATTCTAGTTACTGCAAATAAGGGAAACCATGGGAGATATATTTCTTTAGGTCTAGCATACTTCACTGAATATAATTTTTTCCAAGTCTTTCCATTTTCTAACAATTGGGGCAATGTCATTATTTCTGGTGGAGGCATAGAATTCCATTGAGTATATATACCACATTTTCTTGATCCATTCATCTACTGAGGTTCATCTGGGTTGGTTCCATATCTTAACTATGGTAAATAATGATGCAATAAACATAGTCCTGCTGGAATTTTTAGTGT
Organism: Dipodomys spectabilis; assembly: GCF_019054845.1. Classification (NCBI taxonomy): domain Eukaryota; kingdom Metazoa; phylum Chordata; class Mammalia; order Rodentia; family Heteromyidae; genus Dipodomys; species Dipodomys spectabilis. The sequence goes on from NW_024870793.1 coordinate 3,814,429, forward strand.
GTGTGGTCTTGTTTGTGAACTTTTGGGTCAATGCCCAAAAGTGGGATATGCTGCCTCATAGGGGAGCTCTATGTGGAGTCTTTTGAGGAACCTCCATATTGCTTTCCAAAGTGGTTGAACAAGTTTACACTGCCACCAATAGTGCAGTAAGGTTCCCTTCTGTCCACATCCCCTCCGTCGTCTATTGTTATTAAAGTTTTGATTATAGCCATTCTAACTGGGGTGAGGTGTTATTTCAATGCTGTTTTCATTTGCATTTCTTTCATGACTAAAGAGCATTTCTTCATGTGTTTCTTCATTCCTCGTCAGAGAAATTTCTTGTTAAATATTTAGGTCACTTATTTATTTGGCAGTTCTTTCTTTGAAGATTTGTTGTTGGGAGATTTAACTTTTTGAGTTCCAGGTATATTTTAGATATGAGACCCTTGTCTGTTGTACGGCTAGTGAAGATGTTCTCCCAATCCGTGGGCTTTCTAGTGATCTTGCTATCTATGTCCTTTGCCATGCAGAAGCTCTGCAATTGCATGCATTCCCATTTGTCCCATTTGTCTTTGATTTTGTTGTGTTTCTGGATCTCTATTAAGAAAATTTCGGCCTGTGCCAAGGAGACCTAGGGTTTCTCCTATTCCATCCTGTAATATTTTCAGAGTGTCTGCTTTGACTCTGAGGTCTTTGATCAATTTGGAGTTGATTCTGGTGCAGGGATATAAATAAGGGACTAGCTTTAGTTTTCTACAAGAAGTTAACCAATTTTGCCAGCACCATTTACTGAAGAGGCTGTCTTTCTTCCATTCTATATTTTTAGCTCCCTTATTGAAAATTAGATGCCTATGGGACTGTAGGTTCATTTCTGGGTTTTCAATTCTATTCCATTGGTCATCTTATGTGTTTTACTTCATCTTTCCCTATTTGGATTCCCTTTAAGTTTGCATCTTGTCTTATTTTCCCAGCTAGCATTCTTATACTTATTTGAAGAGGAGTGGAGAGAGCAGACACCCTTATCTCTTTCCTGAATTTATAAGAAATGACTTTAACTTTTCACCATTAAGTATAATGCTGGCTATAGGTTCGTCAATCCTTAGCCAAAAGAACAGCACTGGAGCAATATCAGTTCCAAATTTCAAAGTATAGTGCAAAGCCATAGTAATAAGAACATCTTGGTACTGGCACAAGAACAGTCCTGAGGACCAATGGAATAGGACTGAAGATTCAGAAATCAATCAAATGACCTATAGCCACCTAATCTTTGACATGGGAGCTAAAAAATAGAATAGAAGAAAGACAGCCTTTTCAGTAAATGGTGTTGGCAAAATTGGTTAAACACCTGTAGAAAACTAAAGGTAGATCCGTATATATATATATCAGCCTGCATGAGAATCAAGTCCAAATGTATCAAAGACCTCCAAATAAAAGCAGACACCATGAAAACATTACATGAAGGATAAAAGAAACTCTAGGTCTCTTTAGCACAGGCCAAAATGTTCTTAACAGAGAACCAGAAACAAAACAAATCAAAGAAAGGTTGGAGAAATGGGATTGCATGAAACAGCAGAGCTTCTGATCAATAGAAAGCACACTTACTGGGAGAAGTTCTTCATGAGTCATAAAACAGACAAAGTCTTATATCTAAAATATACTTAGGACTCAAAATCTTAAATCCCCCAACAACAAATCCTCAAAGGAACAACTGCCCAATAAATAAGTGGGCTGAAGACTTAAGGAGAGACTTCTTTGAAGATGAAATAAAAAATGTCCGTTAGACACATGAAGAAATGCTCAACTTTTCTAGCCATAAAGAAATGCAAATCAAAACATTGAGATTGCACCTCACTCCAGTTAGAATGGCTACAATCAAGAACTGTAATAAAGACAGATGCTGGTGGGGGTGTGGCTAAAAGGGAACCCTACTGCATTATTGGTAGGAGTGTAAACTTGTTTAATCACTTTGGAAAGCAGTATGGAATTTCTTCTAAAGACTCCATGTAGAGCTCCCCAATGACCCAGCAACCCCACTTTTGGACACTTACCCAAATGATCACAAAGCTACCAACACAACCATATTTTTGCAGTATTATTCACCATAGCTATGATATGGAACCAATCCCGATGCACCTCAGCAGATGAATGGATCAAGAAAATGTGGTACACACACACACACACACACACACACACACACACACACACACACACACTGGAATTCTATGCTTCCATCAGAAAGAATGGCATTGCTCCATATGTTAGGAGATGGAATGTCTTGGCAAAAATTATATTGAGTGAAATAAGCCAGACAGAAAGAAAACATAGGGCCCATAGTTTACCTTGTTTTGCCTTCGAAGGATTAGAACATGTCTAGGACAAGGAAAGAAGATCATATGCTAAGAACATATGACCATACAAGATAATGTTAAGCAAAATATACCCCAAGTCAGAGACACAAGTGGTTTTTCCTTTCTTTCTTTTGTTTTTAATATGTTTATAATGCACTATGTAATTCTTTTGTAGGTTCATCCCCCCAGTGTATACCCCTGTTTTCACTGCATTTGATTCAAGTGTTCTGCATCATATATATATATATATATATATATATATATATATATATATATATGATATAATATATATCTTATACCATATCATACATATTTTTAATTTGGGGAGTGGAAGGGATATAGCAGAATGCTTAAATGGGGATTCAGGTTGACCATTGTGACAATGAGATGTAAAGGACACTGTGTCGAAAATGAATTTACAATGTCAGGCAGGGTTCGAAGAGGGAGGAGTTGGAGATGTGAGGAGGGAAAAGATGGCAGGGGAAAAACAAAGGAGGAGGTAACAATGATGTATAAGAAATGCACTCATTACCTAGTCCTGTAACTCTGAGCCCTCTGTACAATATTTTTACAATTAAAATATATTAAAAAAATCTCTGCCTAGTGTAGATTTCTAGCGCTGCCCTCGGAATTTCATTTTCTGCCTATTCTGGCTGCGGTGAAGTCCACCTGCCCAATGGATCAGTAGTCTTCTAGACATCTTGGTCCTGAAGTGGGACTTGGATTATCCAGTGGTGGTTAGAACCAGGCCAAGGACAGGACAAAACCACTTCCAGGACATGGCTTCTTCATTCCCCATGCAACTAAGATTGCAAGCAGAATTTCTCTGACTTTGACTCCAGAAAACAATCAGTGAATCAAAAGGAAAGTCCACCAAACACCTCACTCCTCCCCCCGCATTTCCTCCTTTCTCCCTGCTGGAAAAGTACAAAGTAATTTTGCAGGCTTTGGCACACACACAAAATGCCCACCATCTCCCCTGGTAAACTAGGTTTCAATTCACTGTCATGTAAGTGGATAATGCTGCATTCATTATTCTGGACAACATCTTCAGGCTGTTTGATGCTTTAATTTTAGTTGTTGTTGGTGGTGGTGGTGGGGAGGCCTGACATCTGGGTCTGGGTGCTGTCCCTGAACTGCTCACTTCAAGGCTAGCGCACTGCCACTTTAGCCACAGTGCCCCTTCCCGTTATTTCTGCTTATGTGGTGCTGAGGAATTGAACGCTGGACCTCATTCATGCAAGACAAACATTCTACCACTGAGTCTCCTTCCGGCCCTAATGTTTTAATAATTTAAAATTTCTTCTTGTCACTCATGGGGCTTCAACTCAGGGCCTGGGTATTAACATATCCGTGAAATCTTGAGCTCAAGGGGAGCCCTCTCCCACTTGAGCCACAGTGCCACTTCCTATTTGGAGATAAGTGACTCACAGACTTTCCTGCCAGGGTTTGCCTTGAACAGGTGAATTTTTAAATTATATTTCTTCTAGGTGTTTATTGGTACCTTACAGTTTTCTGGAATTTAAAGTTTTCTGTAAACTTTTGTCTTCAAGTAATCCAACAGCATTAAATATTACATTTTGAAGCTATCCTTTAGCACATCCATTTTGAAATTATTATCTTAAGATGAAACTCTAATTCTTTGTAGTAACAACCCATTAAAGTTCAAATGAGAAATATGCTAATTTTTCAGCAGCCTTGACTCTCCTTCCTTTTTTCTCTCTCCAGTATCTTTTCTTGTTTTGGAACAAGTGTCATGGACTGTCCAACCATTCAAAAGGAAGCTTATTCCATTAATTTAAGAGGAAAAGAATCCAGCCTGCCTGCATCTCAAGGCAACTTTGAGTATAATGTTAATCTAATAATTCATGTCAGTGGATTTTCAGTCATTTCGATTTTTTTTGTTTAACCACTCATTAAAGAGGTTCCATGAAGCAAGAATCAAAAATCATGTTCTGCTTTCTAAGAATTTTTAAGAAGCTAGTGATTCAACAAGACACATTCTCTTCTTCCAATATTCCACGGTGAAGAATTTCTCTTTTATCATAGCCCTTACCACTGACCCCTTCCCTTCAAATTTGTAGCTTTGTTCAATTTTCTTGTACCAGCTTGCGTTTTGGTATTAGCCTCAGTAATCTCCTTGTAGTATTTGACAATGAAATTCTATTTATTTTTAGAGAGCTCAATTCATGTTGCCAAAGGCAGCGTAATGAGCATATCATAAAGCTTAAACCATTGAATATCATTAACATGATAATATGCAACTAATTCATAAATTAATATAAGTACCATATAAATGTGCATCTTCATATACTTTTTAAAATGCCAAGTAGTTACATATCTATGTCATAAAATAATTCAGATCACTGGTACATGAGACTAAGCTCAACCTTTTATATCATCCCCAATAATTTTTCAAATTTTCTTATCTCATTAAGTTTCACCTTAGGGTCTGCTTTTCCTAGCAACAAGTTATAAGTTGATATCCCTGGATATTAGTCCCCTCTAAGTAAGCTTTTTTCTTCCCACTACTAGTTGGTTCCTCATGATAAATACCTGAGGAAAACGTCCCATTGTGCCTGCAAGAGGAATACCCAAGTCGATTGTCTGTGCCTACTCTTGCCTTGCTTTTTTTGGGAATGTGGTAGCAGAGTCAGGCGTGTCAGCAATCAGGTGGCTGGAACCATGGTGTTAAGAATTATGGGTAGCAAAATGAGTAGCAGAGAAAGGGAGTACCAGGGATAGGGTAATTGCTGAGTTGCAGTGGTAGAAAATTGGGTAGCAGCAACAGCTTTGTAGGGGTAGGGGTAGCTAATACAGGAATCCAGAAAAATTTAGCAGGGACAAAGAAGCATAGACAAATTGAAAGATAAAGGTTGTGAGGCATTGTGCGAATTCTTTGTCTACCAATGCTATAAAAACGGAGGAGGGTTATTTTAAACTAAAACTACAAAAGAAAATGTAAGGTCTTGGTGCTAACAAATATACCCAGGTGTTATTACATTAAACAAAGAATTCAAAATGGTTTTTCTTCATGAATACAGAGATCAAAGGTATTATAATACTTATTGCAAAATGCAAATTAAAGGGAAAAATAAGTCAGGAATTAAATTTACATCGAATGTTAACATTTAAGAGGAAAAGAAGATCCTAGATGGCAAACTAAAGAAAAAGCAATATCAGAGCACTATATGTTCAATAATAAAGAAACATTAATTGAAAAATTGAGCTGGAATGTACACATCAGGCAAAGACAAGCAATCTGAGCCTACCACCAACAAAGAAACACCATAATGTATATCTTAGAAAAAGGAACCAAGTTCCTTATCCTTGATTTCAATAATAAACATACCCCCACACACACGCATGTATGCAACAGCTTAATCTAATCACATCCATTCAACATGAAACAAAGATCTTCCTGTAATATTTGAAACTCTAAAATTTTCAAGTCTTACTCTGAAAAAATTACAGGACGGAATAGGAGAAACCCTAGGTCTCCTTGGCACAGGCCGAAATTTTCTTAATAGAGACCCAGAAATACAAAAATAATCAAAGACAAATGGGACAAATGGGATTGCATTAAATTGCAGAGCTTCTGCATGGCAAAGGACATAGATAGTAAGATCACTAGAAAGCTCACGGATTGGGAGAAGATCTGCACAAGCCATACAACGGACAAGGGTCTCATATCTAAAATATACCTGGAACTCAATAAATTAAATCTCCCAACAACAAATCCTCAAAGAAACATATGCCCAATTAATAAGTGGGCTAAAGTCTTAAAGAGAAATTTCTCTGAAGAGGAAAGAAGGATGGCCAATAAACACATGAAGAAATGCACAAACTCTCTAGACATAAAAGAATTGCAAATAAGAACAACATTGGGGTACCACCTCACCCCAGTTAGAATGGCTATAATCAAGAACTCTAATAACATCAGATGCTGGAGGGGATGTGGACAGAAGAGAACCTTACTACATTGTTGGTGGGAGTGTAAACTTGTTCAAACACTGTGGAAAGCAGTATGGAGGTTCCTCAAAAGACTCCATATAGAGCTCCCCTATGACCCAGCAATCCCACTTTTGGGCATTTACCCACATGATCACAAACAAGACCACACACACTAAAAATTCCAGCATGACTATGTTTATTGCATCATTATTTACCATAGCTATGATATGGAACCAACCCAAATACCCCTCAGTAGATTAATGGATCAAGAAAATGTGGTATATATACACAATGGAATTCGGTGCCCCCATCAAAAAGAATGACATTGCCCCATTTGTTAGGAAATGGAAAGGCTTGGAAAAAATTATATTAAGTGAAGTAAGCTAGACCCAAATATACATAGGTCCCATGGCTGCTTTATTGCAATAAGTGGTATATGTCTGAGTCAAGCAGAAAAGGTCAGATGAAGTTGACGTTAGGTGAATGAACCCCAAGATAAGTATTCAATTTTCCTCTTTCATGCAGTTGTTTCTAACATATTTATAAGATGATTTCTATATTGCTTTGAATGTCCCTCCCCCACGGTATAACCCCGGATTTCACTGTATTTGATGTTGTTATAATTTGTGGAGTGGAAGGGCAAAAACAAATCGTTTAACTAAGAATACAGGTGGACTCGTTGCATCAATGAGATGTACAAATCATTATGTCGAAAAATGAACTTTACTACTTTGGTAGAGTGGTTTGGCCATCTACTTTCCAGCTGATCTCTTGGTGTAGAAGCAATATGTAATACAAAGCAATACAAACCAGTTCTTACTATAAAGAATTTTTCTCTGAACATCTTAAAAATAAATTCTGACAACATGAAATAAAAATCTCTAAGCTTAAAACATTCTTCTAGACAAGTTAATGAATTACTGAGAACAAGTATTTTAAGAATAATTTCAGAGAGCTTGAACCCAGGGCCTGGGTTCTGTCTCTGAGATTACTACTCAAGATTAGTGTTGCCACTTTGAGCCACAGTGCCACTTCCAATTTTCCCTTGATTAATTGAACAGAAAAGTCTCACCAATTTTCCTCTCCAGAATGGCTTTATACTAGGATCTAGAGGTCTAAGCTCTCTGAATAACTATGATGATAGGCATGAACCCCTGGCACCTGGCTAGAAAAATTGCTTACCTGAGACAGAGGCCAGTTAGTATTAAATGTCAATCATGTTTAACTTTGTAATATAAAGTTAACTGAAATGTCTTCTGCTAGAAATAAGGAATCAAATGTGTAGGTGGTTTACAAAGTTTTTATCAAAAGCCACATATTTTCCTTGTTTTATTTTTTCTTCCAAAATTGTGTGCTTTCCAGAATCATACCTTATCTTTCCTTGCTGGTTTCTTTAGTTTATCTCATACATGCCCACAGCTCCTTCATTTATAAATTCTTTATGTGAAGACCTTGCAAATATCTATTTTCAGTCCAAACCCCTTGTATGCACCTCTCATACATATATTCTACTGACATAAAAACTTGTGAAACAGTAATCATCTCTTATCATTACTGGATATTAATGTGTAAATAAAATTTAAGAAAATAAAGAATAACATAAATAAATATAACATGATTTTAATAGTAATGCTAAACATAAATACAACGTCGATTATTTTCTGAGCAATTTAATAAAAGCCTCAAGGAAAAGAAATCAACTTTTTTGAGTGCTGATATTATGGTTTAAACTCAGGACCTTACCTTGTCACTTAGGCTTTTTCCCTCAAGGGTGGTGTTCTGTGTTTGAACGACAGCTCCCTTTCCAACTTTATTTGGGGGATTATATAGCGATAAGAATCTCACAGAATAAAAATCATTTGTGTCCCTATCTTGGGGTTCATTTCACATAACATCCTCTTATATGGTTATATGGTACCAAATACTAGTTACTGCAAGTAAGATTAACCATGGGATCTATGGTTATTTTAGCCTGACTTATTTCACTTAATACAATTGTTTCTGTGTCTTTCCATTTCCTAGCAAATGGGGCGATGTCATTCTCTCTGATGGAGGCATAGAATTCCATTGTGTGTGTTTGTGTGTGTGTGTGTGTGTGTGTGTGTGTGTGTGTATCACATTTTCTTGATCTACTCATCTACTGAGGGGCATTTGGGTTGGTTCCATATCTTAGATATGGCAAATAATGCTGCAATAATCATAGTTCTTCCGGTAGCTTAGTAGGGTCTTGTTTGTGAACATTTGGACAAATGCCAAAAATGGGATTGCTGGATCATAGGGGAGCTCTCAGTGGAGTCCTGGAAAAAATTATAAAAAGTGAAGTAGGCCAAACCCAAAGAAACATAGGTCCTATGGTTTCCTTTATTTGCAATAACTATTATATGTCTCAGACAAGCATAAAAGTTCAAAAGCTATGTACATACGACCAGATAAGATGATGTTAAGCGAAATGAACCCCAAGATAGGGTTTATAATCTACCATGTGTTTTGTTTTTCTTTTTATGTTCCTCCCCCATGGTGTAACACCTGTTTTCACTGTATTTAATGTCAGTGCCCTGCGTCTTGTATACACCCTTCTCTAGCTTGGGGAGGGGAAGGGATAAAATAGTTAATTAGTGATACAGGCTGATCCATTGCAACAATGAGATGCACAAGACACTATGTTGAAAAAGGATCTTTACAATATAGGCGGGGAAGAGGGGAAGCGAAGAGGGGGGAGTATAGTTGTGGAGGTAGGAGGGGAAGGTTAGGGAAAAACTAAGGAGGAGGTAACAATGCTTGATAGAAAATATACTCATTAACTTGCTCATGTAAATATAACCTATCTATACAGGATTTTTACTATTAAAACTTCTACTGAAAAACAGAAGGTGTGCTGGGCACCGGTGACTCAAACCTGAAATCCTAGGTATTAGGAGGTTAAGATCTGAGGATCACGGTGCAAAGCCAGCCTGAGACTCTTATCTCCAATAAAACCACTAGAATACCGATACGGGTGCTATGGCTCAAGCCGTAGATTGCTCCCCTTGATCTGAAGAGTGCAGGGACAGCGCCCAAGCCCAGAGTTCAAGCCCCACGACCGACAAAACACACACACACACACACACACACACACACACACACACACACACACACACACACACACACACACACACACACACAAAACAGAAGGTGTCATGTACACCATATGTAGTAGCCCACATCTGAAATCCCAGCTGATTCAGAAGCAGAAATGATATGCATCATGGTCTGAGGCCAGTCCAGAGAAATAACTGCCAAGACAACCATCTCAACAAATGAACTGGCCATAGTGGTTCATATCTGTAATCCTAGTTAATTATGTTATGAGGCATTGGTAGCAAAGTCTGTCAGTCTAAGATCAGACCAGGGCAAAAAGTCCAAGTCCTCAAGTAAATAAAATGGACTAGAAGTATGGCGAAAGTAGTTGAGCTGCTTGGTGCTATACAGACAAATTCCTGTCTAGCAAGCAGAGAACCCATGAATAGAACCCTAGTAATATTCCTTTCTTCCACAAAAAGCCTAAATAATTTTGTCCTATTTGAACATCTAATTTCAAGGCCACTGACAAATCAGAGATGGTGACATTCTCTTAAAAATTAGGTATTCAAAAGAGACAAAGTTCTTTATGTTTTGAAAAAATTGAAAAGGAAGGAAAATGCATGTGATTTTTGTTAGCTACATAATTCTTGTAAACAAAAAATGTACTCAAGTATTTAATATATATCAATATTTGTACTTATATCCATGTATGTATAAATGTGTGTATGTATATAATCATTTATATATATACATACATATATATGTATGGTTAATCTCTTTTCTTTGTAGCAAATGGTACAAATGAATCTGTACAATCACTACTCATAGGCATGAATAGACAAAGAGAATGAGCAGAGAACTCATACTCAGGAATCTATGGTTAGCCCATAACCCTGAAAATCTTTTACATCAGTTTGCATGTGTCAGTTAGTGCAGTACAGGGACAATACGATGGCAGTGAGATACCAGGCAGATGACATGAGAAATGAGAGCCACAAATGGTACAATATTCTTTTTGATGGGTAAGTAGAATTTCCAGTGTGTGTGTGTGTGTGTGTGTGTGTGTGTGTGTGTGTCTAAGTGTGTCAGTCCTGGGGTTTGAATTCATGGCCTGGATGCTATCCCTAAGTTTTTATGCTCAAGGCTAGTATTCTACTACTTGAACCACAGCTCTGGTTTTTTTGGTGCTTAATTGGAGAAAGGTCTCATAAAGACTCCTGCCTGCACTTGCTTTCACATATAATCTTCATATCTCAACTTCCTGAGTGCTAATATTACAAGGGTGAGCCACCACCATTATGGTGAGCTCACAAGTGTGAGCCCTCTACCTCTTACCTATAACCTCGGCCGTCCTCTGAGTTCCAGAACTGTATGTCTCACCAAGCTCACATTTTTTGACAGTGTTGTGGCTTGAACTCTGGGTCTGGGTATGTTCCTGATCTGCTTTTGCTCAAGGCTACATTCTATCACTTAAGCCACAGTGACACTTTTGGCTTTTTCTGTTTATGTGGTACTGAGGAATCCAACCCAGGGCTTCAAGCTTGCTTGGTAAGCACTCTACCACTTAGCCACATTCACAGCCCAAGGCTTACCTCTAACAGGAACTATGAGGGTGGAATTTATTGGCATATTCTTTTCAGCATAGAAATCGCTGGCCATTTCATATCTTTGCCAGGATTTGGGACCAGTGTGAGACTCGGCAATGCGGAATGATGAATGAGTGATAGCCACCAGGCCTCAGAGATCTAGGCTCACAACTTACAGAGGGATAGGGAATATGGAGCCAGAACGTTCTACAACTCCTACAGCCTAGGAAGAGTGGTCTCCCTGGCTGCTAGATGTCCCAATGGGACACCTCAGCCAGAACATAATGCACCGGTTGCATACCCCAGCCAAGGCAAGCCTTCTGGGCTTCAGTTATTAAATGGCACAGAAAGATGCTTTGTTCAAGCTACTGGCTCAGGCTTAGTACTTTCTGAGGGTTTGTCCCAGCTTGCCAGGTTGGGGGTCTGGTCATGGGCAACCTGATGAATGCCCATCATTCATACATCATTCATAAATACACAGAGACATGGAGTTATTGCCTTCTTTTTTTTTTCTTTGGCAGGACTGAGGTTGAAATATGAGCATAGGCACTATCCCTGATCTCCTCTTTCTCTAGGGTAGCTCTCAGCCCTTGAGCCACAGCCATAACCCTTGGGGATCTTTTCCTGTGATCTCTTAGAAATAAGAGTGTTGTGGACTTTCCTGCCCTGGTTGTATTCAAATTGGCATTCTCTACATCTCAGCCTCCTGAGGAGCTAGGATTACATACAGGAGCCACTGACACCTGGGTTACTTTTCTTCTTGTTGTTCTTTTTTGAATCCTGACAATCTGAAATCTTCAGTGTCATTCCAATGATTTGCATTCGAAGTAAACTTTCCAGGCCTGGAGTATGAATGCCAGGACTGCCACACACAAATGGAGGGAGATCCTGACAAACTCATTCCTATTTATGTGAATGGTAGTGGAATGTTATAAAAGTAATTAAATTTGAAGTTACTTCATGATTCTATTTTAGAAAGCCACACAAAAATTATTACATTTTCATTTTCCTTTCTAGCACCATGTTATGATTCCCCTAATGGAAGGATATTGATTAATTTTTAATTAATGCTTTTGTAAGTATTCAACTATGATACTTCATTAAAGGGAGACATAACTTAATAACTAATTATTGGTAACTATATATATATAATCTAACGATATCCTCACATTCTCTCTCTCCATATATATATGCATATATATACATCAATCTATACCCCCCTCTCTTTCTCTTTCTCTCTCTCTCTCTCTCTCTCTCTATATATATATATGTATATATATATATATATATACATATATATATATATATATATATTTGGCACTACTGTGGATTGATAACAGGTCGTCAGAACTTCCTGGCACCTCAGTTTGTCAGAAGTTGGTGTGCTAAGACTGTGACACCATTTATGGATTGGGCATTGTAGGCTGTGAGTTGAAATCCTAGCATTGCCAAAAATTTATTCATGGATTACGAAGCCACTTTTCACACATTTTTTTTTCCTGAAAAACTGTCCTGGGTCTCATAATGATGTATACTTCATATGCAAATATATCCTGTGTGATAGGATATAATAAATGAAATGTTATATGTGTAATAATACTAAATGAATAAGGGTAATAAACCTCATACTCACTAAACTCATGTATGTATTTTTCCAGTGCTGGGGCTTCAATTCAGGCCCTGGGAACTGGTCTGAATTTCTTGTCTTCAAGGACGGTGAGCTTACCCTTCACCCACAGTTCCACAGAGATACCTAGATACTGAGTTCAAATCCCAGGCCTTCCAGAAAAATGGTGCAAATTTCAAGCCAGAGCCTTATTTTATTTTATTTTTGCCAAGCATGGGGCTTGAACTCAGGTCTTGGCATCTCTGCCACAGCTACCTTGGGATCCTAGGACCCAAATTCAAATCTCGGCGTTGGTAAGAAATAAAATAAAAAGGAGAAAGATAAAATGGAGAAATTCAAGAAGGTGGTTTTGCATTTTTTCCCTTTGCATTGTGACCATCCTGCATGTAAATGACAAGGCCCAGAAAGTGTACATGATATAGCATACTGAAGTTTGGCTGGCTATTAGGGAAGCCATAGCCAAAACCTCAAATTAGGCCTGGAGGTCAAATCCCCGGACTGCCACTAAGTATTGGCATGAGATTCTAAGAAACCCATTCCCATATACATCCATACGAATGGAATTTTATAAAAGTAACAAATTAGTAATTAGTGTACGAGTGTACTATAAAATATACACAACAATTTTACTACATTGACTAATTTTCAAATAATACTTTATTATGTATTCAACCATAACCATGATACTTAAAAGTGGAAGGAATAATTTGATTGTCAATAATGGGTAGTAATATAATATATGTAATTTCATACTCTACAGACTCCTTTCTCTTGTTTTATACATATATTATATATATATATATATATACATACATATATGCCAATCTACACATTTATCTCTTCATACACTTGTCACTCCTGGGGCTCAGTGGTATAATGATGGCTAGTACATACAAAGCCCTGGATTTGATTCCTCACTAACACATGCATATAAAAATCCAGAAGTTGTGCTCTCACTCAAGCAGTTGAGCATTAGCTTTGAGCACAAAACTTAGGGACTGTGTCTAGACTCTTACTTAAGGTCCAGGATGGGCATGAAAAAAAGATTGAATGTGACTGCAACTCTATAAGGAAAGGACTTCAAATACCTCATCACAGAGCAAGCCGGGAGACTGATACTGACAGCTGCTATCTAACCTGACTTAGTCAGAGGTATACTTCTGCAACTCAGCCACACAGAACAAGATGCTGCTGGCTTGCTCACCCCTGTCATCCAAGATTCTCGGGGGCTGAGATCTGACACTGGTGGGTTTAAAATCCTGCCCTGGCAGGGGTGTGGATCAAAGTGATACATCTCTACCCTTGAGCAAAAGATCTTAGGACAGCACCCCCAACATTTTATTACAATCCCTGTGGCTGACTCCCCCACCAAAAAAAAATACCCCTCTGAATCATTAGATGTGAACTTTGTGCAGTTTGTGATGTTTTTCTGAAAGAATGGTGATACTGATGAAAGCAACTGAATACTAATGACAACTTGTGGGATACATCTATGTGATAAGTCCTTCCTGGTGTGCTGGGGCCCTCACGGGGTGCTGTGTGCTGAGTCCTGCATAGGATGCTATGTGCTGAGTCCTTCACGGGGTGCAGTGTGCTGAGTCCTGCATTGGGTGCTGGGTGCTAAGTCTTTCGCAGGATGCTGTGTATTGAGTCCTGTAAAGAGGGTTATTTGGAGCCGAGCACCAGTGGCTCACACCTGTAATCCTGACTACTCTGGAGGCTGAGATTTGAGGATGGTGGTTCAAAGCCAGCCCAGGCAGGAAAGTCGCTGAAAATCTAATCTCCAATAAACCACCAGACAACTGGAAGTGTCGCTATAGCTCCAGTGCTAGAGCACTAGCCTTGAACTGAAGCGCTGAAGGACAGAGTGCAGGCCCAGATTTCAAGCCCCATGACCGACAAAAAAAAGAGTGTTATGTATTTTGTCCTTCAAAGGGTGCATTCTTTCATCTTGTTCTTGTAAGAACTCCACAACTGACATGACTATTCAGAAAAGAATATTGAGGCAAAGATCTGTCCCCAGGGCAGGGACAAAATTATGTATTACTGAAGACTAGTGAGTTGTCTACAGGAGACAATTGTTTTGTCTTGTTTTTTCTAAGTCATGAACCTTGAACTCAGGGCCTAGGCTCTGACCCATAGCTCCTGGGCTCATGGCTAGCACTCCACCACATGGAGCCAAGGACCCCTTGCAGCAGAGTGCCACGGCTTAGAGTTCTATAACCGAGGTCAGTCATCTTGCCTTCTCAAGAAGCTGAGATCTGGTTTCCAAACTATCCCTGACACAAAAGGTACCATCAGACTATTATCTCCAATTCACATCTAAGAAAACTCAAGTGGAAGCAAGGTGCTTGTGGCTCATGCTGGTCATCCTAACTACTAAGGAGGATGAGATCTGAGGATCATGGTTCAGAGCTAGCCTGGACAGGAAAGTCCTTGAGACACTCAGCTCCAATGAACCACCAGAAAACCAGAAGTGGCTCTGTGGCTCAAGTGGTAGAGCAGAAGATTTGAGCTGAAGAGCTCAGGGACAGCACCCAGGCCCAGATTTCCACTCCTACAATGACAACAAAACAAAAAAGACAGAAATACACTAACAAACTTGAAGTAGAGGGCTGGGAATGTGCCTTAGGGGTAGAGTGCTTTGCATATATGAAACCCTGGGCTTGATTTCTCAGAACCACATCAGTAGGAAAAAGCCTGAAGCGGCTCTGTGGTTCAAGTGGGAGAGGGCAAACCTTATACAAGAGAAATTAGATACAGTGCTCTTGTCTTGAGTTCAAGCTCCAGGGCTTGTGTATGTATACACACATGCATGTACACACACTCACACACAGAGAGAAAGCAGAAGTGAAGGTGTGACAAAGTGGTAAAGCACTAGATTTCATCTCTGAGCTCATGGTCAGCACGTCAGGCCCTGTGTACAACCCCAAAACCTAGCCACTCAGGGCCCAACTAGGAGAAGTCAAAGGGTTCAAAACTTCATGAGCTTCACCAGTCCTAGATGATAGGAAGCTTTGTGCTACCAACATGTGCTTGGATTTCCCAAGCTTCTGGAAATCTAGGAGAGACATTATAGGCCCATCATTGCTGGCAATGAAATGTTTCATTAGGTTCAGTGCCCTAGTTGTCTGCCTGAAGGACTCCTGAATTATATTGAGCACTGTATCTGAACACCGGAATATAGTCTCAAAAAGGCAGGATAAGAGCACAGAACTTGACCTGCCATGGGAGGTGGCAAAAATGAAGGTCTCCTGTTAAAAAAGAGCACTGGGAAGAGAGATAGCTAAGGGTTAAAAGAATCCTTTTTCTCCTGACCTTCAAAGCCCGCCCACACATCATCACTAATTGGCCCAGATGGAGTTATTTGGTACACAGCTGTACAGGAGTGAGGTCTTTTGTGTTCCTGTCCAGACAATGAGGGAGACTTCCTCCAGCAGGCCTGGGATGCAGAGAAACCCTCAGGCTACATTGGGAGCAGTGAGGGGGAGCCCTGGAACATGCAATATCATAAAAGCAGTCTCTGTGTTATGAACTCATTGTATTGAATACAATTTTCCATGCTTGGTGCCATTCATCATAGCCACTCAGGAGTTTCACCTATAGGAATACATCCATACATACACAAAGAAATTGAGGTACAAGTTTTTTTGGAGGGGGCCGGTCCTGGCCTTGAACTATGAGTCTACGCCTGGTCCAAGAGCTCCTTTTGTTCAAAGGTACTGCATTAAGCTTGAGTCATAGGCCCACTTCTGGGTTTCTCTGTGATCTCTTAGAGATAACATTGTCAAGGAGTTTCTTCCACTCAAATTCTCTACATGTCAGCCTCCTGAGGAGGTGGGATTACAGTCACCAGGCACTTTCACCTTCTTTCTTTCTTCTTTGCTCTTAATCTGGAATGACTTCTTAATAGGGTCATTCCTATGGTTGGGACTTATAAGTCAACTTCCCAATGTTCTTTATATCTGCTTTATCTGAGAGTATTTTCTCTCTTCATCTTACCCTCTGGTCACAGGGTTGAAGCCAAAAGTGAGAAATGACTGTTACAGGATTTAGGAGCAAATGTCCACAGGAAATGCCAGTTCTGTCACTTAGCATTGAGCTGTAGTGAATTTACTGTCTCAGGATATGAGGACCGAAACCTCACACTATCTGCATTGCTCCTTTTGCCTATAAAGTGATCTAATAATTATGAGAGTTGTGTGTCTCAAATCGTCATTATCTAGAACACACTAGAAACATGTTCCTGTGTCCGTTTTTCTCTAGTACCTCTCGAGATTTAGACTAAAGTTTTGGGTGGAGTGGCTCCTAGGTGAATCCTTGAAGAAATCCACTTGAAGCCTCCTCGGGAGATCTCCAGTCAAAGCCAGCCCTAGGAGGAAAGGTTTATTGTCTCCAATAAACCACCAGAAAACCAGAAGTGGAGGAGTGGCCTAGAGGGTAGAGCTCCAACTTTGAGAGAGAAAGGGAAGCAGGAGATATAGGGCCAGACCAGGCAGGAAAGCCTGGGTGGTGCTTATGTCTATTGAACAACCAGATGGCTGGAAGTGGAGCTGTGGCAGTGGTAGAACCTCAGCCTTGTGAAAAACAGCTGAGGAATGCATTGCATCCTCAGTTTAAGCCACGGGATGGCCACAAAAGAAAATTCAAAAAGAGAAGCCAAGTTTATGTATCAGTGTCTTACTTACTTACGTGTGTATATTACTTCCCTAAGTGCAAAGTGGCTGTATGCAAAACTTCTGCTTTTATTTACTGATTTATGTTTTAGATATGCTCATTGTACATACTGCATCATTCTCTTCATTTCAGCCCCATTGCTTTTCTCTTCCAGGTTTCTAGGCCTGTTTGCTTATAGGATGCACACTGAAGCTCTCAGGAGCCTTTATTTACATTTTATTATGAGGCCAATGCAGGAGCAGTCACAAATCAGGCAGGGGAAGAAAAGATCATAGTTCATAGAAATAAGCGGTATTCAGAAAATTATACTTGGGTACTCAAAATGATAGCATATATATGTAAAAACTACCATTAAGAAAAAAGAGGAGGGGGCTGGGAATGTGGATTAGTGGGAGAGTGCTTGCCTAGCATGCAAGAGGCCCTGGGTTCAATTCCTTAGTAACATATACACAGAAAAATCCAGAATTGGTGCTGTGGTTCAAGTAGTAGAGTGCTAGAGACAGTGTCCAGGCCTTGGGTTCAGCCCAAGAAATGTGAAAGAGATAACTATGTAGGTAGGTAGGTAGGTAGGTAGATAGGTAGGCAGGTAGGTAGGTAGGTAGATAGGTAGGCAGGTAGGTAGGTTGGTACATAGATAGATACATAGATACATAAAAAGAAAGAAAGAAAGAAAGAAAAAAGATAGAAAGAAAGAAAGACAGACAGAAAGAAAGAAAGAGAGAGAGAAAGAAAGAAAGAGAGAAAGAGAGAAAGAAAGAAAGAAGGAAAGAATGAAAGAAGGAAAGAAAGAAGGAAAGAAAGAAAGAAGAAGGAAGGAAAGAATGGAAGAAGGAAAGAAAGAAAGGAAGGAAGGAAGGAAGGAAGGAAGGAAGGAAGGAAGGAAGGAAGGAAGGAAGGAAGGAAGGAAGGAAGGAAGGAAGGAAGGAAGGAAGGAAGGAAGGAAGGAAGGAAAGTCAATAGACAGATAGATAGATAGATAGATAGATAGATAGATAGATAGATAGATAGATAGATAGATAGATAGATAGATAGATAGATAGATAGATAGATAGATAGAAAAATGATAGATGAATCTGGTCTTGGACTTCAAGAGGAAAGAAGAGAACAATTCCCAGTCATGTGGTCTTCTGCAGTGTGCCAGGACACCAGCATCATCTTCACACAACCACAGAGCAGGAAGAATGTCTCTTTCACACTTCTCAG
Source organism: Dipodomys spectabilis (assembly GCF_019054845.1). Classification (NCBI taxonomy): domain Eukaryota; kingdom Metazoa; phylum Chordata; class Mammalia; order Rodentia; family Heteromyidae; genus Dipodomys; species Dipodomys spectabilis. The sequence goes on from NW_024870793.1 coordinate 3,832,863, forward strand.
GCAGCTGAAGGCCCCAGAGCCAAGAGGGCAGAGCCAGGGTGTAACTCAGCTGCTTGGAGCCAAAAGAGAAATGACCCTGCCTCACCTTGGACTGGGGATTAGCATAAATGATGTGGAGAATGAAGGAAGGAGAAAAGACTGGCAGAGGTAGAAGGAGGGCCTTCAAATCTGATAGATGGAGAGTAAAAAACCCACTCCCTAAGACCAGAGAGCAGGGCCTTTCTACTCTGTTCCTCCCCTCTCCCTAACTAAACTGGCTCTCTATTGGTAACCTAAAGATCGCCTGAGGCTCCCTTCACCTGAGGGAGGAAGGTTAGTCATTATTTGAGGAACCTGAGAAAAGCCTGACCCTGGTGTAACTCTAACAAATGTTTCAGGTTTCCCCCCATTGCTGGCTGTGCCTGAAATGAATGAAGTGGTTTTGCAGCTCGCTTCCCTGTTGAGTGTGTATATTCTGCCTCCTTGTTCTCTTCACCTAGCTTGGCTTTTGAAACTCTTTTCTGTCCTTCAAATGCAGTGTTACACTGGAGTTCTTCTGGCTAACTGTGCCAGGGCTTGGATCCTTAGAACTTCATTTGAACCCAGGATGGGTCAATGGGTCAAGAACACTAAGAACATTTAGAGTAACTTCTCATCATCAAAGGAAAAACAAGAAGCTCTTGTTTCAGACGTGGAAGTCAGAGTGTCATAGACTTTCCTGCCCTGGATGGGTTTGGTGTGATCCTGAGACCTCAGCTTCCTGAGCTAGGGTGATTGGCAAGAGCTACTGATGCTCTGCTAGGTTCAGACGTGTAATGACATTGACCATACAAGCCAAGTGCTTATCACAAAAGGCTTTGGGAGCATATTAAGCCTTTCAACATTGGACCTTTCAGAACTCTGTGGACACAAGGTTACAATGCTAGAGTCTATGAGGCTGGGCATGTGGATCTGCTACACTTAAGCCTGGAGGTCTGACGCCAATTCTGGTGTATATGAGCATTGATTTTCCAGAGAATGTTCTCGTAATTAGCAAATAGAAAAGTACTTTGATTAACCCTCAAATTTTTTCCAGTTGTGTGTCTTGTAACAACCCTGGGCACTGTCCCTGAGCAATTGAGTCAATGCTAACTCTCTACCAGTTGAGCCACAGCTCCACATGGGATTTTTTAGTGGTTCATTGGAGATAAGAATCTAGCAGGTTTTTGTTGCCTAGGCTGTCTTTGAACGGTGGTCTTCAAATCTAAGCCTAATGAGAAGGTAATTTTCCAGGTGTGAGCCACCGGCATCTGGCCTACTGTTTTTGACAGTCCTGGGGATTGTTTTTCTCAAGGCTGGTACTCTACCATCTGAGCCACTCCACTGTGTCTAGCTTTTTCTGAGTATGTGGCACTGAGGATTCAAACCCTGGTATTCATGCATGTTGAGTGAGCTCTTTACCACTAAGCCACATTTCTAGCCTCCCCCTTACAATTTTATCCAACAACTTGCGTGTCCTCAAGAAAAGGCTTCTCAGTATAAATTATCTAAAGACATCCCTATAGGAAGGTGTCCAAAGATAAGTAAGACAAAGATCATTCTTGGGAGAGACGCTAAACGTGAGAAGACTGTGACAAATGCCTCCATTTAATTATGTATCATGTTTCAACATAAAAAGTTTTAATGATAAATGAGTCAATGTCTTAAATTATTGTGTATAATTTTATAATAGATGTGCAAAATGTAAATGGAATGATAATATAAGTAAAATAAAAAATAAAAAAATGAATCAAATAAATAAAATAAATACAAAATCAATAATGAAAAACATAACATGTAAAAAACATACATATGTAAGGATATATCATATATTACACATGTATAGAAATATCTTTTCCATTGTAGGGCCTTCATTCAGGCCATGGGAACTCTAGCCTGAATTTCTTTTCCTCAAGGACAGTAAATTTTTCCTTCACCCATGGTATAAAAGAGTTACCAGGATGGTGAGATCAAATCCCAACATTGGTATAAATACTGGCCCCAGTTCCAAGACAGTGACTTAATTTTTTAATGGAATCAGTTTATTCAGTTCCATACTGAACATTAAATAAAAAGCAGTGTAGAATTTTGTACATCTATTCAGACATCCTTTCCTTAACCCCAAAGTGCTTCTCAGAATACTACATTGTTTCTTTTTTTGTATGTTTTTTTATTGTAAAAATGTTGTACAGAATGGTCACAGTTACATGAGCAAGGTCATGAGTATATTTCCTATTGAGCATTGTTACCTCCTCCTTTGTTTTCCCCCTACCATCCCTTACCTCCCATCTCCACAACTACTCCCCGTGCCAAGTTCAGTGACTTAATTTTTTAGTTTTGTCTTGGCACGGGATTTGAACTCAAGTAGTAGCAAATCTGCACTTTCCTTCACATTGCTACAAGTTCCTGAGTTTAATTCCCAGTCTAGAAAAGAAAACTGGCAGAAATTCAAAACCAGGGAGCTCTATTATTTTTAAATTTTGTTAACTAATCAATTAATTTTTGTCTTTTGTCTTTTTCCTTTTTTTATTTTTTTGGCTGATCATGGAGCTTGAACTCAGGTCGTGGCAACTCTGCCCCAGTTTCGACCACCCTAGGCTTGGTGCAGCCTTGGGACCCTTACCCAATCCTGGAATCCTAGGCCCAGAGGGCTTGCAGAAAGAAAAAAGTGAGATAGCACAAAAAGTGGCAAGCTGCAGAGGGATGGGTGTTTTTTTCTTTCTTTGCGTGGTGACCATCCTGTGTCTGAATGTCACGGGTGCAAAGTACACCTCACCTGCCATTGCTGAAGGCTGGTGGACTAGCAGGGAAGCCATAGGCCAACCTGTCAAAATAGGCCCTGGGTTCAAATCCAGGTAAGGACAACTACCAATGGCAGGAGATCACAACATACTCATTGCTATGCATAGGAATACCAATTGAAAGAGAAGTTTGTGCATTGGTCGAGCCTAAAATTGGATACAAAAATCCTAGGACAAAGATTGGTCTTAATTTCATGCTTTATTAAGCATGAAAAGAATAGTATTCGTTTAATTATGGTACAATAAATACCTAAGAGTTGGTAGGAATATAGTATATGTCATTCAATCATAGATAGGTGGCTATGGTGCTTTTTACCAACATATATTTATTTGTATACTACTGACTGCATATCCTTGTATCGCTGTTTTGGCCAATCCTGGGTCACGATCTCAGCACCTGGGAATCAACTAACAGCTTCATTGGCTAGAGGCTGCTGTGCTCACACTCACTCATTCATGAATTGGACCTGCTAGGCACTGAGTTCAGATCCTGGCAGTGCTAAAAATTTAATCTTGGAGTATGAAGCCAAGTGCGACACCTGTTTTCCTTTTCTGGGAGAGTCCTGGGTGTCAGACATGATGGAGAACACATCTACAAATCTAGATGGTATGTGATAGGATGTACACAATGTAATACATAGGTGTCATCACAGTCAATAAAATAAATGGTAAATAAATGAAAAAAATAAAAAAAATACAGTGAATAACTACACCAAACATAATATAGACTGAACATCTGTATGGAAGTTCAATCCTATCTTTAAAATGTATATAAGGAGTACATTTTCCAGGCCTGGGGCTTGAATTCAGGCCTAGGGAACAGGCCTGACTTCCTGGTCTTCAAGCACGGCGAGCTTCCCCTTTCCCCACAGTGCAACAGAGTTACCCAGACCCCGGGTTTAAATTCCAAGACTTGCAGACAAAAAAATGGCACACATTCCAAGCCAGGGAGCTTCATTAGAATTTTTAATATTTTTTTAAGTTCACTTTGCCTTTATTTGATACATATTGATTTTATAACATGAGAATTTTTCAAAAAAGAGTTTAAACTTTTACATTTCAGTATAGCACATTGGTGTTTCTATTTTGACCCTCTGCCTTGAAGAATGAGAATGAAAATAAGGACATCATTTCTCCCTAGAATATCCGGACTGTTGAATTTATTTCTATTTACAGTTATTTCTACTATTATAAACTCTCTGCATTTGTGTCATATGAGTTTTCCTCAGTGCCTACCAAGAAATACACTAGGGGAGTCCTCATAGCACAAAAGGTTGGGTTTCTGAATAAAACCTCACTTCTGTGAGGACAGTAGGTACTTCTAAGCATTTTGGGAATAAACTGGATTGTAAGATGAAAAACAAAACAATGGGACTGTGATGTATCTCAGTAGTGGAATACTTGCCTAAAGAGCATAAGACCCTGGCAGAAAAGTTTCCTAAAGCTCAGAATGTTAGAATTTTATGATCTGCATGAACAAACTTCATTTTTTATTTATCTTTTGGTCCTGGGGCTTGAACTCAGGGGTTATGCCTGTGCTCTTCAGCTCAAGGCGAGTGATCTACTACTTGAGTCACATTGCCACCTCCTTTGTCTAGTGGTTTATTGAAGATAAGAGTCTCTCGGACTTTCCTGCCTGGGCTGACTTTGAACCAGCAACCTCAGATCACAGCTTCTTGAGTAGCTAGGATTATAGGCTTGAGTCACCGGTGCCAGGAACATGAACAAACTTCTTAAAGATTGATTCTGAGAAAAGAAACTTGGAATACACTTTTAGTATAAATAATTTATAATGCCATGGTTAAGGCACTAATTCAGAAGTATTTATTCATTGGTTGGTTTCTTAGTTTATTTAAAGATATATATATATATATATATATATATATACATGCATTATAAATATATATACATATATATTATTAAAAACATAGCTTTGAAGTGCACCTAAGAGCTTATGTGCTCATGTACAGTTATACAACTGCACAAGCTTCATTTTTTTTCAGTTTGGTTGGTACCTTAAATTAGGTGGGATTTATGTATTGTCGTTTTGTTCTCTGTTTTTGGAGGATTTCTCTGCCTTTTATTCCCCTACCTCCTCTCCTCACATTTGAAGTCAGCTTGCTCTTTTTGGCTTTGTTATTCATAGCTGATTTTCTACCACTTCAGCTATGCCTGTAGCCTGGCATTTGCCAGTTAATTGGAGATGATATCTCTCAGGCTTTTCTGCATTCATTGGCTTTGAAATTTCATCTTCCAGTTCTCAGCCTCCTGAGTAGCTTACAGATGAGAGCCACTGTGGTGCCTAGGGATAAATTAGACTTCAGTAAATTAGACTTCAGTTGGTGTATTCTTTCTGTTTTTCTAAGCATGGCATCATCTACTATAGTATTTCTATGAATGTCCAGGGTCTGAAGTAAGATATATAATATATATGCAAATCTGTATAATTTTCATAAGATGTAGTAAATTAAAATGTGTTATAAGTGTAATAATAGTCAATAAATATAATGAATGAATAATACAAAAAAGCAATATGCAGTAAATACAAGTATGTAGATATTAATAATTTCAAATGTGGATGAAAATTAATTTACAGAGCTGGGGATTGAATTCAGTCCTAGGGAACAGACCTGAATTTCATGTATTCAAAGAGGGTGAGTTTCCCCATTCCCCACAGTGCATTAGAGTTTCCCAGACTCCAAGTTCAAATCCCAGGCCTGGCAGAAAAAAAAAATGAGCACGCATTCCAAGCCATATTTTTAAATTTTTAAAATTTATTTTATTTTATTTTCTATATTTTTTTATTTATTTATTTATTTAGCCAAGCACGGAGCTTGAAGTTAGGTCGTGGCAACTCTGACTCAGCTTCCATCACCCTAGTCTGGGTTGGTGCAGCCTCTAGACCCACAGCCCATCATGGGATTCTATGGTTCAGGGGCTGACAGGAAAAAAAAGTGAAAATGGCAAGGAAAAGTAGCCATGAATTGCGAACTGTTACAGGTTTCTCGGTTTTCCTTCCTCGCATGGTGACGATCCCGGTTCCAAATGACAAAACTGCAACCTGTAGGTCACCTGGAATTGTTGTCAGCAGGCTGTCAGCGAAGCCATAGGCCAATCTGCACACCTGGGCCCTGAGTTTGAATCCGGCCATGACATTTACAAAGGGCTGGAGAGCGTAAGAAACTATTGCCTGTCCATAGGAACACCAGAGGAATGTCGTCAATGTCATGGTTTGAAGAATAGTTTGTCAATTAGTCTAGCATAAAATTAAACCCAGAATTCACAAGATGTGGATTGATTTTATTTATAGTTTATTATGCATTAAAATACTAATCTGTGTGTGTGTGTGTGTGTGTGTGTGTGTGTGTGTGTGTGTGTGTGTTTTCAGTAGTGGGGCCTGAACTCTGGGCCTGGGCATTGTCCCTCAGCATTTCAGCTCTGGTTTAGCGCGGTACCATGCGAGACACAGCTCCATTCCCGGCTTTTTCTGATCGTGTGTTGCTGAGGAATCGAACCAGGGACTCATGCATGCAAGGCAAGCACTATCAAAATGAGCCACATTCCCAGCCCCTAAAAGAATACTATTGATTAAATGGAGTCCTCACTAAATATCTGAGAATCACTAGGCAGGTAGTATATGTCATTGAATATTAGATAGACATCACTGGCAATATCTAAATATCTAAATATATGTTTATTTTTATACCACCATCTGCATAGAGAAGTATTGCTACTTTGGCCAAACCTGTGTCTTCATCCTAGGTCCTGGGATCCACCTGGCACCTGAATGTGCTAGAGGCTGCCATGCTAACACTCACACATTTGTGAATTGGGCCTCTAGGCCCTCAGTTCAGGTCCCAGCATTGTTAAAAATGTCTTCTTGGAGTAAGATTGCAAGTGTGATACCTGTTTTCCTTTTCTGTGCAAGTGCTGGGTGTCAGGTATGATGTTTATAATTTGTCTGCAAAGCTACATGCTATGGAATAGATTTGAATGAATGTAATAAATGTTATAGGTGCACTCACAGTCCATAAAATAAATGGTAAACAAATAAATGTATAATAAAATATAATGAATCATTCCAACAAACAAGATATAGACTGAATGTATGGATGTAAGTATAAATGATATAATAAAAACGTCTATAAATGTTATGTTCTCCAAGGCTGGGGCTTGAATTCAGGCTTAGGGAACAGGCCTGAATTCCTTGTCTTCAAAGGAGGAGAGCTTCCCTTTTCTTCCACCCCCTGCCCCAAGTGCATCAGAGTTACTCAGATCCCAAGGTGACATCCCTGGCCTGGTAGACAACAAAATGGCACAAAATCCAAGACAGGGAGATTCAATAGTGTTGTTAATGAATTAATTAATTTTTTTGCCAAGCACGGGGCTTGAACTCAGGTTGTGGCAACTCTGCCTCAGTTTCCATCACCCTAGGCTGGAATGGTGCAGCTTCTGGACTCACAGCTCATCCTGGGGTCCTAGGCCTCAGGGGCTCACAGGAAAACAAAATGAAAACAGCATAGAAAAAAAGCCACAAACCGCGGAAGGTCAGCAGTTTCTGTTCTCCTTCCATGCAGGTTGACCATCCGGGGTGTGAATGACATGGCTGCAACCTGTAGGTCACCTGGCATTTCTGAAGGCTGGCGCTGTCAGTGAAGCCATAGGCCAACATGGACACTAAGCCCTGAGTTCGAACCGCGGTCATGCCACTTACAAGGGGTTGAAGAGCCTAAGAAACTATTGCTTGTCCATAAGAACACAAGAGGAATGTGATTAATGTCATGGTTGAAAGGGTTGTCCGTCAATCAGTCTTGCATAAAATTAGACCCAATAATCACTGGACAGGGTTTGATTTTAATTCGTAGTTTATTATGCATTAAAAGAATACTATTGATTAAATGGAGTCCTAACTAAATACATGAGAATCAGTAGGAAGGTAATATATGTCATTGAATACTAGATAGACACCTCTGGCAGTACCTAAATATCTAAATTTATATTTGGGCTGGGAAAGTGGCTCAGTGGTAGAGTGCTTGCCTTGCTTGCCTGAGGCCATGGGTTCAATTCTTCAGTACCACATAAGCAAAAAGTAAAAACCCGGACGTGGCACTGTGGCTCAAATGGTAGAGAGCTATTCTTAAGCTGAAGAGCTGAGAGACAGCGCCCAGGCCCAGACTCCAGGCCCCACGATGCAACCCCAAAATAAATAAATAAATAAATTTATATTTATTTATTTACCACCATCGTCATACAAAGTTACTGCTATTTTGGCCAAATCTGGGTCTTGATCCCAGGTCCTGAGATCCACTTGGAAGCTGAATGGGCTAGAGGCTGCGGAGTTGACACTCACTCATTCATGAATTGGGCCTCTCAGGCCTTCACATCAGGTCTCATCATTACCAAAAATTTCTTCCTGGTGTAAGATTTCAATGGTGACACCTGTTTTCTTTTTCTGTACAAGTTCATAATATGTCTGCAAAGCTACATGCTATGGAATAGATGGGAATAAATGCAATAAATGTTATAGGTGTACTCACAGTCCATAAAATAAATGCTAACTAAATAAATAAATGATAAAATATAATGTATCACTCCAAAAAACATGATATAGACTGAATATATTGATGTAAGTATAAATCATATATTTTACATGTCTATAAATGTTATGAGGTGCTTGAATTCAGGCCTAGGGAAGAATTTAGTTCATGCATGATTCTCATAGGAAATGATAGGCAAGATGTATGGCACAACAATTAGTTTTAATTAAGAGTTGATGAAGTGTGACAATAAGAATCACATTCAGGAATTGGAGGCATTGGGAAAGATCCAAGAATCAGTACTCAAATGGTAGATTGGATACGAACACAGCTCACTACATCTCCTACTCTATCCAAATAGGTAATTAGCATACTAGCTTCAGCTTATGAATGGATGAATATTTTGCCCCATCCCCACCCTGGGGCTCGATCTCAGGTCCTGGGTATGGCCTAGATCCTTAGTGGCTCACAAGCTGATTGGCTCATGTGGACCTATTTGGCTGTTGGGCTTCCTAGACCCCAAGTTCAAATTCCAGCACTACCAAAAGGTTTATCCTGATTTGAGAAGCCAATCCTTGCACCTGTTTCCCTGTACTGTGCAAGTGCTGGGTCTCAGCAAGAATCAAGAAAGCATAAGCAACTCTACACCTGTGGGAATAGATTGTCATCCATGTCAACACAGTTTTATATGTCATTCTATGCTCAATAAAATACACAATACATCCTTGAAAAAGACACAAAATAAAAAGAATAACTACACTGAATACAAGACGCATACCACACCTGTACGTAAATAGAGATGCTATGCATAAAAGAGCTGGGCTTCTTATTTTGTCCAGTGCTAGGGCATCGAATAAGGCCCTGGACCAGGCCTGACATTCTTGTTTTCAAGGATGGTGAGCCTTCCCTTCCCCCACAGTTCAACAGAGTTACCAAGACCTGAGTTCAAATCCCAGCACTGACAAAAGATTCATCCTGATGTCAGAAGCCAGTCTTTGCACCTATTTTCCTCTCCTGTGAAAGTCCTGGGTCTCAACTAGGATGGGGAATGAATGCATAGGCAACCCTGTAACCATGGGAAAAGTTTATCATCCATGTCAGCACAGTTATAGCTGTCACTATACTCAGTAAAATACACAATATCTCCATGAATTAGACACAAATTTAGGAGAAGAAATGCACTGAATGCAAGTTGCTATCTGCACATGTATGTCAATATAGATCCTATGTTTAAATTATGAATTTAGGAATATAATGGCCTCAGCTTCAGTAACCTCAGGGTGGCAGGCTGCCATGGGCCCATAGCCAACCCTGGGATCCTAGGCCCTGAAGTCTTGCAGGAAAATACACACACACACACACACACACACACACACACACACACACACAGAAAAAAAGCCGCGGGATGGATTTTTGACATTGGTTTCCTTTCCACGGTGATCATCCTGGCTCTGAATGACTCGCCTACAAAGGGTACTTCACCTTGCATTGGCGAAGGCTAGTGGGCTATCAGGGAAGCCATAGTCCCATGCAGCAATGTTGGCCCTGAGTTCAAGTTGGTCCTGACACCAACCAATCGGGGGATTTCCCAAGAGACTCATTCCTATGCATCCGAATACCGATGGAATGTGAGCAAATTCTTGATTGAGAAGTTTCCCCATGGATGGGTCTAGTCTAAAATTAGACACAATGATCCTAGGATGCTGACTGATCTTATTGAATAGTTTATTAAGCATGAAAAGAATCCTATTCCTTCAATGGTGGCATAGTAACTACCTAAGAGTTGGTAGGAATGTAGTTGATGTCATTGAATCCTAGGTAGATGTCTCTGGCACTCTATACAAATATATATTTATTGGTGTACTACCACCTGCCTATCCATGTATGTCTATTTTGTCCACCCCTGTGGCTCAATGTCAGGGTCTGGGAACTGCCTGGCAGTTTCCTGGGCTAGAGGTTGCCGTTTTGACACACCCATTCATGAATTGGGTCTGCTAGGCCCTGAGTTCAGATCCCAGCACTGTCAACAATTGGATCATGGAGTAAGAAGCAGAGTGTGACACCTGTTTTCCTTTGCTCTGAGCATTCTGGGTGTCAGACATGTTGGAGAACATGTCTACAACTCTAGATATTATGTGGCTATGTGATAGGATGTCATCAAAATAATAAATGGAATATGTGTTACCATGGTCAATAAAATAAATTGTAAATAAATGAATAAAACAGAAATACAATAAATAACCACAACAAACAGGATATGTACTGAACATCTATGAGTAAGTACAAATCCTATCATTACAATGTATATAAATAGTATGTTTCCCAGGGGTGGGGCTTGAATTCAAGCCTAGGGCCTAGGTCTGACTTTCTTGTCTTCAAGCACGGTGAGCTACCCCTTTGTCCACAGTGCTGCAGAGTTACTCAGACCCTGAGTTCAAATCCAAACCCTGGCAGAAAAAAACAGCACCAATTGCAAGCCAGGGAGATAAATTTTTTTTTTTTTTTTTTTTTTTTTTTTGCGAAACAAGGTCTTGAACTCATGTAAGGCAACTCTATTTAACTTACATGACCATAGTCTGGGGTGCAACCACTGGAACCACATGTGATCCTGGGATCCTAGATGTCCCGGCCTTATGGGGGGGGACGCACAGAGAAGAAGTGGTGGGATGGAGTTTTAACATTTTGAACCATGATCATTTGGGTCTGAAGGACACGGCTACAAAGGGTACTTCACCTTGCAGTACTGAAGGCTGGCAGGGTACTGGGGAAGACAGTCCTGCAGGACAATATAAACCTAGAGTCCAATCTCAGTCATGTCACTTCTGAATGGCGGGGGTTCCTAAGAGAGGGAGTAATGATTGAATGTTGTAAGTGTCACAGTTGAGTGAGTTGCTCATGAATGATACTTGTATAAATTTAAACATCATGATTTCAGTAGGCTGATTGATTTTATTTAATATGAAGCATTAAAAGACAACTATTTCTTACAGGGACACAACAATTTCAGGACACTGATTTACTTAATAGTTTATTAAGGATTAAAACAATAATATTAATTATATGGAAGCATAACAAATACCCAATAATTGTTAGGAATGTAGTCTATATAACTGAATAATGGATAAACATCTCTGGCACACTATAAAGATATATATTTATTAGCACACTTCTATGTGCGTGCCAATCTGTTCTTATTTGGTCAACTCCAGAGGCTCAATCTCAGGTCCTGAGAAATGCCTATCAGCTCAGTTTGCCCCAGGATGGCAGGTTGACACTCAGTCATTCATGAATTTGGCCCTGTATGCCATGAGTTCAGATGCCAGCACTCCCAAACAATGAATCGTGGAGTAAGAAGCAGATGGTGACATATGTTTTCCTTTTCTGTGAAAGTCCTGTGTGTCAAGTATGAAGTGGAATACATATGCAGACCTATACCCCATATAATCAATGTAATCAATATTCTATGTGCCATAATAGTCAATAAAATAAATGGTTACTACATGAACAAAACAGAAGGTAAAATGAATAACTACACTGAATGCAATATCGAGTCAATATATGTATGTAACTTTAAATCATATATTTAAAATGTACACAAATAGGATGTTTTATAGTGGTGGTGATCGATTTCAGGCCTAAGGAACAGACTTGAATTTCTTGACTTCAAGAAAGCAAGCTTCCCCTTCCTACACAATGCAACAGAGTTACCCAGACCATGAGTTGCAATCCCAGTCCTGGCAGAAAAAAATGGCATCTCTATGCTATGTGACAATCAATTCTTAGGTATTTCATTATTTCTCCTTTAATGAATGTAATTTTTTAAACGCTTCAAAAAGTATTGATTAAAATCTATCAGTATCGTAGAATATAATTGTATATAATTTTATCCTAGAATTATTCAAGAACTGCCCTTTCAAGCATGACATATATCACATTCCATTGGTATTCATATGGATAAAAATGAGTTTCTTAGGATTTCCTGCCATTTGTAGGTGGCAGGAACAGGATTAGAATTGTAGGCTCCAGCTCCCAACACTTAAACCCGAAGTTAGGGAACTCACTGGTCTGTCCAAGAACATCAGCAAGACCAATGATTAAGCAGGCACCAGTGGCTCTCAGCAGTCCTCCATGATACTTCCAAGGCTGTGAAAGGAGATTCATGGTCAAAGTCACCCTAGACTGGAAAGTACTTGAGACCCCTGTCCATCTTCAGTATCAACAAAGCCAGAAGTAGAGCCGTGTGGCTCCAGTGGTAGAGGTGTAGCTTTGAGCAAAAGCAGTTCATGGACTGTGCCTAGATCCTGAGTTCAATGTCCAGGACAGGCGACAAACAGACATACACAACAATCTGTGCAACCATCCGGCCATCTGTTGGTTAACACCACTACCAGCAGTTGAGGAAGGTAGAGGTAACTGAGTGGTAAGCAAGAGTATCGAGGTGAATTTGGAGTACAATAGGAAATTGAGGACCTAGTCAGTGAGTGGGAGAATAGAGGATTTCCCAGAGCCTGGGAATGTGGCCAGCCCATCTTTCCCATCCCAGGACTTAGATGTCTCAAACAACAAGAATCTGAGACAGAGCTGTGGGCAACAAACTACTGCCAGAACACCAGCAGAAATATTCCATCGTCAGACCTTCAACATTCAAGAAAACAAAGAATACAAAAAAGGGAAAGATCCCAAAGACAAACTACACTGGGGAGGGTGATTCAATGGAGGGTCTTGCCAAAGGCCTCCCCTGCTTTTGGACATAGTCACAGCCACCAGGGTCCAGAGTTCAAGGGTCCCGATACCACCAAGAATCTGCAGAGGTGCTACAGACATGTGGTGCCTGCCCTGCACTACAGCAAAAGAAGAAACCAGGTGCTCTGTGACAAGATCTAACCACTGAAGAAGGAAAAGACAGACGTGCAGGATTGACAAGAGAAAGAGAAGGAGAAGGTAGCCCAAGTGCACAAAGCACCAAACTGAGCTAGACATCCACAAGCTACCCCTACAGAGGGTGGTTTCGGCAGAAAGTGATTTAGAATCGGCACCAGCCCACATGCTGCTTACAGCCGATGACAGAAATGGAGCACGAAGCCCTCACCAGCTGCCTACAGGCCATAGAGCAGGACATGGGGGAGCTGGAGATGGTAGCTTCTGTGGTTACTACTTACAGAAGGAGACTGAATTGTTGTTCCAACAGCTGAATGATGTAACACTTCAGCTCAAGGAAAAGACCAGAAGTTTGTATGACATGGAGCAAGTGAACACAGAGTTTTAGGAGAAGCTGGAAGCACTCTGGACATAGAGGAGCAACAGGAAGAACAGAATCTGCAAGTTCCAACAAGTGCTGCAGAGGCATGATGTACTAAAGAGACTACAGGACAACCTGAGCTGAATGGTGACCACGGCAAATCTGGAGACAGACACCTTCTCACAGAACCTGAGCATTTAGAGGGCCCTGCAGAAGGAGGAGGACTGGTGGCTGACCGACCAGGTAAACCAACTGACAGAGGAGAAGGAGTGAGGATGGAGATAGGTGATGCACCTAGAGAATAGCTGGGGGAACTGAGAATGAAGCTGGCAGAGCATTGCCCCCTAAGGGTCCATCTCAGGAGGAGCAGCAACTGCAGGCCCACATCTACCACACGCAGATGGGGTTGAAAAACCTGGAGGAACAACTTCACATCTACGTCCAGGAAAACCAGAGACTCCGTCTCCAGATTGCGGAGCAGCGGGAGCAACTGGGAAGACTAGAGGAGAAAACCAAGGATCGGCAGGAGATCCCCGAGACCCCACGATCTGCATGTGTGTGCAACCCACAGATGGAGGAACAGCTGGCCTTGCTGCGGGACGCTCTCCCCATGGTGAGCAGTGAGAAGGAGGATCTCACCAGCATCGTGGACTCAGAACAGCAGCTGACGAAATATCTGCGGGAACAGCTGGACTGCTCAGATTAGAAGATAGAGGAATGGAAAGAGGTGGCTGAGAGAGAGCCAAATGGCTCGGGGGCTGCAGGAGCAGCAAGAGCAGTCCCTGGCCTAGCTGCAGGAGCTCAGAGCCACCTGTGAGCAGCACATCACTTCCAATGAGCAGCTGTGCTCCAAGTAGTAGGTCCTGCAGTAGCAACTGCAGAGGTAGACCCAGCTGTTGGAGCAGCTGAAACAAGTGCAGTGTCCGACCAAATGGGGGGACTAGGTGGTGCCCCCAAAGTGGCAGGACAGTTTCAAGTGCTTGGAAGTGACAAGTCCACCTGCAGGCCCAGCTGAGCTTCCTGGCTTTCCCTGGGGAAGGGGAAGATGTGAACCCTGGAGAAGCAAAAGCTGAGGAAGCGACTCTCCTCGATGTGCCCATGGCAGAGGATGGAGATGTCTCCCAAACTGAGGGGGACTTGGCTCTGTTAGCACTCTCAGAGGCTGAGATCCACAGGGGGCAACTCCTTCAGGACTGCTGCAGGCACTCCTCCTCCCTGGGACAGCTCAGTGCCAGATAGAGCCAGAGCCACAGGTCCCCTGCCCCATGATCTGCCACCATAACATGTGAGAGAATGGGAAGTGGGACATGTGGGCATCCGAGAAGAAAATCTGCTTCATCCACAACCTGTCTGATGAGGTGGACCTCCAAAGTCCTGGAGATGAGCTCCAGCATCGATGCAACCAGCTGTCAGCACATATCCGCACCATCCAGGAATCCCTCCTGGCATTTAAAGGACAGATGTTCATTCTGGATCAGCTGTGTCAGGAGAAAGCAGAGTGCAAGTGCCGGCTGTCTCAGGAGAAGATGAAGAGTAGATAACTGCAAGTGCTGCGGTCTCTCTTACACAGGGCTCCAAATGCTGACACAGGCTGAGCTCCCCACAAGTGCAGTTGCTTCAGAGGCCTCAGGCTCCTGGGTGGTCAAAATGAGGGAGAAGCAGAAAGGTTTTGAAGAATTGCAAATTCAGGATAGTGTGGAAACTGAAGGGGAGAGGTCAGGGTTCCCTTCCCCGGACTCCCCCACAGAGCATGTCCTGCTGCAGATCCCCACATCCAGAACTGCCCACAGCTGGTGCGCTCAGGCTTGCAGTGCTCTGTCCCATTTTCTGTAGACTGATGGGGATGATGACTCCCTATGTGACATACTGAGTCCCAAAATCCTCAGCAGCCACCAGAACTAGGTGGCCAGGTGGGCTTCTCTAGGCCTCCATCTGCCTGGTGATAGGAAGCGTAAACTCCGGGCCAAGTAGAGCAGAGGCTGCTGGGAGGAGGCCCAAATTCCAGGGACATCTAATGGCCCATTGGTGGTCAGGAAAGAGGCCTATGGTATGCTTATCACAAAGAATAAATTGTTTCCAAAGGGAAAATAAAGCCTCCACAAAGATTTGTTCTTCCAGTTATGGGGCTTGAACACAGGGCCTGACCACTCTCCTTGATCTCTAATTGATCATGCCTGGTAGTCTACAAGTTGAGCCCCAACTCCCCTTCCAGCTTTTTCATTTTTGGAATCAAACACAGGGCTTCAGGCTTGCTAGGCTACCACTCTATCACTGAGCCACATTCTCAGCTAGGATGATTCCCTGCCCCCAAACCCATATGGCCAATCCTCAAATAAATAGGAATTAGGGGCTAGGATGAATATGAAGCACAAGTCTGGTTCACTTGGAAATACTCCTCTGCCCCCTCTTCGACACCCTTATTTAAAGTTTCTCTTTTACTATTGAGGGATGAGAGAGGGAGAGGGATGTCCGAGAGAGGAGTACCAAGAACAGTGGCCCCCTGAGTCCCACAGCCTCCCACACACAAGTGGTCCTACAGATTCCCGTCTTACCTGACTCAATGTCATGTCTACACTGTCTCCCTAACCATGCAAGGCTCAGAATGAAATAAATGTCAGCCCTGGCCTCAGCCCACACCCAGAGTAGAAGCTCCTAGTCCCAGGCTGACTTCTACTTCTGACTTCCCCGAGTTAGGCTGGACCCACCACTCATCACTGTGTTGGTGTCAATGATCTCATGGATGGATTTCAGGAAGAAGGTCTATGTCAAATAGCAGAAGCAGCAGTGTGAGCAGGGAGGAAGGAGCCAGGGCACATGGTCTGGGATCTTCCTCCTTGGAGCCATCCTGTCAATCCAGAGCCATCCTGACCTGAAGCACAGCCAAGGCCATGAGGTGGACAAGATAGTGGAGCACGGGACTAAAGGAGGTACTGCTTTATCTTGGCGCACTTGAAATTTCTAATATTTGGCCCATGCCAATCCCAAAGCCAACATGCAATGCCTCTCCTTGTTGTTGTTGTCCATGAGCTGTTGCCCCTGACCTCTTTTTCTCAAGGCTTGTACTCTACCACTTGAGCCACAGGGACACTTCTTGTTTTCTGATGGTGCATTGAGGATAAGAGTCTCACACACTTTCCTGCCCAAGCTGGCTTGGAAGCCAGATCTCACCTTCCTAAGTAGCTAGGATGACAGGCGTGGCCCACCAGTGCCCAGAATGTGATGCCTTTTTAAAGGATCTTGGCAAGTCTGTAAAAGGAACCCCAAAGGGTCTGGATAGACCATGATCCAATCAAGGAGCTTGGATTGGGAAAGGCTGATCAGGGAAGCCATTCTGTTCCCCAAAATTATAGATGTCATGTGGTGTTGGATGCATCAAACTCCTAGGCCAACAACCACTAGACTTAGTGGGGAAAAAGGTAGAGAATACCCAAAGGTTACAGTGTAGAAATCTCTGATTTTGCATGCATATGGGTTGTGTGTGTGTGTATGTGTGTGTCTTCAATGATGGTTGGTTTCCCCTCCCCCACAGTGCCAGAGAGTTTATCAGACCCTGAGTTGAAATCCCAGTCCTGTCAGAAAAATGGTTCAAATTCCAAGGACGGTCTTAATTTTTTTTTTGACCAGGAACGTGCCCTATCTTGAAAGCACTCTCTGTGCTATGACATCATTCTATTCAAAGCAAATTTGTTAGCTGGGTGCTATTCTTGATAACAACTATGGATGTTCACTGATAGAAATACATGTATATATACACAAACACATGCAGTTACTGGCTCTTTTTTTTTTTTAGTGCAGATCCTGAGGCTTAAACTATGAGCCTAGAAATTGTCCCTGAGCTCCATTTACACAAAGAGCACTTTATTGTGCCTTAATCCATGATACTTCATTAAATGGAGGCATAATTTAATATCTAATAATTATTAGTAATATATTACATGTAATTTAATAATATATAGACATCTAACATTCTATAAATATATTTATATTTAAATGTACAGTAGAATATACATATACATCTCTCTCTCTCTTTCTCTCTCTCTCTACATTTATATACACGTATTTGCAACAATTTACACATCTATCTCTTTATATATTGGCCACTCCTCGGGCTAGAACTCTGGTCCTGGGAACTGCCTGGCATTGAATTTGTTTGAGGTTGCTGTGCTTAAACTGACCCCTTGATGAATTAGACATTCCAGGCCCTGAATTTAAATCCCAGCAGTGCCGAAGTCAATAGGTGGAGTAAGAAGCCAATGTTGACTTGATTTTCTTTCTGTGGAAATATTGTGCCCTAGGTACAACATGTAATATCTATGCAAATACATATGTATGACATATATTATACTTGTGTACAAATATTATTTTTGCCAGTTATAGGGCTGGAATTCACACACTGGGAAATGCTCCAGATTTTTTTCTTCTAGGAGGTTAGCTTTTACTTCACCCAAAGCACAATAGTGTTACCCAGTCCCTGAGTTCAAATTCCAGGTGTGGCAGATAAAATGGCCCAAACTGCTAGCCAGGACCTTAACTGTTTTTGGGTGCAGGCACGGGGCTTGAACTCAGGTCGCCACAACTCTGCCTCAGCCTTGATTACCCTAGGCTGCGGTGCAGCTTTTACACCCACAGATGATCCAGGGATCCTACAACCCGCGTTCAACTCCAGCTCTGGCAAAAAAAATAAACCAACCAAGATGGAGGAAGAAAAACCTGGAAGTTTTAGACAACAGTTTTACCTTTGTTTCCTTAGCACTGTGACCATCCTGGCTCTCAATGACTCGGCTTGAAAATTGCACATGTTCTTGCATGGCTGAAGGCTGGCTGGCTGTCAGGGAAGCCTGAGCCCAACCAAGACACCTAGGCCCTGAGTTTGATCCTAGGAATTCCACCTACTCGTTCCTATCTATAGGAACAATAATAGAATCTTTGTAATGTACCAATTGAACTACTGATTAGCTAGTCATTGTAGTATAAGATTGTACGCAACAAATACAGGTCATTGATTAATTTAATTAATACTTTATTAAGTCTCCTACCGTGATTAATTAATTGATGCATAATTTTAGACCAAATAATTAATAGTAATAGAATATATAAAAATAAGATATGTCATCATTCTTTAGAGTTATAAACTAGCATCGACATAAATGTCTGGTTCTCTATATAACTTTATTTAGAGATTCATATACATATGTAAATATGCACACATACTGCAATCTACATATCTACCTGTTTATATATTGGCCACTCCTAGGGCTTCATCTCAGGTCCTCAAATTTGCCCGACAACTTCACTTACGTCAGACTGGTGTGCTAACATTGACCCATTCATGAAGTGAACCTTCTAAGCCCAGGGTTCAAATCACAGAACTGCCAAAAACTTAATCCTGGTGGAAGTAGGCAATTGTCCCACTTGTTTTCTTTATTAGTGAAAGTCCTGGGTCTCAGGAATGATTTACATAGGCAAATCTATGTTCAATGTAATAGGATGTAAAAAATGTTATACATGTAATCATACTCTCTAAAATATATAATAAATTAATAAAAAAATGAATACACTAACTGCAATATGCGGTAAACATGTGTATGTAAGTATAAATCACGTATTTAAAATATTTACGAATATTATTTTTGCGAGTGCTAGGAACAGGCCTGTCTTTCTTGTCTTCCAGCCTTGTGAGCTTTCCTTTCCCCCACAGTACTGCAGATTTACCCAGACCCTGAGTTCAAATCCCAGGCCCCGCAGAAAAAATGACGTTAATACAACACCAAGTAGCCTAATAATTGTTTAAATATTTTTAATGTATATATGTACGTATGCATGTATGTATTAAGTATTTTTATTTTGTCAAGCACAGGGTTTGAACTCAGGGCATTGCAACTCTGCCTCAGCTTTGATCACTCTAGGCTGGGTTGCAGCCAATGGACCCACAGCCGAGCTTAGGTTCCTGGGCCTCAAACTCTGACAGGAAAAATAAATAAATAAAATGACACAGAAAAAAAAAACAGCAACTTGCTGATGGCTGCCAATTTTACATTTGTTTTCTTTTCAAGGTGACCATCCTGGGTATAAATAACAGGGCTGAAAAGTGATGGTAACCTGGCATTGCTGAAGGCTGTTGGGCTTCCAGAGAAGCCATGGGCCAAAATGATAACATAGGCCCTGTGTTCAAAGGCGGATCCTGACCCCTACCAATGGAGGGAAATCCTAAGAGTCTTGTTCCTATTCATAGGAATACCGATGGAAAGTTATGAATGTCAAGGTTGAATTACTTGTTTCTGAATGATACTAGCATAAAATTAGAGAGTAATTTTAGGAGGCCGGTGGATTTTAATGAATATTTTTTGACACATTAACAGAATTCTATTAATTACATGGACACTATAGTTTCGGGACAGTGGTCGATATAATTAATAATTCATTAAGGATGAAAACAGTAATATTAATTACATGGAGGCATAATAAATATCCAAGAATTGGTAGGAACATAGCCTATATAACTAAATAATGTATAGACATCTCTGGTACTATATAAAGGTCTATATTTATTTGTGTACTAACATCTCCATGTCCATATGTTCTTGTTTTGTCAACCCCTGGAGCTCAATCTCAGGTGCTGGGAACTGCTTGTTGGCTCCATATGCCCCAGGCTGGCGTGCTGACACTCACCCATTCATGATTGGGCCATATAGGCTGTGAGTTCAGATGCCAGCACTGACAAAAATTGAATCATGCAGTAAGACACAGGGAGACACATGTTTTTTTTTTTTTCTGTGAAAGTCCTGGGTGTGAAGTTTCATACATAGGCAATTCTATATCCTATGTAATAAATGTACTAAATATTCCATGTGTTATAGCAGTCAATAAAATAAATGGTAAATGAATAAAATAATAAAATGAATAACTACACTAAGCACAATATGGAGTCAACATACGCGGCTCAATCTCAGGGCCCCGGCACTGTCTGGCAGCTGAATTGGCTAGTGGCTGCTGTGCTGGCAGTCACCCATTCATGAACAGAGCATTCTTTGCCCTGAGTTTAGATCCCATAACTCCCAAAAATGTAATCTTGGAGTGAGAAGCCAATCATGACACATGTTTTCCTTTTCTGTGAAAGTTCTCAGTGTCAGGTATGATGTATAATTTGGATGCAAATCTATATGCTATGTAATAGGATGTAATAAAGGTAAAAAACATCATAGGCAGAAGAATTGCCACTACAGTGAATCAGTAGTGAATCATTCTAGGATAAAATTAGATGCAATAAGTATAGTTTGTGTACTAAGTTTAATTAATGTTTTATTAAGCATTAACAGAATAAAAATTACATGGAGACATAATTAAATAACTAATAATTTGGAGTAACACATGATGCATAATTTAATAATATATAGACATTGGTCTCATTCTATGAAATATCTAATTATATGTATGGATATATGTATATATATGATAAACAATTATAAGATATTGAGTAATTATTAATAAATGCTTTATTAGTTGTTAACTGAGAGACATCATTAAATGGAGACATAATTTAATACCTAAGAATTGGTAGCAATATTATCTATAATTTAATGATATGCAGAAATCTCTTTTTGTGTACAAAATATTTATATACAGCAATCGCTATCTATTTATACCTTGTTCACTCCTGAGGCTCGGTGGTTGAGTGCTCTCATAGTAAGCATGGAGCCCTGGGTTCGATTCCTCAGTGCCACAAAACAGAAAACTCAGAAATTCTGCTATCTTTCAATCAATTGAGTGCTAGCCTTGAGCACAAGCGTTTAGCGACAGTGTCTAAGCTCTTAATCAATCCCCAGGTCTGATGCCCAAAAAAGGTAGGATCCTCTAACTGTAATTATAGAAGAACAGAACTTCAAAAACCTCATTAAAGAGCAAGCTAGTAATCTGGTGCTGACAGCTGCCACCTAACCTGACTTAGCCACAGGTAAATCGCTGCAACCCAGCTCCACGGGTTACCCATGTCATCCTGGCTTCTGCCCGTCATCCTAGCTGCTCAGGGGCTTTAAAACACAGTCCTGGCAGGAAGTCTAAGAGACATCTCAAATTGTTGCTCCAAGTGGTAGAGCTTTGAGTTCAAGCCCCATGGCTAACAACCCCTCCCAAGAAAAACACCCGACTAAACCTTTAGATGTGAGCTTGTATGGTTTGTAAATTTTTCCTCCAAGAATGGTGATACTGATGAAAGCACCCTAACTCTAGTGACAGCTTGTGGAATGGAGCTATGAGCTGAGTCCTCCATAGGGTTCTCCGTTCTGAGGCCTGCACATGGTGCTATGTGCTGGGTCTTTCACAGGATGCAGTGTACTAAGTCCTGCATTGGGAGCTGGGTGCTGAATATTTCACAGGATGTTGTGTGCTGAGTGGTGCAAAGACTGCCATGTGCTATGTCCATAACAGAGTGCATTCTTACAGGTTGTCTATGTAAGAGCTCCACAACTTTGATGATTATACAGACATGAATATTGAGGCTCAGATAGGTCCCCATGTCAGGAACAAAATTATGTATTACTGAAGACTCATGAGTTGTCTACAGCAGACAATGGTTTAGTTTATTTTTTTCTTGGTCATGACCTTGAACTCGGGACTGAGGCACTGACTCTTACCTCTTGGACTCATGGCTAGCACTCCACCACGTGGACCCATGGACCCCCTTGTAGCAGAGGCCATTGCCAAGGGGGCAGTAGCTGAAGTCTGTCATCCTGCCTTCTCGGGAAGCTGAGTTTTAAAGATCTGGATTCCAAACTATCCCAGACACAAAAGGTACCATGAGACTATTATCTCTAATTCACTACTAACAACCTGAAGGGGAAGCTGGGTGCTTGAGCTCATGTAGGATATCCTACCTACTCAGGAGGATGAAATCTGAAGAGCATGGTTCAAAGCTTGCCTAGGCAGGAAGGTCCTTGAGAAACTTAGCTCCAATGAACCACCAGAAAACCGGAAGTAGCTCTGTGGCTCAAGTGGTAGAGCACAAGAATGGACTTGAAGAGGTCAGGGACAGCACCCATGCCAAGACTTCAACTCCTTCAATCGACAACAACAACAAGAACAAAAGGCAGAAATAAACTAACATAGCTTAAGTAGAGGGCTGGGAATGTGCCTTAGTGGTAGAATAATTTGCATATATGAAATCATGGGCTTCATTTCTCAGGACCACGTCACTAGGACAAAGCCTGAAGTGGCTCTGTGGCTCAAGTGGGAGAGGGATATCATTCTACAAGAGAAAATAGGTACAGTACTCATGTCCTAAGGTCAAGCTTCAGGACTCATGTATATGTGTGCATGCACACATACCTGTGCACACACACACCGTGGTGTGCACACATACACACTCACACACACATACACTCACAGACCAGAAGAAATGTTGTTACACAAAATGATAAAGCACTGGGATTCTGCAACTGAGCTCATGGTCAGCACCCAGGCCCTGTGTTCAAACCCAAAACCTAGGCACCCAGAGCCAAACTAGGAGAAGTCAAAGGTTTCAAAACCTGATGAGCTTCACCAATCATAGATGTCAGGGAGCTTTGTGATATCCAACATGTGCTTGGATTTCCCAAGCCTCCGCAAACATAGGAGAGGCATCATAGGCCCAACATTGCCTGCAATGTATCGTTTCATTATGTTCAGTGCCCTAGTTGTCTGCCTGAAGGACTCCTGAATTATATTGAACACTGTAACTGAACACCAGAATATAGTCTCACAAAGGGAGGATAAGCACACAGAACTTGGCCTGCCATCGGAGGTGGCACAAATGAAGGTCTTCTATTAAAACAGAGCACTGGGGATAGAGATCAGTAAGGGTACAAAGAGGTCTTATTCTCCTGACCTTCACTCATCCTTACTAACTGGCACAGATGGAGTTGTTACCGAACTGTACAGGAGTGAGGGCTTTTGTGTGCCTGTTCAGGCAATGAGAAAGTTTTCCTCCAGCAGGACTGTGATGCAGAGAAACCCTCAGGTTACACTGTGAACAGTGAGGGGACCCCCGGAACATGCACTATCTTGAAAGAAGTCTCTCTGTTATGAACTCATTGTACTGAATACAAATTTATTAGGTTGGTGCTATTCATCATAGCTACTCGGGAATTTCACCTATAAGAATACAATAAATAGACAAAGACATGGAAGTACAGGCTCTTTTTGAGGGGGCAGGTCCTGGGGTGGAAATATGAGCCTATGCATGGTCCCTGAGCTCCTTTTGCTCAAGGGTATTGCATTAAGCTTGAGTCCAGCCCCACTTCTGGGTATTTCTGTGATCTCTTAGAAATAACTGTCTCATGGACTTTCCTTCACTGGTTGCATTCAAACTAAGTTTCTCTAAATCTCAGCCTCCTGAGGACCTGGGATTACAGACAGCAGCCACTGGCACCTTATTTCTTCTCTTCTTCATTTCTTAATCTGGACAATCTGACTTCTTAACAGGGTCATTCCAAAGGTTTTAATTTATAAGTAAACTACCAAATGTTCTTTATAGCTGCTTTCCCTTAGAAGGATTTTCTCTCCTCATTTTCCCCTCTGGTCACAGGTTTGAGGCCAAAAGTGAGAAATGAGTGTCACAGGATTTGGGAGCAAATATCCACAGTACATGCCAGTTCTGTCACTTAGCATTGAGCTGCTGTGAATTTACTGTCTCAGCATATGAGGGCCGAAAGCTGGAGTGATCCTCATACAGTCTGCATTGCTCCTTTTGCCTATAAAATGATCTAATAATTATGAGTGTTTTGTGTCTCCAACATTAAGTGTCTAGAACCCACTAGGAGCATCTTCATGTGAAGGGTTAAAGTTTTGAGGCAGTGATCGCTTGTTGCTTGTTTCTAGCAGAGCAACACGTGCTGGTAATCCAAACACCTGGTTGGTTGTGTGCCTTTATAAACCCTGCAAATCTTTAGCTCGGGCTTCTCCTCCAAGGCTCCGCTGTGTGAGAGTATAGGATGAGTCCCAAGCAATAGTCCGTTTAAATAAAACATTAAAACAGGTGTAAAGTCTGACTGTGGATGTTCTTCGTGGTGGGGATCCTGCAACATGGGTATAACATATTAGTGGGGACTCGTCCAGGATCCCCCTCCAAAACCCCCCAGATCTCAGACTCCAAAGGTAAAACAGAGCTGTCTTTGTTAATTTGTCTTGTCCTATCATTTGTCTGTTTTACTTTCATTTTCCTTTGTGAGGATGGCCACTCCGATTCATAAGGGGTTGTTGAAGCAGAAGTGCTTGCACCACAACCCTGGAGCAACTGGGAGATGTCCAAGATCATCTTTTGGGGCGGAACCCCTCCATGTGGGGCAGGAGTCCTTGGAACCCCGCTGTCTGTGGCGGCAGGGGCGGTCCTTGGAACACTGGTGTGTGTATTGTAGGCCGGGGGTCCGTTCAGTTTTGGGCTGGAACTGACCAAGAGGGCCTCTGTTAGCAGGCCCACTGTGGCTCTGCTCCTTCTGCTGTGTGGCGTGGGTGTGAAACCCCATCGTGATATTAGTCAGTGGACCAATTTGGGAGATCTCCACTTTGTAAGGCTTTTTTTTTTCTGTAACTGTAGGGCATGAGTGTGTTTTGTTTGTACTGTTTATTGTTTTTTGGACTGTACGTCTGACGGGACTGGAAACCATAGGCACCACTCCATCTAGCCCCCTAGACTTACAAAAAGAAACTGACACAGAGGGAAAGAAAAGTACCCCCTGGTTTTTCAGGGAGATAACTTGGATGAAGAAATGTTTCCTCCCCCATACTCTCCTTTCCAGGTTCATTTTGCAGAACCTGTGAATGATCAAGAGGAGGAGGGAGCTATAGAACACTCGGCACCTGCCCTTCAAGTTTCTGAGGGGCCAGTCACTCGACAATGCCATCGTATCAATCCTCCTTCTAATGCACCTGTTTTTCCCTTATGCCCCATAGGTCCTGTGGATGCGGATGGTCAACAGCAACTCCAATACTGGCCATTTTCTACCAGTGATCTATACAATTGGCACACCCAAAATGCCCCCTTTTCTGAGAAACCCCAGGATTTAATTCGTTTGCTTGAAATTATTCTCTTTACTCATCAGCCCACTTGGGATGATTGTAGTCAGCTTTTACAGGTCCTTTTTACCACCGAAGAGAGAGACTGTATCCAAGAGGCGGCCCAGAAATATATCCCTGGCCCCACAGGAGCACCTATCACAGATCCTGCCCTAATGACTACCTATTTTCCTGAGATGCGACCAACATGGGACTACAATACAGTTGAAAGTAGGGAGCAACTCCTCGACTATCTCCAGGCTCTGTTGGCAGGTCTCAAGGTGGCGGATTGCCAAAGTAATAATATGGCCAAAGTTTATGATGTTAGGAAGGAAGTGAAATTCCAACAGCATATCTTGAGCGGCTCATGGAAGCTTTTAGTCAATATACCCGTATGACCTTGAGACCCAGGAGTCGGCTCAGATGATTATGTTTGCCTATATAAATCAAGCTGCACCAGACATAAAGTGAAATTTGCAGGCTCTAGACAGACTTGGTGAAAAGTCTATTAGGGATCTCGAAGCTGCGGTGAAAAGGTTTACAATGAGAGAGAGAGATAGAGTAGCAAATACAGGAAAGGAAAGACAGGGAACGTGAAATTGAGTGTGAAAAGAGTGACCAGGCGAAAGAAAAGAGGCCAGACTTGTTGGACTCGCCACTATCGCATGCCGATCATACCTTGTTCACAAAAGGCAGCAGTTTCATTTGAGATGGTAAAAGGTACACCGGTGCAGCAGTCACAATGGACACTTAGATAGTGTGGGCAGAAGCACTCCCCCAGGGAATGTCTGCACAAAGAGCAGAACTAGTGGCACTAACAAAAGCCCTACAGAAGGGAAAAGGGAAGAGACTAAACATTTACAAGGACAGTTGGTATGCTTTTGCCAATGTGCATGTCCATGGAGCCATTTACCCAGAGAGAGGGCTGTTGACAGCTGACGGAAAGGCTATAAAAAACGAACAAGAAATTTTAAGCCTCATCCGTGCCTCATGGGAACCAGTAAATATTGCCACTGTCCTGGACATCAAAAGGTAACTGATTCAATAACTGAGGAAATAACTTGACCGATCAGGCAGCTAAGGATGTGGATCTCCAGCCCAGAGCGGAAGTAGACCCAGGGCCATAAGCTTTGCCTCCTGAGCCTCAGTACTCCCAAGAAGACTTGGGGTAGATAAAGAAAATTTCCATGGACAGAGAAAGAAATGAAGACTGGAAGAAAACTGGTGAGGGGAAACTTATCTTGCCACAAAGATTGGGCAAGAGGATTCTTAGGAGAATCCATCTGGTCTCTCACATGGGAACCTGAAGAATGGAGGACTTGCTCCTAAACTCAGAAGTAAAAATCAGGCAAGAAAATCAACTCATTGAGGACATTGTTAAAAATTTTAAAAGCTGTCAGCTCACCAATGCCCCTAATCAACTGGTTACAAAAGGAGCTTGCCTCCATGAAGATAGGCCAGGTGTGTATTGGGAAGTAGACCTCACAGAAATTGAAACTGGAAAATTTGGATATAAATTTTTGGTAATTTTTGTATACACCTTTTCAGGATGGGTTAAAGCCTACCCAACAACGCATGAGACTGCGAACATCATGGCTAAGAAGATCCTGGAAAAAATCCAACCCAGGTATGGCCTCCCATCCACCATCAGGTAGGACAATGGACCGGCTTTGTTCTCAAAAGTAATTCAGGGAATAGCCACGGCACTGGGGACGGATTCTAAATTGCACTGTGCTTATAGACCCCAGAGTTCAGGGCAGGTAGAAAGAATGAATCGGATTCTAAAAGAGACCTTAACTAATTTGGCCTTAGAGACTGGCCCAGATTGGGTATCGCTGCTTAATTTTGCCCTGTTTAGAGTAAGAAATTCACCCATTTAGCTTGGCTTTACTCCTTTTGAAATAATGTATGTACACCCCCCACCCATTATCCCTAGCCTTCAGACTGAGTTGCTTGCTGATTTGGATGATATTGAATTTCTGTGTAAGCTTGACTATTTACAGCTGGTGCATAAGAGGATGTGGCTCCAGCTTAGAGCATTATATGATTCTGCTTCTATTCCTACCCCCCCTCCATTTGTATAAACAAAGGGACTGGGTGTTTGTTCGAAGGCACAACCTAATATCTCTGGAACCACGGTGGAAGGGACCTTACATGGTGCTAATGGCTACACCTACTGCCCTTAAGGTGGATGGCATTGTTGCTTGGACCCACTGCTCCCACACCAGAACGGCTGATCCCTTTGCCCTGGACAACCGTGAGGAAACATAGGAATTCTCCAAGCATCCTACCCAACCGCTCTGCATACACCTCAAGAAAAGAAAAATGAACTGATTGTTACTGGTATTGTTGTTTAATAGTATGGTTAGGTCAGTTAAGGACCATACCCATTCAAGATCAAGAGCAGTTGGAGTTTAGTTTGGGGATGGAGCCACAAAATTGTGTCTCAGGACCATAAGTCAATGGGGGGAATGAAGGGTTAAAGTTGTGAGGCAGTGACCACTTGTTCTTTGTTTCTAGCTGAGCATCACATGGTGGTAATCCATACACCGGGTTGGTTGTGTGCCTTTATAAACCCTGCAAATCTTTACCTTGGGGCTCTCCTCCTAGGTGCTGCTGTTTAGAGTGTAGGACAAGGCCCTAGCTGCAGCCCATTTATATAAAACCTTAAAACAGCTGTAAAGTCTGACTCTCAGTGGTCTTTTTGGTGGGGGTTCTGCAACTGGGGTATAACAATGTTTCCATTTTTCTCTAGTACTCCTAGAGATTTAGACTAAGGGTTTGTGTGGAGCGGATCCTCGGTGAATCCCTGAGGAAACCACTTGAAGCCTCCTCAGGAGAACGCCATTCAAGCCAGCCGAGCAGGAAAGTCTCTGAGACTATTTTCTCCAATAAACCAACAGAGAACCAGAAGTGGAGAAGTGGCCCAGAGGGTAGAGCTCCAGCTTTGAGAGAGAAAACTGAGCAGGAGATACAATCCAGACCAGGCAGGAAAGCCTGGGAATTGCTTATGTCCAATTAACTACCAGCTGGCAGGAAGTGTAACTGTGGTGGAGGTAGAGCTTCAGCCTTTAGCAAAGCAGCTCAGGAACACATCAGTCCCTTAGTTTAAGCCCTGGGATGGCCACAAGAAAATTCAAAAAGGGAAGGTCAAGTTTATATATCAGTGCCCTACCTACTTATGTGTGTATGTATACTACCTCCCGTAGTGCAAACTCTGCTTTTATTTACTGGTTTATTTTTCAGATATGCTAGTTGTGCATACTGCATCATTCTCTTCATTTCAGGCCCATTGCTTTTTCTCTTCCAGGGTTCTAGGTCTGTGTCTTTATATGATGCACACTGAAGCTCTCAGCAGCCTTTATTTAAATTTTATTATGAGGGCAATTCAGGAACAATCACAAATCAGGCAGGGGAAGAGAAGATCAGGTTTCTTAGAAGTAACCGGTATTCAGAAAAATAAACTTGAGAACATAAAATGCTAGCATACTTATGTAAAAATTGCTATTAAGGAAAAAATGAAGGGACTGGGAATATAGATTAATGAGAGAATGCTTGCCTAGCATGCAAGAAGCCCTGGGTTCGATTCCGCAGGCACCAGTACACAGACAAAGCCACAATATGTGCTGTTGTTCAAATAGCAGAGTGGTAGAGACAGTGCCCAAGCCTTGAGTTCAACCCAACAACTGTCAAAGAGATAGCTACCTAGGTAGGAAGGTAGGTAGAGAGATAGAAAGAAATAAAGAGAAAGAAAGAGAGAGAGAGAGAGAGAGAGAGAGAGAGAGAGAGAAAGAAAGAAAGAAAGAAAGAAAGAAAGAAAGAAAGAAAGAAAGAAAGAAAGAAAGAAAGAAAGAAAGAAAGAAAGAAAGAAAGGAAGGAAGGAAGGAAGGAAGGAAGGAAGGAAGGAAGGAAGGAAAGACTGAAGGAAAGAAGGAAGAAAAGAAAGAAAGAAAGAATATTGATAGATGAATCTGATTTTGAAGTCAGAAGGAAAGAAGGGAACACTTCCCAGTCATGAAGCTTTCTGCAGTGTGCCAGGACACCAGCATCGCCTTCACACAATCGCAGAGTAGGATGACTGTCTCTCTCCCACTTCTCAGGCAGCCAAGAACCCTAGAGTCAAGATGGCAGAACCAGGTTCTAACTCAGGTGCTTGGAGACAGAAGAAAAATGGCCCTGCCCCTCCTTGGACTGGGGATTTGCATTAATGATGTGGAGCATGAAGTAAGGATAATGGATTGGTAGAGATTGAAGGACCTTCAAATGTGACAAATGGAGAGTCAAAAACCCACTCCCTAAGACCAGAGAGCAGGGTTTTTTACTCTGTTCCTCCCCTCTCCCCCAGTAAACTGGCTCTCTATTGGTAACTTAAAGATAGCCTGAAGCTCCCTTCACTTGAGGGAGGAAGGTTAATTAGTCATCGTTTGAAGAGGCTGAGAAAAGCCTGACCCTGCTGTAACTCTATCTGTTTTCTGTCCTTCAAATACAGTGTTACACTGGAGTTCTTCCTGCTAACTGAGCTAGGGCTTGGATTCTGAGAACTTCATTTGAATCCCAGATGGGTCAATAATATTTCTTTCCTTCTTCTGTAGCTCAAGAACTCCAAGAACATTTAGAGTGCAAGTAACTTCTCATCACCAAGGGAAGCACAGGAATTTCTTGAGCATCTGACCTTTCAGAACAGGAAGTCAGAGTGTCCTAGACTTCCCTGCCTTTGCTGGTTTCACCCAGTGATAGAGACCTCAGCCTCCTGAGCTAGCGTGATGGGCATGAGCTATTGGTTCTCTGCTATGGTCAGAACTGTAATGACATTGACAAGACAAGTTAACTGCTTATCACAAACGGCTTGGGGAGCACATTAAGCCTTTCAACAGTGTGCCTTTCAGAACCCTGTAGGACACAAGTTTATAATGCTAGAGTCTGAGAGGCTGGGCTTATGGATGTGCTACAATTGAATCTTGAGGTCTGACTCCAATTCTGTGTACATCAGCATACATTTTCCAAAAAATATTCTCATAAATAGCAAATAGGAAAATTACTTTGATTAACCCTCACTCTTTTTTCCAGTTGTGTGTCTCAAACTGAAGCCTGGGTGCTGTCCCTGAGCCTTTCAGCTCAAGGCAAACACTCTACCACTTGATCCACAGTGCCACATGTGGTTTTTTTTGATGGTTCATTGGAGGTAAGAGTCTAACAGGCTTTCCTTCCCTAGGCTGTCTTCAAACTGTGATCTTCAGATCTCAGCCTCCTGAGAAAGTAGGTTTCCAGAGCCACTGGAATCTGGCGTATTGTTTTGCCAGACCTGGGGCTTGAAATTAGGGCCTGGGTACTGTCTGTGAGCTTCTTTTTTCTCAAGGCTAGCACTCTACCACTTAAGCCACACCACACTTTCTGGCTTTTTCTGAGTATATGGCACTGAGGATTCAAATCCTGGCATTCATGCATGCTGAGCAAGCTCTCTACCACTAAGCCACATTCCCAGCCCAACCTTACAATTTTATCCCTGAACTTGCCTATCCACAAGAAAAGGCTTCTGAGTATAAATCATCTAAACAAATCCCTATAGGAAGTTGTCCAAAGATAAATAAGACAAAGCTCATACTGGGGACAGACTCTAACCATGTGATTACTTGACAAATGCCTCCATTTAATTATATATCATGTTTCAACACTTAATAAAGTATTAATGAAAATGATTCAATGTACTGAATTATTGTGTATAATTTTATAATATATGTGCACAACATAATAAATATTATGTGTATAACAATACTAAATACAATAAACAATAAAATGAATAAAATAAAAATTAAATAAAAAATCAATAATAATAATCATAATATGAAATAAACATACATATGTACCTATATAGCTTATATTACACATGTATACAAGTATTTTTCCTATTGCAGGGCCTTAATTCAGGCCCTGGGAACTCTAGCTTGAAAATCTTTTCCTCAAGGACAGGGAGCGTAGCTTTCACCCAAGGTGCAAAAGAGTAACTTGGACAGTGAGCTCAAATCCCAGCAATGGCAGAAATACTGGCCCCAGTTCCAAGAAAGTGACTTAATATTTGTAACAGAAACAGTTTTGTTTATTAAGTTCCATATTGAACACTGAAAAAAATCAGTGTAGAATTTTGTACAGCTATTCAGACATCCATCCCTTACCCCCAAAGTGCTTCTTGAGCACTACATAATATTGTTTTACATTTTATATTTTAAAAATTTGTACAGAGGGGCTGGGAAGGTGGCTCAGTGGTAGAGCACTTGCCTTGCATGCTTGAGGCCCTGGGTTCGATTCCTCAGCACCACATAAGAAAAAAAAGCCGGAAGTGGCGCTGTGGCTCATGGTAGAGTGCTAGCCTTGAGCTGAAGAGCTGAGGGACAGCGCCCAGGCCCAGCGTTCAGGCCCCACGACTGGACCAAAAAAAAAATTTGTACAGAGGGGTCACAGTTACATGACCAAGGTAATGAGTACATTTGAGCATTTTTGCCTCCTCGTTTGTTTTTCCCCTACCATCCCTTACCTCCCATCTTCACAACTAACTTCCCTGCTGAGGTCAGTGACTTACTTACTTATTTTTGGCTTGGCATGGGGTTTGAACTCAAGTAATGGCAACTCTGCGCTTTCCTTCACATTTCTATGGATTCATCAAGACTCTGAGTTCTAATCCCAGACTTGGAAAGAAAACTGGCAGAAATACCAAACCAAAGAGCTTTATTATTTCAATTTCATTAGTTAGTTAGTTAGTTAATGAATTAATTAGTTAAGTAATTTTGCAACCACAGGGCTTGAACTCAGGTCATGGCAACTCTGACTCAGCTTCACTCTCCCTAGGATGAGGTGCAGCCTCGGGACCCAAAGTTGATCCTGGCACCCTAGGCCCAGATGGCTTGCTGGAAGGAAAAAAAAGCAGAACAGCACAAAATGTGGGGAGCTGTAGAGGGCTCAGGGTTTTAAAATTTTTTCTTTGCTTGCTGACCACCCTGGGTCTGAATGATATGGTTTCAAAGTAGACCTGGCCTGCCATTGCTGATGGCTGGCAGGCTATCAGGGAAGTCATAAACCAACATGTCAACATAGGCCCTGGGTTCAAATCCTAATCCTTACACTTACCAATGGCAGGAGATCACAAGAGACTCATTCCTATGCATAAGAATACAGATTGAAAGAGTAGTTCATGCATTTGTCAAGTCTAAAATTGGATGCAATAATCCTAGGATGCTGATTGACCTTAATTGTTTATTAAGCATGAAAAGAATAATATTGTTTCAATGGAGATATAATAAATACCTAAGAGTTGGTAGGAACGTAGTAGATGCCATTCAGTCATAGATAGACAGCTCTGGAAGTCTTTAACAATATTTATTTATTTGTATGCCACCCTGTGCCTATCTATGTTTTGCAGTTTTGGCCAAACTTGGGGCTTGATCTCAGTGACTGGGAACCAACTTGGCTAGAGGCTTCTGTGCTCACACTCACCCAATCATGAAATGGGCCTGCTAGGCCTTGAGTTCAGATCTCAGCACGGCCAAAAATTTAATCTTTGAGTAAGAAGCCGAGTGTTGCACATGTTTTCCTTTTCTGGGAGAGTCCGGGGTGTCAGGCATGATGGAGAACACATCTACAAATCTAGATGGTATGTGATATGATGTAAACAATGTAATAAATGTTATAGGTGTCATCAAAGTCAATAAAATAAATCGTAAATAAATGAATAAAAAAAGAAATAAACCAAATAACCACACTAAACATGCTATGGACTGAACATCTGTATGGAAGTATAAATCCTAACACACTAAACACGGTATCTACTGAATATCGGTATGGAAGTATAAATCCTATCTTTAAAATCTATACAAGGAGTATGTTTTCCATGCCTGAGGATTGAATTCAGCCCACCCCCATGAGAAAGCAATGGCGGGAAATCCTGAGATACTGGTTTCTCGACCAGGAAAAGTCATGAAATTCGATCGATCTCATCAAATGAGTAGTTCATGCATGATGTGACTAGGAAATGATAGGCAAGACTCATGGGGTTTTGCTTATTTGTAAAGCAGTGTTGATTAAGCATGACAATAATCATCACAGTCATGAAATGAAGGCATCTGGAAAGATCCAAGAATCAGTAGACACATGGTAGATTGGATTCCATCACAGATTATCATCTCTCCTACTCTATACAAATGTGTACTTATTTGCATACTACCTCCAACTTATGAATAGATGACTGCTGTGTGCCCTCCCCTGACATCCCCACCTGGGGGTCTATCTCAGGTCCTGGGAACGACCTTACTCCTTAGTGACTCACAGGCTGGTGAGCTCACATAAACCCATTCGTCAATTGGGTCTGCTCTTCCCCGAGTTCAAATCCCAGCAGTGCCAAAATATGCATCCTGATGTCAGAAGCCAATTGTTGCACGTGAGTTCATTTCCTCTGCAAGTCCTGGGTCTCAGATAGGATTAAGAATGCATGGGCCAACCTGTGGCCATGGGAATAGGTTGTTATCATGTGAGCCCAGTTATACCTGTCATCATACACTGAAGAAAATACACAATACATCCATGAATAGAATACAAATTAGAATAACTACACTAAATGCACAATACAGTCCACTCACGGATTTGAATATATATCCCATGTTTAAATGATGCATTCTGGACAATTGTGGCCCCCCTGGTGCTCGATATCTGTTCTTGGGAACCGACCAGCTCTTAGTGGCTCACAGTCTGGTGTGATCACGTGGACCCATTGGGCAGTTGGGCCTCCTAGGCCCAAAGTTCAAATCTGCCACAATTCACCCTGATGTGAGAAGCAAGTCATTGCACCAGTTTTCCTGTGTCGTGCAAGTCCTGGGTCTCAGCTAGGATGGAGAATGCATAGGCAACTCTATACTCATGGGAATAGGTTGTCATGCAGGTCACCACAGTTATATCTGTCATCCTATAATAAAGAAAATACACAATACATCAATGAATATGACACAAAATAAAGAGAATGACTACACCGAATGCAAGATGCTGCCCATCCATGTATGGAAATATAGATCTTCGGTTTAAATGATGAATTTATGACTATATTGGCGCCCACCAGGGCTTCATCTCAGGTCCTGGGAGCGGTCTACCTCCTTAGTGCCTCACAGGCTGGTGTGTTCACTATGACCCATTCAGCAATTGGGCTTGCTAGACCTTGAGTTCAAATCCCAGCACTGACAAAAGATTCACCTTGATTTGAGAAGCCAATCGATCCACCTGTTTTCCTGTCCTGTGAAAGTCCTGGGTCTCCGCGAGGATGGAGAATTCTATATAGACAACTCTATAGCCATTCGAATAGGTTGTTATCCATGTCAGCTTAGTTAGAAGCCAAGTGTGAAACTTTTTTCCTTTTCTCTGAGAGTCCTAGGTGTCAGGCATGATGGAGAACACGTATACAAATTTAGATTCCATGTGATAGGATGTCATCAATGTAATAAAGGGAATGAGTGTCATCATAGTAAAATCAATGGTAAATAAATAAATAAAACAAAAATACAAGGAACAGCCACACCAAACGTGTATGGACTGAACATCCATAGGTAAGTACAAATCATGTATTTACAAAGTATATAAATAGCATTTTTTCCAAGGCTAGGGCTTGAATTTTGGCTTACAGTACAGGCCTGACTTTCTTATCTTCAAATACAGTGAGCTTCCCCCTTCTTCCGCAGTGCTGCAGATTTACCCAGATTCTGAGTTCAAATACAAAGCCTGGCAGAATAAAGGGGGTGAATTGCAAGCCAGGGAGCTAACCTCTTTTAATTATTTTTTGCTCAGCAGGGGGCTTGAACTCAGGTTGTGGTAACTGCCTCAGCTTTGATCACTCTATGCTGGGGTACAGCCATTGGACCCACAGTAGATCCTGGAATCCTAGACCCCCAGGCCTTGTGTGGCAAAAATATACAAAAAAAAATGCAGTGAGATGGCCTTTTTATGTTTTCTTCCTTTGCACGGTGACCCTCCTGGGTCTGAATGACACTGTTGCAAAGGGTACTTCACCTTGCATTGCTGAAGGTTGTCAGACCATTGAGGAAGTCATAGGTCAACATGGCAATGTAGGCCCCGATTTCGAATCCCAGTCCTGACACCAATCAATGGCAGGAGATACTAAGAGATTCGTTCCCATCCATGGGAATAACAAGGTAATATTATCAATGTCACAGTTGAATGAGTTGATGGTGAATGATGCTCCTATAAAATTAGACAGCATCATTTCAAGAGACTGATTTTATTTAATATTTATGAAGCATTAAAAGAATACTATTACTTACAGAATGCAATAATTTCAGGATATTGATTGATTTACTTAATTGTTTGATAAGAATTGAAACAATAACATTAATTACATCTAGCATTATAAATACCCATGAATTGGTAGGAATGTAGTCTACATAACTGAATAATGTATAGACATCTCTGGCACTCTATAAGGATATATATTTATTAGTGTACTACCATCTGCATGTCAATCTGTTCTTATTTTGTCAACCGCTGGGGCTCAATCTCAGGTACTCGTAACTGCCTGTCAGCTCAATTTGCCACATGATGGCAGGCTGACACTCACTCATTCATGAATTGGGCCTTGTAGGCTATGAGTTCAGATGCCAGTACTCCCAAAAAATGAATCGTGTAGTAAGAAGCTGATTGGTGACACATGTTTTCCTTCTCTGTGAAAGTCGTTAGTGTCAGGAAGGACGTGCAATACATATGCAAACCTATATCCTATGTAATCAATGTAATCACTGTTCTACGTGTCATAATAGTC
This sequence comes from Dipodomys spectabilis, assembly GCF_019054845.1. Lineage (NCBI taxonomy): Eukaryota > Metazoa > Chordata > Mammalia > Rodentia > Heteromyidae > Dipodomys > Dipodomys spectabilis. Next base: position 3,869,265 of record NW_024870793.1, read on the forward strand.
AATAAAATGAGTAGTCAATACATGAATAAAACAAAAAATAAAATTAATAACTACACTGAATGCAATATGGAATCAACATATGTATATAAATATAAATCATATATTTAAAATGTACACAAAAAGGATGTTTTCTAGTGGTGGACATCGATTTTAGGCCAAAGGAACAGACTTGAATTTCTTGAATTCAAGGAGGCAAGCTTCCCCTTCCCAGATAGTGAAACAGCAGGGTTACCAAGACCATGAGTTCAAATCCCAGTCCTGGCAGAAAAAAAATGGCACCTCCATGATATGTGATGCCCAATTCGTAGGTATTTCATTTGGCCTCCATTTAATGAATGTGATTGTTTAAATGCTTCATAAAGTATTAATTAATATCAACCAGTGTCCTATAATGTAATTGTGTATAATTTTATCATTGAATCATTCAAGTAGTGCCCATTTAATCATGACAAACATCATATTCCTTTGGTAATCATATGAATACAAATGAGTTTCATAGGATCTCCTGCCATTTGTTGGTGGCAGACCAGGATTCAAACTGTGGGCTCCAGCTCCTACCACTTAAACCTGAGGACATGTAACTCACAGGTCTGTCCAAGAACATCAGCAAAACCAATGATTAGCCAGGCATCAGTGGCTCTCAGCAGTCCTCCTTAAAGCTTACAAGGCTGTGAAAGGAGGATCATGGTCAAAGTCACCCTAGGCAGGAAAGTCCTTGAGACTCCTGTCCAACTTGTGCCAAGAAAGCCAGAAGTAAAGCCATGTGACTCTAGTGGTGGAGAGCTAGCCTTGATCAAAAGCAACTCACAGATTGTGCCCAGATCCTAAGTTCAAGGTCTGGGAACAAACAGACATACACAATAATCTGTGCAGCCATCCTGCTAAAGCAGGTCACTCTCTTGTCCCCAACTGGCTTGGACAGAGTTCTGGGGAAAGGGGGTGCTGTCATATTGACTCTGCCCATTCTGCCTGCATCACAGGATTCCAGCCACACCCCCATTGTTTCATTGTTCTTTCTGACCAATGGGATACAAGAATGGTGGCCACGCCCACATCCCATGCTGCCCAGTAGCACTGTGATTCCCTCTGTTTGTTGACAACACTACCAGCAGTTGAGGAAGGTAGAGATGGCTGAGTGGTGAGCAAGAGACTCCAGGCCTAGGAAGAGAGGCCTTCCTCAGGCCCACCATGTGCCCGCCTGCGCCCCTGCCCCTCCCACCTTCCCCATGGAGCAGGATTTCAAACCTGGTGCTTATGGGTTCAGACCCATGGATTCCTCAGGCAATGGTGTAATGGTGTGCCACGAGCTAGCTTGTGGCTCTGACCTGGTCCTGGCTGCCCTGTTCTCTGCTCAGGGCCTGAGTGTCTGTCATGCCTCTGCCATTGCTGTTTGCCCCACCTTGAGCAGTTCCCAACAACTTCTGCCAGCAAAACATGTGAGCCCCGCACCCTGCTCCTCCATATCCCCCTCACCTCCAACCTGGAACCACGCCTCCCCTGTGCCCCACAGTCTGGCCCACACACTGACACAAATGTGCCCCAGGGGTGGGGGTAGGTGTTGACCCGAGTATCCCACCACCATTCCCAGCGGCTAGTGTCCCAGGATACAGGGAGATGCAGGGTTGGGTGAAGAGTGGGTGCCACAGATCCTCTGGCCTGGAGCAGTGGGAACCACACAGCCTCACATCAGCGCCCTTCCTCTCCCTGGCAGGAACCCAGTGACTTTAATCAGAGGTGGGGAGCAGCATGTCTACACCTGCCTTCTGGGGTCTATTCCTTTTTTTCTGGAGATGGGAGATGTTGGATACAGAAGATAGACACCCTTGCTGTGTGAGCCCTTGTCTTCTGTGCTCGGTCAATCTTTCACCTGAAGACAAAGAGACACAGAGACAGAGAGAGGGACAGAGAGAGAGAGAGAGATCATCTTTTTCCTTGTACAGCCTGACTGTGCTCAGGTGAGTAATGAGTTGGCAAATTGCAGGTACTGCATGGATGAGACTTCTGTCACCGGTCTCGATGTGTGTGTGTGTGTGTGTGTGTGTGTGTGTGTGTGTGTGTGTGTGTGTGTGTGTGCGGGTGTGTGTATGTGTGTGTGTGTAGAAGTGGTTTGTAAAAAGGAGGCTGAATGTTTTGGTAACTTCTACCTGCTATCTATGGGGCATGTATGGACTTCACAGCTGAGGTCTGGGGGCCTGGAATGGTGAGAGGCGTGAAGGGGACACAGCACACTTAAATTACAAGAACAAAGGATCTGTGTGCAATGGAGCTGTGTACTCCCTTGGGCCTGGTTGGTGGCAGTGCGAGCTTGGGAGGACCTGGGAGTGCGGCCTGCAGGGGATAGCTTCCTAAGGGGACAGAGAGCAAGGCCAACACTTAGTGAGGATATGAATTATGCTAGTATGGAGCGCAACAGCATAGGTCAGACTCTGGGTCTTCTCATCATGATGTCTGATGGGCGAGGCCAGCCCTATTTTAAATGTTGAGCTATGATCTTCAGATCTCAGCCTCCTGAGTACCTAGGATTATAGGCATGAGCATCTAGCACTGGGACTCTGGTTCTTTATGGTTTATTAGGGTTTGACCTCAAGGCCTTAGGCTTGCCAGTCAGGTCTTCTACCATGTGAGTCAAGCTCTTCTGTCTTGGGCATTTCTGAGAAGGAGAATTAATATATGCTCAGGCTGGGCCGGATCATGGTCCTCCTATCTGTGACAGGCATGAACCACTAGGCCCGGTCTTCTGTAGTTGGGATGGTAGACATATAGCGCCACGCACAGTCATTGGTTTAGATGGATTGTCCCAAACTCAGTCCATGGCAGCCGATTCTTGACCAGAGGTGAAGCTCTGGGTTGGACCTTGACCATTCGACTTCAATCTCCTCATGTGACAGTTGTGAGGAAACAAGGGATTAATACAGAGGGATCTCTGGAGCAGGGACAGGCACAGAGGGAGGGACCATCTGATACTGTTCTTGGCAATTCTGTGAGCATATGTTAGGAAGATACCTGGAAAGATATCCGATGGTGTGTGTTATTAATGGTGCAACAGGTAAGGGATTGTGAAACAAAACATGGCTCTCTTTCTTTATTACCCTATCCCCATGAGTAACGGGATCCTTCACTTTGTTCAGTTATGAAGCTGGGGAAACTGATGCACAGAGAAGCCGGGTGAACTACTAATAACTTCCAGCTGACAGGAAGCTCGGCCTGACTTCTCTGCCATCCTTCCTAGGACAATGAGTGCTATTCAGTCCACTTCTTGTGGTGGGAAGTCCACTTCTTTTCAGTCACGGGGCTTGAACTTTGGGACCGGGGCAGCTCCCTGAGCTCCTCAGCTCAAAGCTAGCACTCTACCACGTGAGTCACGGCACCTCTTCCAATTTTCTGGTGGTTCTTTGGAGATAAATGTCTCACAGGTGTTCCTTCCTGGGCTGGCTATAAACCACGATCTTCATATCTCAGCCTCAATTGTACTTCAGCTTTTAGGCCTGAGCCACCAGCACCTGGCTTAAGTGTAATTCTGACCTTCTTTCTTTCTCTTTCACTCTCAGGAACTGATTCAATGCGTGCTGGAGGAGGTGACCCAGCATCCCCATGTGGTTGGAACCAAGGTGGCCCTCTCATTCTGGAGGTAGGCTGTGGGTCAGGAGCTGTCTCACTCAGTCTATTGTACCAGCTCCATGAGGTAAGTCCCTCTGTGCCCTGTCTACAAGGTGACAGTTATCCATTGCCCATCTAGCCTTCCTGGACTCCGTACTGTGGTCAATGCTCTTTTCTAGCAAAAATTTTCTGGTTAAAATTATGATACATAGTTACAGAATGAAAAGGTAATGCATCTTAAGAAAGTCATTTAGGGTTCTGGGAATGTGGCTTCATGGTATGGTGATTGCCTCGCATGCATGAAACCCTGGGTTCAATTCCTCATAAATAGCAAAGGAAACACTGGAAGTGGTCCTGTGCCTCAAATGGTGGACGGTTAGCCTTGAGATAAAAAAGAAAAGCTGAGGAATAATTCCCAAGCGCTGAGTGTCAGCTCCAGGACTGCCAAAACAACAACAGCAACAACAACAACAATGAACATTTAATTAGTAAATGAAAAATAAAGAACCCATACTTGGAATGTATAATTGCTCCTTCCATACTGATACCTGACAATAGTCCCTAATTAATGTACTTTACCTGTGTTAGGATACTGTGTTGAAAAAATATTTTGTTCATTAGGTCATATCAATTAATGCCAGGAATGTGCTTAGATGTTAGGTGATTATTTCTGGAAATTCAAAGATTCCAGGCTTTTGAGTGTGGTCACTGCTAATCACAATGAGAAGGGTAGTCTAAGTGAGATTTGGAAACTCTTTTGGCAAGTCATCGCACCAAAAAGGCAGAGGCTAATTAACAGTTGTGACAGAAGAGAAGGAATAACTCCAGATGGAAAGAAAAAATAATAGTAACTAAGGTATAGCAGAAAGCGTTCTAGGGAACTATTTTTGGTTATTGAAAAACTAGTTATCAACTAGGTTTATTCCTCATTGCCTTTAGCATTCAAAATATCCTAGGTTAGTTCTTAATCTCTGTGTGATAAATGTATCTCCTTCTATGCTGTTCTTTCATACCTGATCTCCTTTGCTTTCTAAAAATCTGTCTTTCTATATTTCTCTATGAACATTTTCTGATACTAAATACACCTACAAAGATGAAAGGGGATGCTAATATAAGAGTCCCATAGCTCATGAGTAATTAATGTAACAAAATGTGAAAGGAGGACATATTTATTGCTACCTCAATTATTCTGAAAGGCTGCAATGTCACATCATTTGGTTCAGATTTCCATTCTTTGTCTACATAGTGACATTAAGTGTACATAAATGCAAATATGAGCTGGGTGCTATTGGCTCATGCCTCTAATCCTAGCTACTCAGGAGGTTGAGACCAGAGGATTTTGGTTCAAAGCCAGCCTGCTCAGGAAAGTCCATGAAACACTTATCTTCAATTAACCCCCAAAACCCGGAAATTGTGTTATAGCTAAAGTGGTAGAGTGCTCAGTTGAGCTGAAGATCTGAGAGACAGTGCCCAGGATCAATTTTCAATCCCCACAACCAACAAAAAAGTGCAAATATGGCTTTAAGTTTCCCCCAAAGGAATGTGAAGTCAATAGTAATCTTCCCAAATGATTTAGTAGTGCACCTACTTTGGCTGAGTTATTTGTTATGGCTTCTTGCTAAACATTTCTCTTCTTTAAAAATGGTCAGATATTAGCTATATAATAAACTTCATCTCATATTTCTTGGTTCAAAAGAGAAGTCCATACAGTTGATGTCACTTAGCTTTCTTACTGTCTTAGTTCAAAGCCAACCCAGGCAAGAGAGTCTGTCAAACTCTTATCTGTAATTAAATACCAAAAAAGCCAGAAGTGGAGTTTTGGCTCAAGCAGTAGAGTAGTAGCTTTGGGCCAGGTGGGAAAGAAAGACAACTGTTCAGGGACAGGGGCCAGTCTCTAAGTTCAAGCCCCAGAACAAGCACAAACTAAACAAACAAGAAAACAAAACAAACCCTGGGTGTTTCTTTGGGACTCTCCGTAAAATAATGGTGATCTGAGAAGAGGCTGCTTTTGCTGATCATACTCACTGGATCCTGCTTTTCTGGAATCCTTATTGTTATGGAAAACACAGGACCAGAATAAAGGAATTGATAACTGATTCCTGCAACAAGAGAATCATCTCAGGAGTGAAACATCCATCCATAAGATACTTTAAAACCTCCATATCTTTACTTCTTTGCAATAGAACACTTTTAAAACAAAGTTACTTTCTTTTGTTCTATGCTGGCCTTTAAATGGTATATTGTTTCCTTTTATAATACTCTCAACCGGAAGTTTACAGACAAGTTTTACATGAGTAAAGGACACATTCAAAAAAGTCAGAGACATAGTTTCCTTCAAGCCTTGGATTCTTTTCTTGTACAGTAAAAAGGAAAGCAGTAGATAACTTCAACTTTGTCATTTCTCTATGTTCAATCTCTCTCCTGGGATCAGTTTCCACATCCATTAAAAGTTATTTCCATTTTCTTCCAGTAACAAACTATGGTGCTGCTCCAGGAAAAATATGAATGTTTTCTTGCTTCATTGAAATAGCACAAGGACACTTTTGGACATGAGGTAACACGTGTTTCAGAGCCAACTTAGTGAAGAGAAATGAAATTTAAATTGCTTATAAATACTTTATCCATGAGAACATTTTGTTCAAACTTCTTATGTGCTCTGTAAATTAAGGTGAATTTTAAATGGGAAGAATGTTCTCAGATCATTTTTTTTGAGTCTATATGCTGTGTATTAATTTCCCAAGTGTACATGAGCTAACACTAAGAGAAACAATAGCAATTATAGGAGAATAAGAAGTTCTGTGTTTATGTATAAGTGTTCACTACAATATAGAAGACTCTAAAAATAAGATAACGATAACATTGAAACAATAAAGCCAAGTCCAGTATGTAGATTTATGGGAGTGATATAAAGCATTATTGCTAAGTGGAACATGAAGCATGAGGCCACTCCTTTTCTAAATCACGCTTGCTATTCACCTAAATGTGCAAAAAGGAAAATGGAAGAATGATTCGGTTTCCAACGCAAGTCAGATATGGGAAAATAGATTTAACTGGAAAAAGAGAGTCCATCTTAGGAGAACAGGAATTATACTAGCAATGAACCTGGTGGCTATGATCACATTTCTTTTTTTCCTTTTCTTATATTCTTTTTTTTTTGTTCGTGGCACTTGAAATATGGGACAGGTTGCTGTCCCTCCGAAATGCAGCTCAAGGCTAGTGCTCTTCCACTTGAGCCACAGTACCACTTCCAGTTTTCTGGTAATTATTGGAGAAATGAGTCTCCAGGACTTTCCTACCCATGCTGGCTTTAAACCCAATCCTCAGATCTCAAAACAACTGAGTTTATGACCACATTTCTAACAGTGTACACTCAGGATATGTAATGTATAATGTTCATCTATCTTTACATGAATTCTCAAGTTAAAAATCTGGGCTACAGGTTAGACTTTACACTCACAAAAGTGTGTGAAGTTTAAAAGTTGATACTCCTGGATAAATAAAACCTAAGAATGTAAAGGAGTCTGGGAAGTTCAATTTGCATCCAGCTTGGACAGTATAGGCTTTGCGACACTACCTATAATTAACCAGGCAAAAGCTGGAATACCACTCACGAGCAAGATTGCTGAATAACAGCTTTAGGTTTTTGCATACATACATACAATCATACACATACACACAGAGGCACTTATAGGTGCACACAAAAATACACAAATGAAACAACGCTCAGAATATGTAAAAAACATAGAAAACAATAGAAAACAGGTCTTGAGTAAGATTAGAATCAAGTGATAATTTTTATTATTAGCAAGCCCTCACCTGAACTTTCCCCCAGAAGTTGAGAATATTACATTGGTACGGACCAGAGATTGTAAGAGAGTCTAACAATCATTATTAATGGGATAGGATCCATGGAGGAATGAATCAGGGAACCCTGCAGATGCATCTGAAAATGTTCATATCCTGTGTCAAATGATAAAACATCTTTGAAAATAGTACATAAACAGTCTGAGCAGTCAGTCTAATGGATAAGATCAGAGGAGAATTTCAGAATTGTTAGTCTGTTATAGATTATATAAACAAACTATGGCAGGGCAATGTGCTACAAGTCTAGAATTCTTGCACTCAGACAGGAGATTAGAGAGTGGAATTACATAAGGATACCTTCCCTGGACAACGTGAATAATTTTGTCTCAGTAAAACAAACCAAACAACAAGAAAGGAATATACAGTTGGAAGCTTGGGCTAATTGTGTCATTATGTTTTGAGAAGTCAAGGTTCCTAATGAATGCAACTCATATATATCCTCACTTGTATTTTAAATGCTCTCATCATTACAGAACATTCCTAGATGCAAAATAGCTCATGATTCCCATCCAAAAATTTGCAAAAGTAAGAAAGCCTCATTCTGTTGGATTCCAAATAAATGTTGAAGGATTACAAAAGCTTAAGTCTGGAGAAATAGTAACGTTTGCCTAATGTAGGACTTTGTAGACCTTGTTAAATTAGAATTTACATTTAAAATATATTTTTTGGTTTTGTTTGTAATTTCATATTCTATAGGATACTACAAAATTCTTTTTAAGTAGAGGGATTAAGTGAAAAATTCACAAATGATTCTGGCATTCTATTTGCCTAGATATTCTTTCAAGAGAGTTATAATTAGAACATAGTTAATAGATAATTCACCCAGTTCATGTATACCATGTTAATGTGAATAATCCAGCAGAGTTGCCAACAAATGGATGACATTAATTTATAAATTTAGAAAAACCAATATTTTGATGGTTTGCTTTAATATGGTATGAACAGAGTAATTGTGTGACATCTACTTTCTTCTACCTATATGTAATACAGGAAGCCATTTCCTTATATACGTGCCTCTGTATAAATGAAGAAAAATGCTAGGTTTGTGGTTTGTTTTCAGTTTTGTTTTTGTTTTATGGGTTCGTCCTAGAGCTTGAACTCTTGGCCTGGGCAGTGTCTCTGAGCCTGTTTATACTCAAGGCTCGTGCCCTACCACTTCAACCTCAGTGCCACTTGAGTCTGGCTTTTGTGAAGAAGTTTTTTGGAGATAAGATTCTAAGAAACCTTCCTGCCTGGGTGGGCTTTGAACCATAATTTTCCTATCTTTGCATCCTGAATATCTATGATAGTTAAAAAAGTATAAATATAAATAATATTTGCATGTGTTCTGATCTCAAGAATACCAGTGGAGGAAAAATGATGCAGTTCATTTTATTGTGGTGTTCTTTTCAGAACAAGGAGGGCCTCACATTAGCAGAGGTGTAGTATTTTTTCAAAATAGAGATAAGGTATTCATGATGTGAATTAAGAAATTTAAAGTTGCCCCTTACAAGTTGGAAACTGTTGGGCTAGGATGACTTTATGGCATAAATCTTGGGATTGATGGTCATAGAAATAATAGCTTACTCTGATAAACAATTGTTTACTCTTGAATTAATTATTACACATGCTTCATAGTCTTATCCTCTACCAGAATGTGGCTATTTTTCTGTTGACTTCTCAATCTGTAACACCCCATTAGAAAATGCATCTATTGCAGAATTACATAACATGCAAACAGGTACTGTTCTGAATCTCTCAGGAATGTTGCGAATTTAAAAATAAGTAGTTATTAGTCATACGAATTTTGAAGAACACATATATTCTGTCCTCTTAACAACTTACTTACTTTTAAAAGTTATGAGTTTCCATAGCATTAAACTGTTTTCTGTTTTAGAATGAGAAAGTACTAAATTTATACTTTTTTGAAAAATTTGGCAATTATATTGTGAAAATATTTTCTAGTTGGATAACATTCAAGTTGATGACCCGCTGATAAAGAAGGGGTAATTAATTCAAATTAGATGCCAAATAGTATTGATTTTTAAAATATTACTACATAAAGAATATTATTTACTGTGCCAATACAGTGAAAGTATATTTTACGCAGCTTATTTTTTTCAATTTTATTATCAAAGTGATGTACAGTGGTGTTACAGTAATTGTAAGGAATTAAATCATAACTTTTCAAACTTGTTAACACTCCCTCATTTTTCTCACAGTTTTACTTCACCCCTTCACCCCTCACAAGTTTTAATGTACGTTTCCAACATATTGTCTTGTGAGTATTGCTATTGCATTGGTTTTCCTTTTGTCCTTTGTCTCACCATTATGCTTTTCCTCTTCTCTTTGCTAATTAAGGTAAATATATACACAATACAAAATGAAATACAGCAGGGATAAACCATAGGGGAAAAACCCAAAGAAATCAGAAATCACATAGTTCATCAAAAACAACAACCACAAATGAAAAAAATCTGGTTCCATATATTTGAATTCATTTTGCTTAGCATCAGCTAATATGGTTATATATACGCATAACAAAGCCACTGGAAAATAATAGCTGCATGGATACTATACCATGAAATAGCATGTTAACTTTTTGATGGTAAGGGTGGAATTAAGATTGATGAATTCGTGGTTCTGATAAAGGATTTTCAAGAGTTTTAAAGTTATGACAGGTAAATTTTAATTGTTCAAAATTTTAACAACTTAGCCTATTAAGAAAATTTAAAATTGCCTGGAAGAATAGGCTTTCATGCAAAGAAATCCAAGGAAACTTAGTAGAGAGGGAGAAATGTGGATGAAGATGGCTCTTTTTAACACTAAACAATCTGACCTAAGAAACCTTGCTGTAAGTCCTGTAGGTTCCCTTGGAATTGTCTTTACCCAGGAACTATATTCTCACTGTTTGAAACAAGGTTGTATTGCAATTTAAATTCAAAGTTCTTAAAAAAATGAGGCTTCAAAATTTGTGAATTTACCTTTAATTTCCAAGCAGTTATTCTCTGAAAAAGATAATTTGAGTCAAAATATTTAGGGAGAAAGTGCCCTTCATAATGGAAGAAGGTGTTGGGATTACACATTTCTGTTTGTAACACTTTCCACAATGTCTTTGGACGTAAAGCAGTGAAATACAGAAAAAAAATTGATTGTATACTTCAAACCAATGATTTCACATTTCTAAGTGACTCACAAAAAATAATATCCTTATTAATATCAGATAGTGAAGACTTCTGTTATTTTATATGCCAAAAAGTTCAGAAAAGAATTGAGCAAATGGAAATGTTAATTAAAAAAGTTTTCTTAGAAGCCTTAGCTAAGTGTATTGTCTTCAGCAGTGAAGGGAGGTCAAAACTTTTTTATATAAATTGTGTTAGTATTTTTACTCCCTAAAGTGATTTTACAGAGCCCATTTAGCTCACTACAATGCAGAACTTATTGAATGAAGACATGAAAATAAATTCCACATCCAAGTGAGGCAACTTAAAGAGTTTTAAAAAAGAAATAATGAAGATGTAGCAGTGGTGGAGCCCATATAGTCCTTCAGGTTCACTAGACCTGAAGCCAAGAAGCTGTGATTAATTGGAAATCCGGCAAGAGCTAAGGGGAGGACATAGAAGTAGGACATAGAAGCATTGTCCTTTTGTAACAGACACTGTCTTCCAAGGTATGGGTGATTTAACTGTATTCTCCTCCATACATCTTGGTGAAGAAATGCAAGACCAAGAAAAAAATAATATATAGAAATAATTTTGCATGGAATAACTTCACTGTTCCTGATATGGTATCTCAGGAGAATCTTAAGAGAGAAGATAAAAGTGCAGTATTTTTTGGTTTCCTCTAAACATCTTGTTAGCAAAATATATCTTTGAGGTTAGACAATTCTGATTGAACCAACATGTGACGGAGTACTTAATTTTGACTTTAGACACAAGAAGTCTTTCAAGGTAAAAGAAAAAATATAGCCAAATATTTGTGATCACAGCTTCTTGGACAGTTTTCTGGAGACATGGTTTTACATTAGATTTCTCCTCATTAACATATATGTTGTTTCATGGCAACCAAATGCAAGAGGGAAGTTTAATGGACTCACTTGGCCAATTAAACAGCATGAAAGAAGCAAAGGGCAAATAATATTTAATGAATTACTTTGACGACCAATTACTTTGCCAGAAGAAAGAAGCAAAAATATAATTCAAAATCAATTGACTTAAAATATGAAGAAAGAGTAGTGAAGAGAGATTAGAGAAAATATAGAGGATTGTTTTCTCTCCAGTGGAGTAATGGGTTCTTGATCTTGTTTCTTCTATTCTATCCTCACAAGCTACCAAGTGTGTCTCAGGATTGGATTATCCAGTTTAGACAGAAAACTCTTAGAAGAAAGATATTATTTGCAGCAGATTTAGGTGATTTATAACCTTAGATAATCTATTTAATTCTGTTCAAATTTCTCCCCTATCTCAAACTTCCCATTTTGAACAGCTTTGTTTGCTTTTCCCAATACAGCCCTACTTTAACTGATTAAAATTTTGAGATGTCATATTCATACTCTCTAGAGATTGTTGTTAGGTTGTAATTTTTGTGTGCTTTTGTTTCTTGTTGTGTTTTTTAACTGAATTTTAAAAGGTTGTGCAATTGTGTTACAATTAAATATATCCATCTAATTGTCTAATGCTCCTAGATTAGAGTCACTCTTTCCATCATTCCTCACCAACCCGTTCTCCAAGATTTATTTCCAATTTACCACGTCCTTTATCATATGTGCACATTGAGTATTCTAACTTTACTTGCCACTTGTTCATTATTCATTCATTCTATGTCTTTACTATAATTCCTCTCTGGTTTCAACTTCCTGATTGTCATTCTGTTAAACTGTGTATTAATATTTTGAAAGGTTTATATACATTCCATGGACTTTCAATCCTGCATATTCTTGAACTATGTCAGCCTATATTTCCATAATTGATTCATCTGCAGCAACAATTTGCAAGACTGGAGACGTGAAGCACGTAAACATGATTTTATTATCATTCATTTAGAAGATTAATCTTTACTCGAAAAGAAAGTTAAAAATGGATTAGAATGTATTCTTAACTACGAATTTTTATAAATGGCTTTGTACAATGGTGAGATTCTTTTATTTTACATGGAATAATATTTTCTACTACCTATAAGTTTTGGAAAAAGAAGAAAATATAATTTATTCTTAGAGAGGAATATGATAGAAATAGAAGACAGATATTATGTTTGTCATATCTCTGAAGAGTACCGATATTCAAGACTTAAAGTCATATTTCTTACTATGTTAGACAGAGGGAAAATATAAAATAACATATGATAAGGCAACTATTTTTGACTTTTCAAAATGTAACTTATTAAATGATGTAATTTATTAGCTAATGTTTGGGTTTGAAATTTAGGAGGCTGATCTATTTATCACATTTCTGGAAGGCCCTTACTGAAAAACACAAATTGTGGGTGGTACTATTTCTACACTTTAATGAAAGGTTGAACGTGTTTTGCATTAGTGTTGTGTAAATAATTCAACTCTATTGTAACTTGTTCCCTACACTTGAAAAACTTGTAATGTCACTAAGTATCATCAACTTGTCAAATGTTATTTTGGCGAATGTGATTTTGAAAAGTTTATTTGAAAAGGAATACACTTTTAGGAGATTCAATGTAGATTATCATTGGTTTGAGAGTGACATTTTTATAGCACAGAACCATGTTGTACTGAAGTCCCAGTGTTTTGAAGCACTTCTTAGTGCTTCAAATGTTTTTTCTGAATTATATTTGACCTCTAAGTCAAGTTTTCTGGGCTTTGGTAGATCAATTATGGATCTATCCTTCCAGCAACTATTTTTTGGCCAATTTATGTTGGAATAAAATCTTTCATTAATCATAGGGGTGGGGTATTAAAAATAATCTTATGACACTTTGTGAACTTGTTCACTCATATGGGTTGGTCATCTGTAAGTTGAATGTTTGAATTACAGTACTTTCTCTCAAATTTTGTGATCTCATCCTTCATTTTAAATTGCCTTGCATTTCACAATTGCTTGCTGCTAATTCCTGCATCTCAAGGAATTGGGGCCCTGAAATGAAGGAAATGAGAAATTGAGATGGGTATTCAATTATTTGTGTTGACATGTTGCATGGGCCTTGGTGGGAAGACTTGCCCCTATTATCTGATGATGCAGGCAACTGGGACCTGGGATCCTAGGACCCATGGTTACTGCAGAAGAATAATATTTTTTAGACATCTTAGCAAAATTTGGACATAATCAGTAGGAATGCTTCAGAAATATGGAGAAAAACAGCCTGGGACAAGAGAGTTAAAACAGTAAACAGAGCAGCAGGGTAAAATCCATTATAGATTAGAGGAAAACACTGTTTTTTACCATGTGGATTCAGAAGACCAAGAACAGTTACAATGTATCACAAGTTTATACTAAAAACATTGCATTGATACTTTTTATAGTCTAATATATATTTTAAACCTATTTATTTATATTCCAAATCTATTTATTGGAATAAATAAGTATCAATTTATTTGTCCAATTATCAACTAATTCCAGTAAGTTTCACTGTGTGAAATATAAAATAAGCACATATAAATATAAAATATATAACTATATATAATATAATTAAAAGACACGTGTGTTGCATTGTTCTGTTGTAGTTACTGTATCAAAGGCAACTTTGTTTTAAAGTATTATTCCATTATCTCTACCTCAGTGTTTGATAGAGTTAGACCTAAAACTTTACCATTTGTAGATTTACAGCATGGAGGCAATAGAAACACTGTGATTAAAACATTATCAATTTAATGCCTAATAATGAGGAGAAATATATGGACTTCTGAAAATATTTGGTGATAAAAAGGCAGTAGTGTAAGTTCCTGCCTGGTTGGATGGTAGACAGGCCAGGACATTAAGTAATCATGCATACCAACAATTTTTTCACCTTCTTGGCTTTAGCTACTTTTGAAATGGAAGGTATAATAAACAATTATATTTTGATAAAATACCTTCTAGTCTGAACAGTTCTGTTTGAAATGTTCATCTCTCCATGATCCCTTGTAACCAAGATTAGTTTTGTTCCAGTAAGACAATCTATGCTGTCAGGGTAAGATGTTCTGATTGGTCTGTTCCCACATGGAAAAAGCGTAAAGGCTCAGGTAGACATTTGTGCCAGTAACACCTCATTTGGGAAAATGTCAGCTGAAGAAGTTTAGAAGTAGCTCTCAAGCAACGCTTACTTTGAATCCATTAAGTCCACAAAGCTAATTCAGTTGGATAAATAAATACTTGAAAAAGCCATCACTTTTGGACCTATCTATAAATAATTGAGAGTACGATCAAATTCCAAATCAAAAGACTTAAGATAGTCATTCACAAAAAAATTTGCAAATGTGAGTAATCAACTGATCAATATAATTTTTTCCACTATTCACAGAATTTTGGGGAAATAAGACCGATAGCATTGTTAGGAACAATGAGGTTTCCTTGTTACAAGTAGGCACCCATAGGTATAAGCCTGTATAAAGATTGCTTCATTAACTACATAATTTAGAGGATACCACATGCTTCAGCAGCATGTATACTCAAATTACAATACAGATACTAACATGGCACTTGCACAAGGATAATATGAAAATTTGAGAAGTATTCCATATTTTTCATTCTTCAGATGCAAGAAATGAAAAACAGTTATTAAAAAGTTGATTACAAAATTACAAGTATAACAATACACACAATTCATATAATTAAATTTAGTTTGACATCAGTGTATTAAATCTTCACCTCAGATAGGCGTTTACATAAACTTTACAACATAAACTTTACAAAAATTTTCAAATTAGACAACATTGTCATTTTATCCCAAAGAAAAAAAATATTACGACCTAGAAAAAAAAGGAATAAAACTGTTTCTATATGGAATGCAATCAGAAAGGACATGTTAATGAACCTATATATTATAAAATAATGTAGAATTCAAAGTATATCTAGGAGAAAATAAAATAAATTATGAACATTATGCAAACATAGAATATAGAATATTTTAAAATATACATTTTCATGCAAGCACCAGAAATATTTTATCTTCTGTACTACTCATTTCAACAGGTAAGTTAAAATTATTTCTGATTAAAAAATCACAAACCCTGCAGAAATCATTGTACATGTATACAAAAACTATTTAATACATTTTGACATCCAATGCAGGCAATTCACTTGGAAGAATTCTGCGGAATCCATGAATTTTTACAGTAAAATATTGGTGTTGCCAGGCACTGGTGGCTCATGCCTATAAACCCTAGCTACACAGGAGGCTGAGATCCGAGGATCATGGTTCAAAGCCAGCCTGGGAAGGAAAGTCTGTGGTATTCTTATCTCCAATAATCCACTAGAAAACTGGAAGTGGAGCTCTGGCTCAAGTGGTAGAGCACTCATCTTGAGCTGAAAAGCATAGGGATAGCTCCCAGGCCCAGGGTTCAAGCCCCATGACCGACCAAAAAATAAAAAAAGATATTGCTCTTAGGACTTAGGTGAACAATTTGTGCAGCCTTCCAAAACTTCATAGAGGTAATGATACATACTTATCCTTTTGGCAATATCAAATGCAGTTTCTTCTATGTTGTTCTTCAGGCCTGGTTTTATATAATGGTTCAAAAGAAGGAGATCCAGTGTATCTTTGCTATCTCAATTCTCAGCAGCAAGATGTCAGGGTGTCAAGAGGCCTTTAGTTTGGGCATTGGTATCTGTATCATGATGAAGTAGGAAAGAAGCCACTCTGGTATTATTCCACGTATATGCACTATGCAGGGGTGTCCAGTCATCTACAGTTATTGCATGTGCCACTTGAGACACCAACTCATTGACAATGCCTAAGTGTCCACTGTAGGCTTCTCGATGAAGAGAGGTATACTCATCGTCATCCCTACTAATCACATGAGTGGCCTTTTGGGAAAGAAGTCTCCGCACTGTAGTAAGCCGAATATTTTTGGCAGCCCAATGAAGAAACTTGCTTGGATCCTTCTCCATTTTTTTCTTGCAGTTGATACCATTCCTTACTTTTTCATGTTGTTCCTCATATTCCTAAGAATTTTCTAACCAGAGACTTTGAGTGCCAGTGAGAATGAGGTGTCCATGTATTTCCCTAATAGTTCATATTGTTTGAACTGGTCAGAAATATTCGTTGAATTTTCTGCATCTGTTTATTCACCATTATTTATTTTCTCTTTTTCCAATTTTACTATTCGAAATTATTCTAACTGGAGAGTAGGGAATTTATGGAGAGCAGAGGAAAGATGTTCCTCCGTATTCAAACATACACACTGAAAATGAGGACCAGTGATGTCTTCATGTGCAACTTATTCTAGGAATGAGAAAATAGGATCTAATGCCTTCTATATAAATGATTTGGGAAATGGCAAAGCAAAAAGTGAAATGATGCAACCAAAAATATAAAAGCAAAATAAATTTGGATAATTATGGAACAATCATATTATCCATGAGAACCAAGAAAGGGAGAGAGAGAGAGACAGATGTGCAGTGACCTAGCTAGCCACAAAATCTATGCCTCTGATCAATTTATAGAGCAAACAAAATTTTATTTTTTAAAAAAGATGGAAATATAATTCATGTAATTACTTGAAGTTAGTAAATACATTTTTAGTAGCCTACATAAAGCGACATAACTTTGATCAAATTACAGAAAATCAACTAAATCCTTGATAATTCTAGTAACAGATCTGACTGAAATCAGTTGAATCACGCTTTTCCTGTACAATGAAGGAATAGGAGGGTAGTAAAGCAGCTAGAGAAGTCAGGGAGATGGTATCTGTGACAAAACTTTGTGGAAATTGGCATTGAGGATTTCTTACTCAGGATCCACTTGCACTGGAAGCATGATTCTGAACTATTGCTTGCTGATTCTGAACTACTGATTTGATCATTATATTCTCCAAGAAAAGAATGTGAATTGATAGTTAAGGACTACTAATACATTTTGACCTCCTCACTTTCAATCATCAACATCACATGAAGACTATAGACAGGCCTACTTTTTAGATGAAAGCAAATGTCTTTTAAAAAAACAAGGAATGTATGTAGTCATGCAAAGGACTTCTATTTTACTAATGACTCATGCATTTTTCTAATGTTGGGTACCAATATATAATGGATCTATTAGAAAACTCTTAACGCTCATATGTTCAATGGTGAGTTCTCTTACACTATATCATGGTATTTTTTGTGTATGGTCTTAAGAATAAATTTACATTACTAACTTGTATTTCTGACAGGACAGTATCATCACTGTACTCCTTGCTTCTATACTCTCATTTTTAAATTAATATCTAAGTATGTGCATTAGATACCTATAGAGGAAAAAGTAGAAGCCACACTCATGGCTTATGTCTTTAGTAGTAGTTAATCAGAAAGATGAAATGTGTGGATTGTGGTTTGAAAGCAAACCAAGGAATAAAAAGTTCATTAGATTCTGATTTGAAGGTAACCAGCAAAAGCTAGAAATGGAGCTGTGGTACATGCAGTAAAATGCTAGCCTTGAGAAAACTGAAACAAAAAATAAATACTGGGACAAAGCCAGGTCCTGAGTTCAAGCCCTAGTATTTGCACCAAACAAATGAATTAATTAATAAGGCAATTAATTAATTAAAAATAAATTAAGTGGTCACATGTGGAGAGGCAGATAAAATGTAACATGCGTGGTGATGGTTTATGTATTATTTTGTAATAAGGCATATTATCATTTGTCCTAATCACTAATATTTTATTTGAACTTTTTTGAACAATAAACCCTGAATTTAGCATGCATGTATATGTGTGTATACATGTGCGAACATGTGTGTATGTGTATATGTGTGCGTGTGCTGTTGCAATGTTGCTTGCCAATGTGGACAGGGTGAGGCTGAAAAGAGCTAACTGTGTTGCAATGTTTTTATTTATCAGTGTTCTGTCATGTCATTTCAGTGGAACCACCCGTCTGTACATATTATTTGTCTAATAATAACGTCATCATAATCAAAGCATTTACAACATTAAGTTAGATAAAGAGACTGCTTTCAGCTCTTATTGTATGTTAGGTAAGAAGATACAGACATAATTAGGTAGTAAGTTATTGCTGTAAAATCATTGTCAGTACAAAATATATATTTGACCTCTTAAATTGGTTATACTTTTAAGATACACTCATGGAGTGATTTGGACAGACTTTACCAAACAGATATTACTCTCTCGTTATTCCTGTAAAACACAAATTGGATAAACTCTTTCCGGATTTCTGTTGAAAATCACTTTCTTTGCAAGATCATATCTATTCTCACTAAGAGATAATCAAACCCATATTACGTTTGAATATCCCATCTTATTGATTGAAAGTAAGTATTGTGGATATGCTTGTTAGATATTCCTTTCAAAAATGAACAAACAAAAAACATGTGTCATGTCCAGATTGTGGACGTATTTGAAAGTGTTTTGTACATGCACAGGGATCTTTACTAATGGCTCTTTTGTGGGAGTAACTATGGCAATTTTAACAAATAAGGCTTATATAACATCCCAGAGCAAGTCTTGCAATTTCTGAAAATCCTTTGAATATTTTAGTTTTATTTCAGTTCATTGACTATAGAGATAAAATTTCTGAAATAAAAATTGTTAAGATCTGTAAATGTAAGTGGGTATATAGGCATTTTTATGCATCATTTTATGAAAACCCAGTTTTTATGAAAGTAAATGGAATAGAATAAAAGAACGTAAGTGAATTGGGTAAGCTAATTATTAGTATAACTTTGTTTTCTATTAACAGTCCATTGAATGTACATGATGCACTTAAATTATTTCCTTTGTGTCTCTGTACTTCAGTTAGTTTTAGACTCTCTTTAGTTATGAGTGAACTTTTAGTATAAATAATGTTCTCTTAAAATAATTAGGATTAGCCTTTTGTTTTGTGTCCTACTCCCAAGAAAATGAGTTATTTTTAAGTGTTAATAGTTTATCATTATCATTATCATTATCATAGGGAATCATTATCATGATCATAGGGAATTTAAAAATGCAGTAGTATTGATGTCTTTTTAAATCAATTGTATTCACAAGTTGGAGAGTCTTAAATTCATACTTAGGTCTTGGTGTCTATGATTTTTACCCTCTCGTTCCTAACATTAATGATAGGTCAGACTGCATTTTTGTGTATATGAAGGGTAAAATATTTATCTGGGGTCAAAAGTGATTTTTATATCAGTCTTATTTTAATAACATTTTAAAGTAGTACATTTCTCTCAAAATGTTGGGTATAAAAAACAATGAAAACACTTCTAATGGTAAACAATTTAGGTGAGCTACAATGTGGAAACGATTGCTCCAAAAGACCTGCAGTCTGTTTCCATCAGGAATTGGGCAGGTCATTCTTTCAGTAAGAATGGGGTAAGAGATGGGGTCCCCAGGCAGTACAGTGTTGAGTGAAGGAATAAAATATGATTTCTACTATTTTGAGCTAGAAACTAAGAATGTTATAGTTTAGCAGTTCCTTTCACCAGAGAGGTATAAATTGATTATGAACTTGGAATTTTCGTATTATAGTTACTTATTTTCTTTTTTGTTGTTGTTGTTGGTCATGGGGTTTGAACTCTCGGCTTGGTTACTGTCCCTGCACTCTTCCACTCAAGGCGAGCACTCTACCACTTGGACCACAGTGCCACTTCCAGCTTACTAGTGGTTTATTAGAGATAAGAGTCTCACAGTCTGTCCTGCCCGAGCCGGCTTTGAACCTCAATCCTCAGATCTCAGCCTCCTGAGTAGCTAGCATTATAGGTATGAGCCACTGGTGTCCGGCTTAATTACCTATTTTCTAAGAAAGATGAAGTGAAATATTATTAGAGTGTGCACAATAATTTTGGGAAATTTTCCTAGAATTAGTAGCCTGAGTGCTGGTATTTAGTTATAAATTAGAATGAGGTTATTTGATATGGTGGGACTGGACCGCAGGCTAACACTTACTATGTGTGCAAAGTTGTACTAGTAATTCCAACTCTGAAGACTTAAATATCATCATCTTAGAATTAAAAATAGAAGTAGTTCCACTTTATGGGATTATTGTAAGGATTAAATTAGATACCAAAGGTAAAGCACTTGGAAAAACAATCAGAGTTTGATACTTTGTACCTGTTATTTTATCATGTGATATATTCTAATATTTTTACTGTGATTTTTATATTGTGTCTATTTAGGATATGCAAAGAGATGTATTGACATTCATTGCATTGTTCACTTTTTTGTCATTATGAGGATAATACCTACAAAGAAAATTTCTGAGAAGTAAATTATCATATTGACTCATGGTTTAAGATCAGATGTCTCCATTGTTTTTAATTATATTTTTATTAAATAGTTTTACGAAATGTTTTCCATTCAACGAATCACTTTATAAGAACAATGGATCTTTACATAACTTCCTCACATCCTTCCAAACCTCTCCCCACTTTCATTTTTTCTAGTTTCATACTATCTGCATTGAATATTATGGCTTCACTCTCTACTTCCAGAAGTCCCTTTATTCCTTCCCTTTGACTTCCCCTCACATTTTCCAAGTCATATTTTCCTGGTATTCATTTTGTTGGATTAAAAGTTCAATTTTATAAGAAATTACACCTTTCAAATACTCCTCTGCAAATATCACGCTTTGATTAATATTGTTGTTTAACTTGCATAAAATTCTGGCTTCCAAATAAGCGTCCTTTGTATGTCTGGCTCTGACCTCGTTTATTTAACATAATTTTAGATCTATCCATTTCTTTGCAACTACTGTAACAGTCTTTATAATGGATGGGTGCAATCCAATTGTGTATATGTGCAACACTTTCTCCAACCATCCCTCCGCTAAAGGGTTTCTGGGCTGTTTCCATAAGTTCTCTACGGTTAATAGTGCAGTAGAGAACATGATTGTGAGAGTGATTTTACCGTAACCTTTTGGAAGAATTCACCACTATTTTTCTGGGAGCAATCCTCTAGCCAATTTTCCAGAATAAGCACATCCCTTCCATCATCTCCATCACAATGTTTTTCAAGATCTCAAAAACACACTACCGCCTACAGTTCTCAATCAGCTAAAACCACACTGTGCCCATATTCTTTGTTGTTGTTTTTTTTTGTCCAGTCAAGGGGCCTGAACTCTGGGCCTGGGCTCTGTACCTCAGCTTTTCTGCTCAAGGCTAATGATCTACCACTGGAACCACAGAGCCACATCCAGTTTCTTCTTTTTGCTTATGTGGTGCTGAGAAATCAATCCCAGGACCTAATGCATGCAAGGCAAGAGCTCTACTACTGAGCCACTTTCACAGCCCTGATGTGCCCATATTCTTTTAATACATTTTTTCATAATTTTACACATGATTTAGTAAGAACCTTCTATGTACTTTCCTAATGTGGGAATGAGGGATATGATAATAGAGTAAAAGTAAGAGATATGGAATTAATTAGCTATTATCATATTTAAAATAATTTTCAGCTCTAACTCATAGCCTCATTTACTATTATTTTAATCTTTATTTGATTACTTCACACCTATCCACTAAATTATAACATGTGATTTAAACACAAAGGCAAAAAAATGTGGTTTGACTTTGACACTCATGTGTGAGGATGTACAATATGGGCAAATAAAGGGATTGGAATTAAAGCTATTACCCATTTTGTTAAATTGTTTTCTGAAACTGATTCTCACAATTCATATTTCATTCAACAACAAGAAACGTGACAATTCCCTTTTCTTTGCTCCTCATTAAACTTGTTTCCATGTTATTTTATAATGAAGGATGATTTCATAAATGTACTGTAGATACAAAAATATGTTAAAATATTTCTATATGTATGCATTGATATAAATATACACACATATGAAGGTTATAATGATAAATTATAACTTCTGTAACTGTAGAATTTACTAAATTATTAAAAACATGGACGACTCAGGCGTGGAATCCTGGCTAATCAGGAGGCTGAGATCTGACAATCATGGTTTGAAGCTATCCTGGCAGGAAAGTCCATGAACCTCTTATCTCCAAACAACCAACAGAAAATCAGAATTGGAACTGTGGCTCAAAGTAGTAGAGTGATAGCCTTGAGAGAAAAGACTCAGAGATATCACCCAGGCTCTTAGTTCAAGAACTAAAATCTACCCCAAACAAGTATTTAATTTACACTTGTGAAGAGTATTTCCTTCACCCAAATGCACATCCATGCTCATTTGCAAGGTAACTCTGTTATGTCTGGAGTACCACATAATATTATCACTTAAGTAGAAAACATTGCAACATGGGTAAACTATCTCTCATGGATTTTTCTCCACTCAAATATTCAAATCTTGCAATTATTCCCATTATTTAAAGTCATAGCTTTTTTTCTTTAATACCCATAATATTAGAATTTGAATTGAGTGTCTTATGTCTCATAAATGGATGTTCTTACCACTTGGGCATGCCCCCAACCCTAAATTATCCTGATTAACTTTCAGAAAGAATCTCGCTTCCTACTTGTGTATGATCGTGGGCTCAGTCTACTTCATGTTATTCTTCCTGGAATTTAGAATAATAGGTGCCCGGCATTGTGAACAGATCATTCTGACCAGTCTGAGCTTTAACCACTATCCTCACAACAGTAGACTCCCATGTAGTCAGGATTTTCAGAAGCTTATCATAGCTATTTTTTTTTTAAAAAAATCTTTGCATTTCCTGCAGGTTCTTGAGTACTGAGTTAATTTTTGTTCTCTTCGGTTGTTTTGCTTCTTTTGAATGTATGTGTTGAGTTGTTCCTAATTTTTCCTTTTGTTTCTTTAATCTTTTTTTCTTACTCTTATAACTGTTATTTTACGTGAAAATGTGTGTGTGTGGTTATTTTTAAAAAAGTATCTACTGACGTTTTGGTCTTTTTTGTTCCTTCTTTGTCATTCTTTTTACTTTGTCATCTTTTGTTGTTTTTGCATGAATTATTTGCCGGGCGTGGTGGTGCACACCTGTAATCCCAGCTACTCAGAAGGCTGAGCCCGGAGGAACGCTTGAGTCCAGGAGTTCTGGGCTGCAGTGCGCTATGCCGATTGGGTGTACACACTAAGTTTGGCATCAATATGGTGCCCTCCTGGGAGCGGGGGAACACCAGGTTGCCTAAGGAGGGGTGAACCGGCCCAGGTTGGAAACGGAGAAGGTAAAAACTCCCGTGCTGATCTGCTTGAATTATTTGTTGTTCTGCTCATCCTCATATATACCTGTCATTGATTATAAGACTTTATCCCCCATTGTGTACATACTTAATCCAAAAATGTATTACTCAATTCAGAACCTGTTAGGATTAAATTCCTTAATAGCAGTATTATTTATTTACACCTATACAATATTGGAAGTATTTTTATTTTTTAGTTTTTCAGGTCTCCTTTCTATCCCTCCCCTCTTTTCATCCTATCCCCGTTCATCTCTCAATATTACTTCTTTAAATTTTCATTACTTTTAAGAGTTTCACTTTTTATATTTAAATATTTGTCTTTTCATTTTTTTCTCTCTTTTTTAATTTTTTTCTCTCTTTCCTATCATTCTTTCCAATCCATTTCCCTCTGTGAGATTAGGACTTGGTTAATGTCACTCTCCTTTTACCTTTCCACATCCCTCTAAACCTATTTTTCCCCACCTTTCTCCCTAAATATAATAATTTCTGGTTTGTCAAATTCTTCTTTGCTATTCTTAGCCCATTAATACATAGTTGTTTAATGTTGAATAGAATGTATCTCTTGAACTAGATTGTATCTGCAGACTTTTGACTATGCAATTACAGGACTTTGGTTGATGCTTGCCTTAAAATGGTGTTCTAGCACAAAACTGGCACTACTTTCATCCCAAATGGGAAGAAAAAGCAAGAAAAACACAAGGAAAATGGCAAGTCCGGGTATCTCAATGCCCACTCAAGATAATCAGGTGACCGAACAGATAATGAATAATCCAGAGGAGAGTTTCCAAAAAGCTCTACAAACACTCCAGTAAACATGGTGAATGAAAAGATTGAAACCCTGCAAAGGACTCAGTGTGAGCGTGATAGGGAGAGAGAGGAGGCAAACCAAAGATCAAAACAGGAAGCTCATGGGCTTGAGGAATCTACTCAAAGATTGATACTGGAATTGTGTGAGCAAGATGGGAACACTCAAAGAGAAATGAAAGTATTGTGTGAGCAGGCTGAGATCAGTCAAAGAGAACTACAAAAGTTGCATGAACGTGAGAAATCTAATCAAAGAGTAATACAAGAATTGCAAGAGCAGGATGAACATAGACAACGATCAATAGAGGCATTCATGGAATCAATAAACAGACACCTGAAAGGAGTCAGGGAGCCCACAAAGGGAATGCTGAATGGAGCCCAATAGAAGGAATGGGAGTCCAAGGAAACCATAACCCATCAACTAAGTGCTTTGGGAATAAACACTGAACACCAAATTAAGGAAGTAAAGAATTTCATACAAGATCTAAAACAAAGCTCCAACAAAGAATTTGAAGCCATAAAAGCTGACCAATTAGAAGGAAAATAAATGAAAAATAAAGTAGAAAGTCTTGACAGTACGTTAGACCATGCAGAAGATTGAATCTCCAGCATTGAAGACAGCCTAGGCATTATAGAGAAAGAACATACAACTATCAAAGACAAATTCAAGAAATATGATAGATCTATTCAACACTTGGAAGACACCATCAGAAGGCCTTATCTGAGGGAAATGGGTGTATAGGAGCACATAGAGACAGAAATTAATGGTCTAGAAAATTTGTTTAAGAGGATCCCAACAGAGAACTTCCCAACACGCAAGAAGATAGGCATATTCAGATACACGAAGCTTTTAGAATTCCAAATAGACCAGACAAGAACAGGACATCCCACCGTCACATTATAATCCACACAGGATCAATTCAGACCAAGGAAAAGATCCTTAAAGCTGTGAAGGAGAAAAGATCAGTCACCTATAAAGGAAAACCAATTAGAATCACCACAGATTTCTCAACAGAGACAATTAAAGCAAGAAGAGCCTGGAATGATGTATACCATGCCCTAAAGACAAACAACTATCAACCAAGAATAGTGTACCCAGCTAAACTCTCCTTCATAACTGAATGTAAAATAAAAATCTTCCATAGTAAAGAAAAACAAACAATATATCTCCACCAAATCAGCTCTACAAAAGATACTTAAAGATGTCCTACACATAGAAAACCAACAAGACCACAATAAAGGCCAAGAAACCACACGCAAACCGAATCCAAGTACCATAGGAAGAACCCAGTAGGCGTAGCTCCCAAGAAGGTGGATAAAATGGCAGGAACACCCAAATACCTTTCAGTCCTATCTCTCAATATTAATGGATGTAACTCTCCAATTAAGCGACATAGACTGTCTAGTTTTTTTAAAATGCAAGAATGTTCTATCTGCTACCTTCAAGAATCACAACTTGCCCCCCAAAAAAACACATTTTGAAAGCGAAAGGCTGGAACAAAATCTACCAAGCAAACGGACCCCATGAACAGGCATGAGTTGCAATCCTAATATCAGATAAAAAGACTTCAAATTAAAATTATTGAGAAGAGATAAAGAAGGTTACTATACACTAATTAAGGGATCTCTCCTACAGGAGCATATTAAAATTCTAAATATTTGCCAAACAATAGTGCACCCAAATTTATCCAAGAAATACTACTTTAAATCTCACATAGATCCAAAGAAATTAATTGTTGGGGACTTTAACATACCACTATCCCCACTAAATAGATCAACTCGACAAAAACTCAACATAGAAACCGCCGATCTAAACAAGTGCATACATCAACTGATTAGCAGACATCTAGCGAATATTCATCCAGCAGCATCAGAGTACAGTTTTTACTCAGCAGCACATGGAACATTTTCCAAAATACACCACATTTTAGGTCACAAACAAACTTGTCAAAATTCAAAAACATTGAATTCATATCTTGCATTCTCTCAGACCAAAATGGAATAAAATTAGATCTCAACACAAAAAGTCACCAAAGAAAATCCAGTAATACATGGAGGTTGAAAAACACACTTTTGAAACCTCAGTGTGTCATGGAAGAGCTGAGAAACGAAGTTCAAATGTTCATGATATTCAACAAAAATTGTCACAGAGATTATCTGCTCCTCTGGGACACAGCAAAGGCATGATTCAGAGGCAACTTTATAGATCTGAGTTCCTACATCAAAAAATTGGAGAGATCTGAAACCAACAATTTAATGAGATCTGACACTCCTTGAAAAAGAGCATCAAGATAAACCTCAATCCAGTAGATGGAAAGAAACTACAGAAAGCATTATACTCAATAGTGAAAAACTAAAGCTATTTCCGATAAACTCAGGAACGAGACAAGGATGCCCACTCTCTCTATTGCTCTTCAATCTAGTATTAGAATGCCTATCTACAGCAATAAGACAAGATGCAAACATAAAGGGGATTCAAATAGGGAAAGAAAAAGTAAAACTCTCCGTCTTTGCAGATGACATAATCTTGTATTTAAAGACTCCACTCCCAAGTTACTCAAGGTGACTCAAAACTTGGGCAAAGTAGCAGGGTATGAAATTAACCATCAAAAATCAATGGCTTTTCTGTATGCCAACATTGAGAAAATTGTGTCTGAAATTAGGAAAGCATCTCCATTCGTAATAGCCCCATAAATAAAAATACCTAAGAATTAACTTAACCAAAGTCGAGAAGGACCTCTATGATGAAAACTTTAAATACCTGGAAAAGAAAAAACAGATTTAGAAAGTGGCAAAAACTCCCATGTTCCTAGATTGGAAAGATCAACATCGTGAAAATGGCAATACTTCCCAACGCTATCTACAAATTGAATGTGATACTTATCAATATTCCAACCTTATTCTTCAAGGAAATAGAAAAAGCAATCCAAAAATTCACATGGAACAATAAAAGACCCCGAATAGCAAAAACGATCCTTAACAGAAAGAACAGTGCTGGAGGAAAAGCAATACCAAATTTCAAACTCTTCTAAACAGTTTTTAAATATTTTGCTTTTCTGCTGAAGTTTAAGTATTTAAATGGTATCATCAAAGTATATTCCTTGGGTACTTGGGGCAGTTTTTTATAAAGTTTTTAACTAATGGCTTCTAAGAATTCTTAATTGCTATAATATTTGTTTTATTTTAATTTCAGTATAATTTTATTGTAAAGGTAATGTACAGAGGGGTTACAGTTACATAAATAATGTAATGAGTACATTTCCTTTGGAAGGAACATTGTTATCCCCTCCATCAATTTTTTTGTACACTGAAAAAATTACTGATACTTTTGTTGTTGCTATTGATCAAATGTACTTTTGCTTTCTTTGTTCACGCATTTTTTATTGTAAAATTGATGTAAAAAGGGATTACAGTTACTTAAGTCAACTAAAGAGTACACTTCATTTTATTTTCTATATTTCAAATTTTGATCTTAATTACTCATTTTCTTGTTTCTTTAGGATAATTCTTTTTTCAGAGGTGTAGGGTTAGTTAATTTAATTTTGCATGATTTTTACACATGTAAATTATTCAGACACATATATGTTGCTTTTAAAATATTTAACATGTGAATATTTAAAATTATTTTCTTAATTTATATATGGTTAGTGAATTTAAATAAATTGATTTTCTTATAGTTCTAAACATATTTTTCCAGGTAACAAATAATTACTGTATTTTCAAGAAGCACATACTATATTAAGAAAGCCTTCATTTCCTGGTCACTTTTTTGGAAATATTTGTACTTGAATTAAAGAAAAGTTTGAGCTGGGCATGGTGATTTGTGGCTTCAATTTTCTACCTATGGTAGGAACTGCAAATAGGGTTTGTAATTCGGGAGAGCCTGAGAAACTATGAGACCTTATCATAAAAATATCCAGAGTGAAATGATTAGAGATATAGCCACCCATAGTGAGATATAGAGCACCTGGTTATCATATTCTAAATCTTGAGGTTAAAACACCAATAACAGTAATCGTTTGTCAAAATTAAAGGATACATGTTTCAACATGTTTATTATTTAAAACTTATTTGCAAAGGTTCTCATGTCTTCTTTTTCTTAATTTTCAATTTACTTAATCTATAAGAATCCAAGTATACTGTGACTATTTGATTTCTAGTAAACGCTTAAATAGTATGAGCAATATTATGATTACATATATTAACCTATTTTTATTATTTGTGATAATTTCCAATATTTAATATTATAATATCAATATTCCAAATCTGTGTATGTGGTGTGTGTGTATGTGTGTGTGTATGTTTTTGTGGTTTTTGTGTGGGTATGCTTTGTGTGTACTTTGTAATACTTGGGAGATCACACCATTATTTCACATATGCTATGTCAAGATTTCACCACTGAACTATACTGTGTAGTTATAATGTAAACAGTGTTTTAAATTATGACTTTTAAATTTTCATTCCTAGTATGTTTTTCAAAATTATATATGATAAAATGTGATCCATTTTCTATCCAAGTTAGCAATTTTTATTGTTATTTTATTGGTATTTAGAATATTTCCACTACTTTTTCACTTCCAAATTCTTGTGTTTGTTATTGATAAAGGCTTTACTTTGCTTCTTTTCTCTCTTCATTCTGTTTGCCTTTAGAGTTTACCTATTGTTTCCTTTATTTCTTTGGAAATTAATTATCATATTCCTATTACAGTTTATTTACATTGTAAGAGGTCTATACAATGCTTTACTTTCTATTTTATTTTTCCCATCTTCTCTGACTCTCAGTCCACACTATTAGGTGGATTAAAAAGAAACTTGATTAAGGACACTGATTATTTTCCTCCTTCTCTTCTCTGAAGTCTTTCTGTTTTTGAAAAACAATAACAATGACGTACAGCTCCTAGGTGGACCCCCATTCTATCCCCTCTCAATCTCCTCTGTAGTACAGCTCAAGTCGTTATCATTCAACTATATTATGCTATAGTGTTAACTAAATCTTAACTCATTCCTAAATTAATTTTAGTTGTTTTAAGCATTTTCTAAAGACATTTTTCCCTATATAATATCTTGGGTCTTGTGTTTTCACAAGGTGCAAAATATAAGTGACTATCAAACATCTAGATATCTGTAGAATGTTGGTCCACCTGCTCAATAAACTTGTATATAAATTCAAGGAAGACAGGTCAGTCAGAACAATCTTGTAAAATGGTGTAGCTTGAGCACTCATACTAGATTTGAATCTTATTACCATGTTTTTTAGTGAAAGGACCGACACATAGAAGAATGTAACAGATTTATCAAAAATAAATTCTTAGTTTTATTGTCAATAGATTTTGAAAAGGATGCCATAACTTAATGAAATAAAAATAGAATCTTAAATGGGTGTATTGGTACTACTGCCTCTCTAGTTTTAAAGAATGAACTTAGACTACTACCTCAAAACTTATACAAAAATTTAAAATAAAAAAATGATTATCAAACTAAATGTTAGTTGTAAAAACCTACAATACATAAATGTAAAAATTCATGGCAATGGATCAGTAAAGGTTTCCAAAAATTTGACACGAAAGCACTAGTGGTTAAAGAAAAGCAAGAATAAACTAATACCAAGGGATAACCTTTCTTAATTCCATGAAAGTAGTGAGAACATATCCAACAGATAGAAGGCACATAATTGTTAATGCTACAATGTTAATGCTACAATGATCCTGAATCTTAAGTACTTTTATATCTTCTCATTCTGTATAAATTTTTCCTGAACAGGATATTCCTATAAAGAACATATGTAAATTAATAGTCAATAGGAGGTGCATATGAATTAAGCTCCTATTTAGTATCTAAGAAAAAAGAAAAAGAAAACTCACTAGTATGACCATAATATAAAAAGATGACACAAAATATAGTAATGCATTTGTGGAGAAATTGATATGCTCCGCATAGCAGAATGGTTTGTGTAATACTGCAGTCATTTTAGCAAGCACATTTTCAAGTCTTCAAAAGGTCAAAGAGAATTGTATATGTTCTAGCCATTACAATTCTATGTATGTATTACAGAGAAGTAAAAAAATTGTATGGATCAGGTATGTAGCTCATTGACAGTGCACTTCAACAGTATGAGTGAGAACCTGGAGATAATTCCCCCAAACAAATTTTGAAAAGACACCCTATAGAAGATGTATGCAGGACAAATTCCGGTAACTCAATTTTATATCTATTTTAATATCTGTTCTAAAATTTATAGCATTTCTATTTGTAAAAATTAGGCTTGGAAAAGCTATGATTGTACAATTCACTTCCAAAGCACTAAAATGTATACAATGAAAGGAGATAATATAATGCATGCGAATTTCATATCAGCAAAAAAATAAAACTGTAGTTAAAAATTCTTCACACAAAATCGAAAATACTTAAAAAAATGTTTTTGGTGTTGGCTAAAAATTCTTTGTAAACTATAGCTTTTAAAAAAAGATGTGATTTCTGGTTTTATTTCGTTTTTTGAGTTTTTTTGTCTGTTTTTTGAGTTTATGCAGAGATAACCCAATCAAAAAAATGTATGTGATAACTGGAATATCTAGGAATTATACATCACTTGTATGTAATTGATAACCTTTTCTGGAAGAAACTTTTAGCAAATGATAGAAAACACAAATCTGTGCATCGGCATTTTATGATAGCCATATGTTACTTGCTCAATACATTTGCTTTTCTCTACTTTGCTAGAAAAAAGTATTCTCAGGATAAGAGCCAATAAAGTGAAAAGACATAATCATCTTGATTTATTTGTGACAAAAACAAATGAAATAAAACAATTCCACTTATTATTAGTAGTAGTATCTATGACGATGATCCTGAATGCCAACATCCATTGAATTTTTGGAATTTTAATTTCTACGAACATATGAAAATTAGAATAAGAAAACAAATATAGTCTTAGAAAAAACCAGTCTTGGAATAATTTTCCTAATTGTTTGAAATTACAAAAGAATTAAAACCATTAAAATTATCCTTTCCTATGGAAATCATTTAAATTTTTATCATTTATTATAATTAAAATACCAAGCAAGAGTAATTTTACAGAATAATTACAAATATCATTTTATTACTATCATAATATAGAATAAAAGACCAGTCCCAATATATTATCATTTTTTAAATTTCGAGTCATTACCTAAATATCTTAAATAATCTAAATAGTCATGTCTTTAACCTAGACATAAATATTCTATACTTTTTTACCTAACATTTTTCATGGGCATGTGTTCGTGTTTCTAAGAAATGCTCACAGCAGGTAAAACATGCTTCTGTGAAATTAATGTGATATATTTTGTTGTTGTTCTTGATGTTGATTGCAAGGTTAGGCATTGTCCCTAAGCCATTTTGTGCTCAAAGCCAGCACTCTACATCTTGAGGCATAGAGCTAATTCCTGCTTTTAGTGGTTAATTGGAGATAAGGATCTAACAAGTACTTTTCTTTCTGGGCTAGATTCGAACAAAATTCTAAGACCTCATTTCCCAGAATAGCTCGAATTATAGGTGTGAGTCACTGGCACTTGGTTTAATGTATTTTTTAATTTTAATTATGCTTCAAGATTTTTGTTTCTCTATAATGTGCATCGTTCTACACATACATTTAGATATATGTACATATTTCTGATGACAAATAATCTCTAAAAATGTATGTCTTTCTACACATAATATATATATGTATGTATCTATCTATCTATCTATATATATATATATATACAAATATATTTCTGAAGACAGACTCCCTCTAAAACTTTTTATGCTACTATTTTTTTACCTTTTTATTTCAAAGATATACAGTGTATTTTTCCAAAAGTTTCCTAGAATAAAATAAGTAATATTTGAATGGAATGTAGCATTTATTACTTTTAAGGGAATTTTAGATATACATATAATATTGTAGTAATATTTATAGTATATTACTTGAAATAATTCTGTTCAAACTTTTAAATATTTGTGTGTAGTGGTGGGGAGAGAGGAAGTTAATTCATACTGCTTAGGAAATTGCAAAACTTCAAAAATCTATTCTATAATTTGTTATAAGCACATAGTCAAGCTACCTGTTATGGTTTAGTTATTTTTTGTTTCTTTGTTCAAAATTTTAATATGGATGCATGCACAGTGGTAACATTAAAATTATTAATCAAAAGACAAATAATCGGAAAATCTCAGATACATATCAGAGTTTCAATAGTTATCACTTATGATGCTAATAATTTTGATGAGGATAATGATGACCACAGTATACCCTGATAATGACAATATTGTGATTGAAAAGGAAAAAAACCTTTACACATTTTGAAGCTGTATTTCCCACATTGAATATATAGTAATAAATAGCGTTGGATTACATACAATAAGAATAACAAGAGGAGAGTTTAAATATCAAGAAATACTATCACATAAACAAGTAGAGATAGTAAAAACCCTAATGTTATTCCTGCAGTCTCTCTAATGTATACACACTTTTCTTGGTGGTATTAATTTCTTATAAACAAACTTAATTATTTCCACATTTTGATGGGCTAAGATGTAGTTTTCAGCTTAGTGTGATTAGTTCAAAAATATTCTCATATAGATACTATTCAATAATCAATGTTTCCAATGATATATTAAGGGTATGTTTTCAATACATCTGAAAAAACATGACACTCTTTACACAGTACTACTTACATATCTGTAGTTACCTTAAAAGGAAATAGACCTTAGAGACAGGAGGTGAAATTTATTTTTATTTCTGCAGGAAACAATTTGTGACTTTATACCAACAAACTGAATTTGACTCTTTCCTTATTTGTAAGGTAAGCTGGAAAATGTAAGGACTCTTCACTTTTCTTTTTTCTTGCTCTAGAAATCAACACATATATTGTTCATTATTTCTGGTATATTACATCCATTTATAGATGAGAAATGTAAGGCCAACAGTCAATGTAGTGAGTAAATGATACTAGAATTTGTATCTGTGTTCTTCACTCTCTGTGCTTACAAAGAGAGTAATTTGGTGATGGAAAGGACCAATATGAAAAGACTATGGGGAAAAAGCATAATTTGGAAATGGTTGTTTTAGGACTAGTTGACAGTGTTGATTAATTGAAACAGGATGGTGTCAGGTGCATAAAAAGGAGTATATAGAAATCATTTGAGTAGGGGCTGGGAAGGTGGCTCAGTGGTAGAGCGCTTGCCTTGCATGCATGAGGCCCTGGGTTCGATTTCTCAGCACCACATAAGCAGAGAAAAAAAAGCCGGAAGTAGTGATGTGGCTCAAGTGGTAGGGTGCTAGTCTTGAGATGAAGAACTGAGGGAAAGCGCCCAGGCCCAGAGTTCAGGTCCCACCACCCGATCCACCCAAAAAATAGAAATCATTTGTGTTACAGAAAGAGAAAATCTTGATCAACTTATCTAATGGGAAGGAGTAGAAGGGTAAGAAGAAATCTAAATATCTAATGTGCTTCCACACGTTTGGCTGGCAACTGTGTTAGTGCTACTCTTAGTTATAAGGACCACAGGTGGAAATGATAGATTTAGGGGAAAAAATCTGATAGTTCTAAAGTTTAGATGCAAAGATGGGTCTGTTTAGACATCATCAAAATATCCATGACCATGAATATGAAAAAGAATAATAAAATTGGGGGTACTATTGAAGGGAAAAGGAAAAGGAAATTCTGACACAAGTGTGAGCAATGTGGGCACCACTGTAGACAAGATTGGGAGAAAGAGATAAATAAGGAAATAAAAAACTAATAAACACAAATTTACAGAAGTAAAGGAAGGAATTTGCAAGAAGATATTGAAAGAAATATGCTATTTGGATTTGAAAAGTAAAAGGACATAGACAAGTTCAATAAGAACATTGTTTTGGTCAAAGTCATATTGATAAAATTTTGGGATAGGAATATGAAGACATATTATTATGGATCCATAAATTCAACAGATCCTGTTGATTTTAAATGTTGGGAACCAATGCTTTTATCCTGACCTTAGAAGAATTATACATATATAACTGTCATGAACTTTACTTATACGTATTGTGTGAATATTTTTGAAGACTTTGTTTATTCAGGAGTTTATACATTGAACTACACACAGAGAAGCCAGATTTGTCCTACAGTTCCAATGTGTGGCCCATCTATCCACATCAGTTTGGGATTTTATTGAAATATCTTTAGATATGTTTGGATGTCTTATCAGCCTATTCATTATAAATGTAGGGCAAGTAACACTAAGTATTAGGTTGAGCATACATCATTACTGATGTGACTGAATGCCGCGGACCGGCTCTGTCGGGACAACGGAGGACACCTAGTGGAGGAACTGGAATAGGTGGGGAGTTGGCAGACAACTCTCACACAAGAGGAGTGGATGCTGAGTGCGATTTAATGCAGAGGATAACAAACTTTTATAGCAAAAGTCTCCATGAGAAAGGGCAAAAGGTTACACAATCTTCATTCTTGGGTGGTCACCAGCTGGTCACCTGATAGGCACTTGTTTCCAGCTTATATCTATTTTTAAGAAATACAATGGGTTTCGATGTTTATCATCAATTAACCATTACTTTTTTCTATAGAGGCCTTAACTATCCCATAAGATCTTTCCTGTTCCTTCTTTAATAGTAAGCACCATAGAGGCCTAGATCTAGCAAGTCTCTTAGTAAATGAAAGAGAGTAACAGGAAGTTCTTTCTCCTAAGAAGTTATCCCAGCAATTGCCATACATTCTTCCTGTTCTAGCCGTGCCTAAAGCTTCTTGTAAATCTCTTACAAACAATTCCTTCTGCTGAAATGGCATCATGAAACCGAATACTTTTATATTTACTTATGACTTGTCTATTAGCCTCCATAAGAGGGGCTTTCAGGGTAGCATTTAACTCTGGTGAATTAGTCATATTTTTAAGACACTCATCAGATGTTGGAGTCGTCAACACTCTTAAGAAAGAGCCTTGAATAAGGGAACGTTGAGCATGAGTAAGTACAATGAGCAGCAGGAAGAGTAAAAGATTAATAGGCACTCCTATACAGTGAAGAAAAGAAAAACAAGAACAGAAACACATCTTTCCCAGGGGCTTGCCAGCCATTCCAGGAGGTCGGCCTCTCTGAAGCCCCATTCTCTGAGGTAGACTTCGGTGAAGTCCCATTCTCAGAGATAGGTCTCTGTGAAGCCCCATTCTCTGAGGTAGACTTCAGTGAAGTCCCATTCTCAGAGATAGGTCTCTGTGAAGCCCCATTCTCAGGTCTGAAAGCAGGTTTCCCATGCTAAGCAGACTCCACCGGAGTAGGCGTGGCAACTGAAGACTCCTCGAATTGATTCTTCTTTAGAATTGAAAATGCCTCACTAGCCATTGACACATCATAACTGCCATATACTCTATTTAACTCTAATTCTTGTTAGGGATATCTCTATGGTGAAATAACCCTGTCAATCAACCTGCCACAAATTCTTATATGTAGAGAAGAGAATGCTTTTATAAACTTCAATCTTTTATTGAAATGACGAGTTCAGACTTTACCCTCAGCAGTATGACTGAATGCCTAAAAAGATAAGACATTTTGCTTTAATGCCTTTCTTTCATTTTCTCATACCCATTGGCAAGTAGGGAAGAATTCTGATGTAACAATAATACAATGGTGACTTGTACTAACACAACATCTAGGATCTAGTGTTAATTCAGATACTTACTAATTAGCTCTAGATTTTGTGTCTATTTATATTTCTCATGGGAAAACTAATGAGTTCCAAGGAAATTGACCTAAGGAGACTTTCAATTCTAATATCAGTTTGTCTCAAAATGCTTTAAATTCTACATCCTCTAATGTGGGCATAGGTTTACAAATTGGAACTTTTCTCCTTAAAGAGTGAGAACTACCCTATTGCTTATTAGGGACAAAGTACTTTCATACATAGACTGGTCTTGTGCAAACAAGAAGTGGTAGTTGAACAATGTTCTAGCAGTTTATATAGACGAAATGGAAATAGAGCAACTATGAACTCAAAAGGAATGTGCAAAAAAGCGAGAGGTAGAAAGTAGAATGTGCCAAGGAAATGCTGAAGTATAATTTCAGCTTAAGAAAAAGTAGTTGTATATCTTGGGGAAAAACTGCTTTAAACTCTTCTGGGATAATTGTACAAGTAGAAGTCCCTAACTCTGACTCTAATCAGCCACGTCATGTACCTAAATTAAGTGGGACATAGTATATTACTCTCTTTTTAACTGGGAAGTTGTACATTATGGCATTTTACACTCTAACTTGGGACAATGATCTGCTGTCAGTCATTTTCTTCCCCCTCCCATCTTTTGCCCTTCCAATTACATAATTTTTATTTAAAGAGACATACTTGAGCTTGCATTTCTAAATCCTTCAAAATTATCTGAACTATTTCATACTTCTGGCAGCCTCCTATATCTTTCTCAAGGGAATATTTTGTCACTACCATTTTAACCCATACGATATTAGATATCTTCCTGCCTAATTCAGTGCAAGATATACATTAGACTCATCCAGATATCCCAACACCTGTACCAACATGAAATCCTATCTTCATAAAAACCATGATTTTATAATATCTGGGGAGGTGGCATCTGTCATGTTTTAAATCAATATGCCTCTCAGTAGATGAACGAATTGACAAAATGTGATCTATATATATATATCCACTGTGCAATTCTATGCTTCTAATTCATACGGAAATGGAAAAATCTTACTAAGTAAAATAATCAAGACACAAACAAAGAGATTCCATGGTTTCCCTAATTTGTAACAAGTAGGAAATATCCAGGATAGCCCTAGCAGATGAGCAGAATTGCTCAGTAGCTAGGTGTAAGATGATGATGAGCAAAATGAACTCCTACATATGGAAACAAAGGTGTTTTTGTGGTTGTTGTTTTTAATGTACTCTGTGATTCTTTTTTCTTTTGTGTTTTCCCATATGGTTTGTCCCCTGCTGTATTTGATTTCAGTATCATGTGTCATTGTTTATATATTTATCTTAATTAGGGAAGGAAAGAGGAACAACATGTTGTGACAAAGTACAAAGAACAAACCAATGTAATAGCAATGCTCACAAGACAACATTATGGAAATTTACATTACAACTTGTGAAGGGTATTGGGGTGAAGGAAAACTGTGAGAAAAGTGAGGTAGTGTGTAAAAAGTTCGACATGTTATATATTCACCATCTTATAATTACAGCAACCCCTTCTATATATCACCTTGACAATAAAATTAAATAAAAAATAACTTACATAAAATATAATTTCATTGTATTGATATAGTAAATACCATTCTACTCCCCCTTTCTTTATCAGAGGGTCATCAACTTGAATGTTATCAAACTATACAATATCTTCACAATATACGTGCTTTTATGTTGAAAAACCATTATATCATACTAAAACAGAAAATAGTTTAATTCTATGGAAACTCCTAACTTTTAAAACTGAATAATTGTTCAGTCGACAGAATATGTGTATTCATCAAGATTAAGATGACTACTAACTAATCGTTTTCAAATTCTGATCATGTCATACCAGAGACATTTAAAACAGTATCTGTTTGCAATTTAATTAATTCTGCAATAGATGAAATTTCGAATGTGATGTTACATATTTAAAAGTCAATAGAAAAAATAGCCACATTCTGGTAGAAGATAAAACTATGACCTATCAATAATAATTAATTCCTGAAGAGTAAACATTTGTTCATCAGAGTAATCTATTATTTCTATGACAATCAATCCCAAGTTTTATGCTGTAAAGTCCCCCCAGGCTGAATGCAAACTGAACTTCCCAGAATCCTTTACATTCTTAGGTTTTATCTTTCCAGGAGTATCAACTTTTAAAATTGAAACAGTTTTGTGAATGTAAAGTCTAACCCAGATTTTTAACTTAAGAATTCATAAAAAGATAGATGAACATACACATTACATATATTGAGTGTACACTGTTAGAAATGTGATCTTAAGCCTGGTGACAGTGGCTCACGTCTATAATCCTAGCTACTCAGGTGGCTGAGATCTGAGGATTGCAGTTCAAATCCAGCACAAGTAGGAAAGTTTCTGAAGCACTTTTCTCCAATTAACAACCAGAAAGCTGGAAGTGGCACTGTGGATCAAGTGGTAGACTGCTAACCTTGAGCTGAAGAGTAGAGGAAGAATGCCCAGGCCCAGACTTCAAGCCCCACAAATACCAAAGAAAAAAGAAAAGAAAAGGAAAGAAATAAAAAGATGTATGAACTTAGCAAACAGTTCATTGCTAATATAATTCCTTGTCTCTCAACATGGCTTTTTTCCAGTTAACTCCATGCTCTTATATCTGACTTGCTTTGAAACTAGACTTGTTGTTCCATTCTACTTTTTACAAATTTGTATGATTAGTTGCCATGATTTAGTGCTAATAGAAGAAACAGAGTGGCCTCATCCTTCATGTTCCAGTTAGTAGTAATGCTTTCTCTATATCACTCCCGTAGATTTACATACTGGCCTTGGCTTTATTGTTTCAAATTTGTCTTATTTGCAGAATCTTCTATACTGTATTGAACAACCATACTTAAACACAGAACTTCTTTTTCTCCTATTATTCATATTGTTTCTCCTACTGTTAACTTATGTACACTTGTGAAATAATGCACAACACATACACAAATATTTCTGAGATCCTTCTTCTCACTTAAAATTGGTCTTAATTTATAGAGCATTTAGGAAATTTGAACTTAATGTACTCCAAGGTAATGGATTTTTCATGTTTTTTTTTTATTGTAAAAATGTTGTACAGAGGGGTTAGTGTTATATATGTAAGTTAATTAGTACATAATCTATCAAGCATTGTTACCTCATCTTTTGTTTTTCCCCTGCCTTCCTTTCCCTCCTCGTAGCCCCAAATCCCCACTGCCCTCCTCAAGTTGTAGAGTTCATTTTCTACATAGTGTCTTGTAGAACTCATTGTTACAATGGGTCATACTGTATCCTTGTTTCAGCATTTTGTTATTTCCCTTCCCTTCCCCACATTAGAAAAAGGTATATGCAAGATGCAGATCACCGACATCAAATACAGTAAAAATAGGGGTTATACCGTGGAGGTAGAAAATAGAAGAGAAACAAAAATATCACATAGTACCTGTTAGGTGACAATAAAGAAAAATCAAGTTGAGTCCTATCTTGGAGTCCATTTCACTTAACACCATTTTTATGGCCATATGTACATGTATAATGTTTTATAAACGATTTAAATTCCGTATTTTCTCATTACTAAGTTGTTTCTGAAACACATGTTACCTCATGTACAACGATTTAGTTGTGCTATTTCAATGAAGCCATAAAACGTTCATTTTACCTGGAGCAGCACCATAGATTGTTACTTGAAGTAATTGGAAGGAACTGTTACTGGAAGTGGAAACTGATTCCAAGAGAGGAATTGAACATAGAGAAATGACAAGTTCAACTTAATTTGTGCTCTCGTTTTACTGTACAAGAAAAGAATTCAAAGCTGGAAGGAAACTCTGTCCCTGACTTTTTCGAGTGTGTTCTTTACTCACATAAAACTTGTCCGTAAATTTCTAGTTGAGAGTATTACAAAAGGAAACAATATGCCATTTGAAGGCCAAAATAGATAAAATGGAAATAACGTTGTTTTAAAAGTGTTCTACTGCAAAGAAGCAAAGATATGTAGGTTTAAATGTACCTTATGCCTAGATATTTCACTCCTGACATGATTGTCTTGTTGCAGGAGTCCGTTATCCATTTCTTTAATCTGGTCCTGAGTTCACCATAGCAATAAGGATTCCAAAAAGCAGGATCCGTGAGTATGATTAGCAAAAGGAGCCTCTTTTCAAACCAGTGCTTTAAGGATGGTCCCAAAGAAATATGTGGGGTTTTTTTCCGTGCTTGTTTGTTTAGTTTGTGCTGCTTCTGGGGCTTGAACTCAGTCTGGACCCTGTCCCTAAACAGTTGTCTTTCCTGTCCTCCTGCCAACATAGCTAGTACTCCACTGGTTGAGCAACAACTCCACTTCTTGCTTTTTTGGTATTTAATTACAGATAAGAGTTTGCCAGACTCTTCTGCCTGTTGGCTTTTAGATTGTAATAAATCCAAGAGACATCAACTGTATGGACTTCTGTTTTGAACCAAGACGTGTTAGATGAAGTTTATTATAAATCTAGTATTCAACAATTTTTTAAAAGAAGAGAATATGTTCAGCAAAGAAACCATAATTTAACTCAGCAAACGTAGGTTCACTGAATTATTTTGGAATTATGTTCTCTGCTTGGGAAGATTACTATTGACTTCGTCGTTCTTTTTGAGGAACTTTTTCTGTTGGTCGTGGGGCTTGAACTCTGATCTTGGGTGCTGTCCCTCAGCACTTCAGCTGAAGATGAGTGCTCTACCACTTTAGCTACAGCACTACTTCCGGATTTCTGATGGTAATTTAAGATAAGTTTCTCATGGATTTTCCTGACCAGGCTGGCTTTGAACCACAATCCTCTGGTTTCAACCTCCTGAGTAGCTAGTGTTACAAGTGTGAGTCACCAGCACTCAGCTCGTATTTGCATTTATGTGCACTTAATGACACTATGTTAACAAAGAATGGAAATTTGAATCAAATTGTGTGACATTGCAGCTTTCAATAAAATGGAGGTAGCAATAAATATGTCCTCCTTTTCCATGTTCTTACATTAATGACTCATGAGCTATGGGACTCTTACATTAGCATCCTCTGTTGTCTGTGTATGTGGACTTAGTATCAGAAATTGTTCATAGAGAAATAGAGAAAGACAGATTTGTAGAAAGCAAAGGAGATCAGGTATGAAAGAGCAGCATAGAAGGATATACAACTTATCACACAGAGATTACGAACTAGTCTAATTTGTTAGAATGCTAAAGGCAATGAGGAATAAGCCTAGTTGATAACTTGTTCTTCAATAACCAAAAATGGTTCTCTACAACAGTTTATGGTATAACTTAGTTATTATTATCATTTATTCCTTCCATCTGGAGTTATTCCTTCTGTCAAAACTATTAATTAACCTCTGCCTTTTTGGTGCCTTAGCTTACCAAAAAGACTTTCAAATCTCACTTATACTACCCTTCTGATTGTGAATTGCAGTGGCCACTCACGAGCCTGGAATCTTTGAATTTCCAGGATTAATCTTCACTGATATCTAAGCACAGTCCTGGTATTAATTGCCATGAGCTATTAACACAACGTTTTTTTTTTTGTTCAGCACAGTATTCTAATATAGGTAAAGTACATGAATTAAGGACTATTGATAGGTATCATTTGGAAGGAGCAATTATATATTCCAAGCATTGGTTCTTTATTTTGCTTTTCCTAGTTAAATGACTTTTTTGCCAGTACTAGGCCTTGAACTCAGGGCCAGGGAACTGTTCCTGAGCTTCTTTTTTTGTTTTTGTTTTTGATCAAGGTTAGAACTCTACCACCTGAGGCAAAACACCACTTCCAGTGTTTCTTTTTCTCTTTATGTGGTACTGAGTAATTGAACCCAGGGTTTCATGTATGCTAAGCAATAACGGTTCCATGAAACTACATTCCCAGAGCCCTAAATGACTTTCTTTTTTTATATTAATAATTTTTTGTGTTAAAATACAATACAGAGGGGTTATAATTACATGAGCAAGGTAATGACTACATTTCTTATCAAACATTTTTGCCTCCTCCTTTGTTTCCCCTTACCATCCCTGCCCACCGATCCCCTCATACTGCCAAAGTTGTAAAGTTCTTTTTGTTGACATAATGTCTTGTTGCAATGGAAATTTCTTAAGATGGCATTGCTTTTTCATTCCGTTAATATGTATTACAATTTAGGCCAGGTGGTAGAAAAGGAAGTGGAAAACAATACTAAGTCCAGTAAGGCTGACATTCCTATCACATCACTAAGGAAATAATGTCAAGACCTGCAGGACTCTTAGGGCTGTTGTATGTGATATTATTATGTAAAACACTATTAACTGTCATCCCCGACATCCATAACATTCTGCTTCCACTTTCCTTGTGAAGAACCAATTATCTACGCCTTTTTATTGACTGGGTGTGTTTCCTAGGAAGGAAGAAGGAGGATGTAGTATGTGATGGTGGAAAAATATGTATATTGGCTCTCTGTCCACATTTTTTGCATTTTTAAAAAGTGCTACTGATGAACTCCCACTTACATCTAATTGACTTGCTGTTTGCACAAGATGCAGATAAATGAAGACATTTATTCTGGTGGATAGTCACATATATTAAAAAATCCATTTCTGGAAAAATAAGATACTAGGTAAGAAATTATAAATTATTGTCTATAAAAAGGTGTCTTTTCTTGGAGAACAAAAGGTAGTATTGAAATGATTACTCCAACTTTCTTTGAGATTTTATGCTGTCTCAGTATCAAAATGTTCTCTAATTTCTGTAACATCCAAACGTAAAAGACATGATTTGAAGATCTCAGTAGTTTCAGAAAATAAGGAACGTAATAGCATCCTTCCTGCAGACACATGTGATGGCAAGTATGATTGATTGTATTATGGTTCTCTTTTTTTTCCTGTTTATCTCAAGTGTTACATATCTTGGCATATGACTCTATGTCCTGAATCAGCTTCCTGTAGGTGAGATTTACCTCTACTCTGCAATGTCAAGGTTGGTCATGTGACTTACTTCAGTTTACAGAAGTGAACCAGAAGTGGTGAAAGGCTATTTCTAGGGGAAGATATCTATCTCATTATCTGTGTCTTTTTTCCCCTTAGCTATCAAAGTAGCATATTTCCAGAGGGAGTCTTCTTTCAACTTATATGTTGGAAGAGTATAGCATGTGAAATTGAGGCAAAACTCAAATACAACCTCATACATATAACACAGGCAGAACTAAGCTAATAATAGAATATGATATTAAGATGCTAGTTTCTTACCATTCTTTTATACCTTTATGATAGTTGACTATAGTACACTAGAATTTGACAAATCCTAAACAAGAACTAAACAAATTGATAACATTTCTTATTGGATGATATTACAATTTTTAATAAATAAGCATTCTCCATGTGATAACTTGTGGGATTATCTATTTCTATAGATGTGTTTAATCACTCTAGAGCACAGTATCTAATATCCACAATCATTATCCAGACCTTGTGATTGAGATGAGGAAGAAAATAATATCTAGTTTTCTCTTTCTCTTTTCCTCTTCTCCTTTTTCTAGTGTGGATTCTCATCTTTTCTCCAAATTCTCCTTTTAATAAAGGAAGAATGACACATTGTGGATATGAAGCAAAAGGCTTCAAAACCAGAATTTCCTTCTTTCAGAAATAGATGAAGTAAATCAGAGTGGCTCAATGAAGAATAAAAACATGATTATTTTTCCCTTTCTGGATTTCACCATATACTCTGAACATGACTCTAAACAGCTAGTGAACAATTTGCCTTGGCTAACTTTATAAAAATATAGTTTCTAAAATAAATGATAATTAAAAAGTTAAAAATAATTTAAAAATAAATAGTAATTTGTTGTT
The DNA here is from genome assembly GCF_019054845.1 of Dipodomys spectabilis. Lineage (NCBI taxonomy): Eukaryota > Metazoa > Chordata > Mammalia > Rodentia > Heteromyidae > Dipodomys > Dipodomys spectabilis. Next base: position 3,913,261 of record NW_024870793.1, read on the forward strand.
TGCTTTGGGGAGGCATGAAATAAGACTGCATTAACATTGTGTGAGTTGAGAGGCTAAATTTTATCAGAATGTAAACATAATGAAAAATAGATGATTTTAAGATAAATAGCTAGTAGATACATTTTTACTTTGACATACCCACAGAGATATATTTTTTTTCTTCTTTTCTTCTCCATGCTGATTCAACTTCAATAAGCAGTCAATGTAATGCAAATGGCTGTGTTTCTTTCAGAAATAGAACAGATCCAAAAAAGTTAGAAAATGAGAACCAGTATTGGGTAATGCATTCTTTAAAAATAGCAGTCAAATAAATATTAACCATAATTCCAAAATAATAACAATCCAATGCTCTTCAAACGAGAAGACTGTAAGCAGAATATACAAAAAGTGATAGTGCCACAACTACTTCAGGTGTTGCTCTCTGGCATTTAGGATTTCTAGTACATGACAATGTTTTAATCAGGATTAATTGCTTTCCAGGACTAATTTTTTTTTGTTTAGTTATATTTCATTGAAGAAATATATTGTTCAAAATTAATGAAAGGGTAACAGTTTATAGTAGAAAGAATGCTCCACACTCATTTTACATATCAAAATACCTTTCCATAATATCTGTCTTCCCCAAATAACTAATCTCTCAAATGTACATTTGCATTATATGTATATTAGTTTGTAAAATAATCACCTTTCATAATCCAAGGAACACAAATATGAAGAATTATCAGATGGGGGAAATATATTCAAATGGGTACTTTAAAGTCCCAGGTGTAGTTCGAAAGGACATGATGAGGTTAGAACCATCAAAGACATGTAAAGATGCTACATTAGAAAATAAAACAACAACAACCCAGATTCTGAATTTCTGGAAAGAAGGACAGCAAGTAAATGCTTTTTCCACTAAAATTATTTGAAAAATATTTTAGCTCTGTAGGTGGCTCGATTTTAATCTAATGAGACTTCTTTTAAATTTCTGTCATTTAGAACTGAAAAATGATAAATACAGATTATTCAAGCCAACTAACGTGTAGAAATATTTTACAGCAGATTTAGCTCAGTAAACTAATTCAACTACAGCCTTTTCCTGAAGCAACTACAGGGACACAACATTTCCTAGTTTTTGAGAATAAGAAAATGTTGCCACTGTCTATGTACACATGTATGATGTGCATAATACTTACGGGCCTTACATAGAGAAGTCTTGAAATTCTAAATAATATTTAAATAAGAAGTTTCCTATCTTTATTTTCTCATTTGGAGATCACTAAATACCAAAATTATGTAGAAGGCTAGGGTAAGAATGTGGAAATGAAATGTCTCCTAATATTATAGAGATAATATATGTCATTTTGAGTTACAGTTTCTAAAGTAATAAAAATAAGATAAAACAGATTCAAAACTCACTTTTCTATCCTTCCTAACTTTCCAACAGCAATTAGAGAATCCAGTAAATGTCCAGCCATCCCAGGATGGTATAGGATCACTAGACGGTGAAAAAGAAGATAACAAAAATGGTTCCCCTGAAACAATGGGAAACAAAATCTACATCTACAGAGTGTGATATAGCTAGAAAATAGTTTCCACTATTCTAAGTCTTTGATATTTTAGGTTTGTTTACACAGCATCTTTCTACTCTTAGGAAATGACCCATTATTAATACTCAAGTGTTTGCTGCTTATAACCCAGAAACAAACAATGCTTCTAAATGTAAAGAAGAATGATATTAAGAGTAATCAAGGCTACTTCCATAGCTATAACTGATAAATAAGAATGATATTGGGGAATAGTCCAATAATCTTGAACTTTTTCATACCATTCTCTTCTCCAACACGAGAAGTCCTAGTCAAAATATGATAAACATTAATAGAGGATTTTTATATTTTTTATTGTTCACACCAAAGCAAATACATTTTCCTCTTTGCAAGCCTGACTTTAAAAGAGTCAGACCCCCAAAATTATTTTATAGACAAAAGTTTACTGCTTTGACTTAGGTGTTTTCCTGCCTTTGGGTGTTGTTCTCTATTATTTTGACAACTGCATAGAAAATCAAGATAATTCCATTATGCTTGTGTTGAATTGTTCAAAGTCTTCAAACAAAGTTTTCTGTTCCCTTCTTCACTGCTAATTAAAGTTTAATTATTGCTCTTTAAATGCAACAAAAAGTGATACTTTAACGTACATTCTCATCGAAATGGATGAAAACAGGAGTGTCTGTGATTGCTTTTTTAATAGTTTTCAAGTATTTTCCTTGGCTGTTTTCATTATTGCCTTTGTTCCGGTCTTCTAATCAGGAACAGAAAGTTACCCAAAAATATCTTCTAAGATATAGGATGTTAGGTAGAAAAAAAATAGATGTATAATTAAAGATTTTTATCTTCTTAAAGACTGAAAAGCTCAGAAGACATTTTGCTATTACTGGCATTGTTAAAGTGATTTGAATAATTTGGTTCTTAAACTAAGTGAAACGTTACTTGTTCCAACAATGATTATGGCTTATACTTTTCTGCTCCAATGAGATGAAAGGTCTGACTATGTTGGAGGGCATATTGATTTTAGGGTAGGAGGGTTAAATATAGAAAGCCAAGGAAGATTCCTAAAACAGTATTGGCTTTCATGTATCACTTAATTATACTTAAGGTATATAAGTACAGAAATATACAAAAACGAATTGAGTGACAAATGTGTGATTTACAAAATTGATTCAATGACAACTAATCCAGAAAGCAATTCTCTATATTATATAAACTAGTATACCAAGTAAGGATTTAAAAATTTTTAGAGTATAGTTTTTAACATTTATGTCAAAATATTTGTTTATTTCTGTTTATTTTTTAATTTTTGTTGGTCGTGGGGCTTGAAATCTGGGCCTGAACACTGTCACTCAGCTCTTCAGCTCAAGACTAGTGCTCTACCACTTGAGCCATTGCCAGTTTTCTGGTGGCTCATTGGAAATAAGAGTCTCATGGACTTTCCTGCCTAGGCTGGCTTTGAACCATGAGTCTCAGCTCTCAGCCTTCTTAGTAGCTAGGGTTACAAGCATGAGCCACTGGCTCCTAGCTACACAATTATTTTTTACATAGCTATGAGATATTGATTGATAATCGCATTCATTTATATGTTGTGTAATGATAAAGCTACATCATATCCATTAATTTCTACATGTAACATTTCTTTTTAGTGAGAATGCTCAAAAACATCTTCTGGCTAGGATGAAATATCTATTCTTAACTATAATCGCTTTGCTTCTTGTAGTATACAATTAATATATTTAGTTTTAGTCCTGGAAGTCTGCTAATTAAAGTTACATAAAACATGAATTGTAAAGTGAAAGAAATTCATGACTCCATTACTTGTTTTAAGAAAACAATTATGCCTTTTGTTACCAATTATATTTTTGTGGGAATGTGGAATATTAATTGATTTACTGGTTAAAATTTATAACAGTTACATTATATCAAGTTGATTCCAACTTGTTTGGTCCCGGGGCTTGAACTCAGGGTCCCTGAGATTTGTTGCAATTTTTTAACAATTTACCATTTCAGTCATGCCTCACTTCTGGCTTTTTTGCTGATTAATGAGAGATAAGATTATCAGGGAGTTTATTTTGTGGGCTGCCTTCAAACAGCAATACTCAAATCACAGCCTCCCAAGTAGCTAGGATGAGATACATGAGCCACCTGCTCCCAACTTCTATTCACCACTTATATATGAGCTTTCATAGACTAAATTGTTTTACATTTTTATTGAGTTCAACTCTTTCATTTTCCTTTCCTATAGTTTTAATGCCAAATTTGACTGCTTCATATCAAAATTGTCAAAACATCTTCCTTTGCTTTACATTTACATCTCTTTTTTGTTTTATATGCCACGTTTTAATCCTGCTTGAAGTTAACATTTGAATAAATTGCTATGTTTAAGTCAATGTTCACTTTTTAATTTTCCCAAATATACTATCACCTATACTATCACCTCTTATTAAGCAGAACGTCATTCCACAAATGTTTGGATTTAGCCCTTATTAAATATTCCTTGATAATATTTATGTGGATCTAATCTGGTACCCTACAGACCAATTGAGGTGTATAATCTTTCCTCTACAAATATAACAATTTTACACTAATAACTTTAATATTTTACAGAGAAATATATTCCAGTTTATTTTTCTTTGTCAATGACTCAAAGAGTGCTAGTCAGGTGTTTTTAGAAATTGTCATAAACATAAATAAAACTGTGAAGCCGAGCGCTGTTGGCTCATGCTTGTAATCCTAGCTGCATAGATGCTGAGATCTGAGGAGTGTGGTTAAAATCTAGCTTGAATGGGAATGTCCCTAAGACAATTATGTCTAATTAACCACCCGAAAACCGAAAGTGGCACAGTTGCTCGATGAGTAGAGCATTCACTTTGAACTGAAGAACAGAAGGACAGCACTAGGACTAGAGATTTCAAGCCCCATGAATGACAAAAAAAGGGGAAGAGACAATTTATATCTTTTCTCAATTGTATCCTCCAATCAACAAAAATTATGACTCCATTTATTTAGATTTTTGCTTTTATATTCAACATTGTATAATTTTCAATGATGGTGAGTAAATAGCACTTTAATACATTTTGACAATGTGTGAAGGTAGCACAAAGAAATTCACAGAAAACAGTTGAAATATAAAGGACAATATGCCTCGGACCGGCTCTGTAGGGACGAGGGAGGACACCTAGTGGAGGTAAATAGAACAGGTGGGGAGATGGAAAACAGACAACTCACACACAAGAAGAGTGAATGCTGAGTGTGATTATTGCAGAAGATAACAAGCTTTTATAGAAAAAGTCTCCATGAGAAAGGGCAAAAGGTTACACAATCTTGGTGCAAGGCTTCGTTTTGGGTGGTCACCAGCTGGTCGCCTGATCTTGTTTTTGGATGACAAGCTAGGATGATAGGCGCTTGTTTTCGGCTTTACCTCTATTTTTAAGAAATACAATTGGTTTAGATATTTATCACCTATTAACCATTAACCAGAGCATATGGGCAAGGTGCTGGACAAAAAGGTATGAACTCTAGTACATTATTGTTTCTTTTGTTTAGTTTTGTACTTTATGCGTTTCAAATCTTTTCTAAGCAATTGTGCTTCTTTGCCATTCTTTCAAGGGTCCCCAATTTGTGGCCAAAAATCATGATATTCAGTATACTTAGTTAAATCTGGCCATATATCAAATTCAAGCTCATAGTGTCTTCTCTGTAACCCTTTCACAATCGATTACTCTTCTCCATAGAGGCCTTAACTCTCTCATAAGATCTTTCTTGTTCCTTCTTTGATAGGAAGCACCAAGGAGACCTAGATCTAGCAAGTCTCTCAGTAAATGGAAGAGAGTAATAAGAAGTTCTTTTTCATAAGTAGTTTTCCCAATGGTTGCCCTCCTTATCATACACACCTGTAAAAGGCTATGGATCTGGGGGAAGTCTTTGGGGTCCTCTAGATAATGGAGTATCCCACCATTTTCCTCTGATAAGCCATTGCCACCTTCCATCTACCAACCTTTAGGAATCTTATTTAGCTTTTGGTCTAAATATCCCACTACATCTTTCTTATCTACAGGATATCTATATGAGTCTATTGTATATTCTTCAGGATTAAAGGGAAATCTCCAATAACCATACACTCTTTCTCCTCTAGCCGTGCCTACAGCTTCTTGTAAATCTCTTACAAACAATTCCTTCTGCTGAAGTGACGTCATGAAACTCCCAATACTTTTATATTTACTTATGACTTGTCTCATGGCCTCCATAAGAGGGACTTTTAGGGTAGCACTTAACTCTGGTGAGTTAGTCATATTCTCAGGACACTCATCAGATGTTGGAGTCGTCAACACTTCCAAGAAAGAGCCCTGAATAAGGGAACGTTGAGCATGAGTAAGTAGAACAAGCAGCAGGAACAGTAAAAGATTAATAGGCACTCCTATACAGCGAAGAAAAGAAAAACAGGAACACATCTTTCCCAGGGGCTTGCCAGCCTTTCCAAGAGGTAGGCCTCTTTGAAGCCCCATTCTCAGATCTGAAAGCAGGTGTCCCATGCTAAGCAGACTCCACCAGAGTAGGCGTGGCAGCAATGGGAATGGAGAAAGCCAGAAACAGGTTAATCAGGCCCTTCATCCATATGTGAGAGTGTAAGATATTTCAATAAGATATCCTCATATAATTAATATACACCAATTAATAACTATCTTCCATAGGCTTTGGTATTCAAGTATGACATAAAGGATATAAAAATACACATTCTGTGGTGAAATGAAAATAAAGATAGATGAAAAAATGAATACTTATAATGATTGTGTAAATAAACTAAGAAATTCAGTCAACATTCTGAGGGCTCATGGCTCATTTGACTCGAAGATTGTTGGTATCTAAGATAATTCTAAAATGTTAGAACTTGATCCTATCTTTAAGACTGCTTAATACTATTGCTTTTTGAGTCAGTATTCTTTTTCTTGTTGCTGGTTTTGGTGGTGGTTCTGGGCCTTGAACCTTGGGCCCGGGCTCTGTCCCTCAGCTCTTCAACTCAAGGCTAGAGCTCTACCACTTGAGCCATAGTACCACCTCAGGCATTCTGGTGGTTTATTGGAGATAAGAATTTCATGGACTTTTCCTGCACATGATGGCTTTGAACTATGATACTCAGATCTCAGGCTCCTGACTTCCTAAGATTACAGGTGTGAACCACCTGCGCCTGGCTCCTCTTTACAACATTTTAAACGTAAAATAAATGAAAATCAATAAAGAGCATGTTTGGCAAATAAAATAAAACAATAACTTACAGTCAAATGAAAATAATAATATACGTATATGTATATTTACATGTATGTAACATATTATATTTTTATATATGTATACATATATAAGAATATATACACATATAAGAATGAATATATGCATTTGCACATGTAGTGTGTACACATATACATTTATTTAAATAGACTTGAATCAGAAATATATTAATAGCATATAAATGCCAATGAAATACTTTAATCATCCTGAATAGGTTATCCAAAAATCCAAATACATATCTCTATAGTAATATAAAAGCAATCAAGTAACATATGGAAAGATCATAACATACCTAGACATTGCATACATATAGAGATTAGTGAAAATAGAAACAATAAGATAGCCCTGCACAACCATTATGTAGAAATTGCAATCCTTATACATTGGTTCTTGGCACTTAAAATGATATAGTCAGTTTCTTAAGCATACTGGAAATCTTTAAGACATTACACATAGAATTGTCTCTATGATCCAGCATTTTGAATTATAATATTATATACAAAATAGATTTCAACATATGTCCAATGAGACACATGTACAAGATTATACATTGCAAAACCCTTCATAATAACACATAATAAAATATTGAAATGCCCATTGAGGATGTTATTCCAATATATGCATGCATACAAAACAATATGCTCTACCCATGAGAAAAATGTACATGGACTTACTTTGGAAACAGTGATATTACATGGGAGAAATGGATAAAATAGACTACATTTTCTAATTATATGAGGTTTTTAAAATTGACACATCTGTAGAGATAGAATATGAAATAATAGCTGCTTAAGGGGAGAGTAGGTGGAAATGATGACAAGAAATGACTATTAATAAATATTTGAGCATTTTGAGAGGGTAGTAATGATAAAATATTCCTGATCTGAAGGTGATGTTCTTACTCCAACAATTTAACATTCTAGGAATCATTGTACTTTATCGAAGAATTACAGATTGCATTTGCATTAACCTTAGGAAAATTTTTATAATAGTAGGGGGTGAATCTGAATGATAATTTAGAATTTAAAATCACAGAATTCTATAATGCACAACTTTAGTATGTTGATGAATAAGACTTTCAAGAAAATATGATCTGTGATATATCCTCTGAGTGACTATAAATAACATTAAGAGCCAATGAATATTCTACAAATTCATGTAAATTGAGCTATGAAATAAGATTGAGAAGGATGAGGGATAATGATCATCAAGGTGCATTGTATTGACCATGGAATGTGGCTAAGTGGTAGATGCTTGCCTTGCATGTGTGAAGCCCTGGGTTTGATTTCTCAGTACTACATAAAGAAAAAAGCAGGAATTGGCACTATGACACAAGTCATAGAGTACTAGCATGAGGAAAAGAAGCTCAAGGACATTGCCAAGGCATGAATTCAATCCCCAGGACTAGGCAAAAAAAGGCGCATTTTATTAAGCTGTGCACTAGCGGCTCACGATTGTATTCCTTGATAATCCGGAGGCAGAAAATTGACGTTTGAAGCCAGACAAGGCAAGAAAGTTTGTCATATTCTTATCTCCAATTAAATCTCAGAAAAATCAGAAAGTGCTGCTGTGCCTCAAGTGATAGAGTTCTAGAATTCATCCAAAGGAGCTCAGGGACAGCCCCTAGATCCAGAGTTCAAACCTCAGCAGAGGAAAAAGAAAAAAGAAACTCTCTATACACTGTTAATATACTGCTTTGTCAAACAGCAAGTCCCACACAAGTACCTAAAATTATTTAAAAATATGATAAAATACAAGTCATTTTGGGAACCAGACAAAGATAGTATACACGGGACAAAGTAAATGTTATATCATGCAGTTTGAGTTGAAATTTGTTCTATAGTCTTATTACATCATTTATGAAATTGACAATACTGCCAATTATAGGTCAATTTCCTTGAGGAACAGATTGTATTCTGTTGTCTTTTATATGAAACCATAACGGTGATTTTTTGCCAGGTATTGAACTATATCTGATATTTTAAAGTAGATTTGTCCTAATATAATATTAATTTAATCAATCATTTCATTAGGTTAGATTTTTTCCAGTAAATCTTATCCCCTATAATAAATGAGAGCATGCTGTGACAGTCTCCTATTAATATGAAAAAATACTTTATAAAATTAACTTAAAAGGGGGAAAGACTAAACTTGACTTCTGATTTTATATTTCTTATCCTCATTGACTTGGGTGGCACAGTACCCGATGTCAAGAATATGTGTTGGAATATGTGTATTCATGGAAGCCAGGAAGTAAAGAAGAAGAGGCATAGGAGTGGGAGAGGGAGAAGGAGGAGGAGGGAAGAGAGAGAGGGAGAAGGAAAAGAAGAAGGAGAAGGAGACAAAGAAGAAAAAGAAGGAAGAAGAGGAAAGGACTTTGAACTTAAAACCTTTGATCACAAGTTCTCAGTGACCAAATCTCTACAACTATGCCCACATGAAAGGATTCACCTCTTTATCGCAACTTAGTGAAAGTTAATTATTAATCTCAATCATTTATGTTTTCAGGTTTAATTTCTAGAGTGGTGGGTAGATATTTCTATACATTGTGATAACTTCTGTTCCTAAATATTTACTTGAATTAATCAGAGAAGCTATTTGGCATGGAGGTGATTTGGTTATACCATTGCTGGAGAAATATTTTGAGTGCAAATACATTTTATTTAACAGATAAGGAAGCTTCAGAGATTTCATCTTGTGACCTTCAAAAATGACTATTTCATCTAACTCATAATGACTTTAATTTTTCATAATTTTATGACATTTCTATTCAAGTTTTTGTCATCTATAGTTAGGTTCTTGCTTTCTAGTTGAAGGAAAAATAAATACTATCACAAACATTTCTTTCTTAATTATTCTATAGAGTAGGAATAATATAAATTTCCTATCATTCAAAAATAAGGTATTTTCAAGTCTATAAGAATAATTGATTCAATTATTGATTGATTCGGTTTCTAAAAATCACTGTTGACATAATATACATGAAATTCAGTGTTTCTCTGAAAAGTCTCGGTACTCAAACATCAGAAATAAATGACCAGTAATTAGACTTTTATATACTCAAAAATGTATAAATCTATATTTTATGTCAAAAAAGTTTAGGTTTAAAAGAAGAGAAAATCATGTGACCAGAGTAGATAATATAATTTAATGAAAAATTACTTCATTCACCCTGACACAGCCTATTGCTTATAGCTTACATGAGAAATTTGATTAACGGTCCCTTCATCGCTTTTGAATATTATAGTATTTCAATTTGTGCAAAGATTCTGTCATTTAAACTTTTGAGTGTATATTTTTTCATAAAAATGAAAACTTTTTTTCACACTGCAGGTTCAGATTCAATAACTAAATAAATATCTAAATGTTAATTTGTTAAATTCAGCCTCTAGAATTCAAATAACAAGAAATGTATTTTATTCTTACATATATTATATCATTGCTGAATATGGGTATCTCAAGCTTGTAATCCTCACTACTCAGGAAGCTGGGGTTCAAAGCCACCCTTGACAACAAAGAAATTATCTTATAAATATGTTAGAAACAATTACCAGAAAAAAAAACATTTGAATATTTATTTTGGGGTCCATTTCACCTAACATCAACTTATCTGACCTTTGCTGCTTGTCTCAGACATGCCCCTTCCAGTCTGCTTTCATTGTATTTGATGTTGGTATAATTTGTGGAGGGGAAGGGAAAAAACAAATGGTTTAAATAAGGATAGAGGTGGACCCACTGCAAGTATGAGGTGTAAAAGTCGTTATGTTGAAAAAAGAGCTTCACAACTTTGGCCGGGTGAGGGGCGGAGGAGGGGTAGATGTGAAGGGTTGGGAAGGGGAATCAAAGGAGGAGGCAACAATGCTTGATAAGAAATGTACTAATTACCTTGCCCATGTAATTATAACCCCTCTGCACGGTATTTTCACAATAAAAAATAAAAATAAATTTAAAAAGCCAGACTTGGCAAGAGTTTGTGAGTCGCACCTCAATTAATCAAACACACATCACAACACACGCAAACACACACAAAGCCAGAAGCTGAGTTGCGGCTCAAATGTTAGAGCAATGTCCTTGCTAGGAAAAAAATCAAGGGATAGGTCTGGAGTTCAAATCACAAGAACAACACAAACAAAATATTATGTATAAATTCTTATTTTAGTTTGAAGAAATAAACAATATTATGGAAAGTAATATTTGTTACATATCCTGAAATTTTGTGAAGTTGTTTTGATATAACTTAGGTTATTAAGATTAATATCAATATAGTATATTTATAATTACTCATAACACCTTGGAGTATAACAGTTGCTATTTTTACTATAGCCATAAGAAATAGTCTGAGTAAAAGAAAAAAAGGAAGAAAGGAAGAAAATGAAGGAAAGAAAGAAGGAAAGAAAAGGAAGGAAGAGAGAAAGAGAGAGAGGTGTAGGGATGGAGGGAAGGAAGGAAGAGAGAAAGAGAGAGGTGTAGGGATGGAGGGAAGGGGGAAGGAAGGAAAGAAAAGAAGGAAGGAAGGAAAAAAGGAAGGAAATAAGGAATGAAGGAACGAAGAAACGAAAGAAGGGAGGGAGGAAGGAAGGGACAAAAACAATTTAATTCATAAAATGTGCTATTTAGCCCAAAATAAACTTGTAATAAACACTTTAGTAAATGCAAGTTTGCAATTTTCATTTCTCTACATGTTCCCCATAAATGAATGAAACCAACAAATGAAGGTTCAGAAATAACCAGGTGAATCTGTTTGCATCTGTAGAAAATATGTATGCAAATCTTTTTCTCATTTTCCATACATCATCAAATAATTATTTGCAAACAATTTACATTTATTTAGGTAACCAAGTGATGTCAATATATTATATAATGTGAATACTAGTAATTATAATGCTATTAATATTAGTCTTTATGTTATATTAATTGTAACATTTTTATTATATATTTTATCAGAGAAATTAGCATATTCTGATTTTGGTGTTTGTGGGAGTCCTAATAGCAGACAGTAATTAAAATGAAAGGAGATCTGAATTTGTTGGCACAAACGAATATTTCTAAAAGCAATTAACTCATTGGAGTTTGTTCAAATACATCAGAAGGGCCTTAGAAAGGCTGTACCATGTTAACATGGTTACCTATGATGTGATTCAAGAGCCACTAAACAATCATACTTCACTTTGCCATCACTATAATTATTCCCATTGTAAGAAGAATCATTCACATAATTTACATGATATAATCTTGTCCTTAATTTATTATGTTCTATGAAATAATATCCAAATGTACACCACACTGAGTTAAAGCAAAAGTAGAAAAGTGTTTTGGGTGATGTAACTCCTTCTAGATACACATGTTAAAATTCTATTCTCTTGTCTGGTGACATTAGAATCTACCTTTCAGAGATGACCCTGCAATAATGATCCTGACGAAAGAAACCCAATATAATTACTCTGCCATGTGAACGTCCAGCAAATAGATTATAATGAATCAGAAAGTAGAACCCCCCCAGAAGAAAATGAATTGCTTTGAATAACCATTTTTAAAATCAATGTTTAAGCTTCTACAATATGGATAATATACTCCTGATGTTTTTAAGCCCCTTATTTGAAATATTTTAACAGTCCAATGGCTGACAAAAAGCAAAGTTTTGATTTAAATTTCACAAATTCTGATAAAAAAGATTCATAAGGTTTTATTATTTGAATTTTATTCTCCAAGTCTCCGGTTTAAATATATTTTTAAATAGGAATTGAGGTGCAACGTTCTATTAACTATCATAATTAATTTTTTGAATACTTTTATTATCTTTAGTTGTACAAAGGATTTGCCATTCACTGAAACAGTGTGTGGATACAGTGCATCTTGATCAATGTCACCTCTTTCAACACTCTCATCCTCCCCTACCAATCAACCCCAATCCTTATGTATCTCAATATTATGTTATGGAATTTTTTGCCATTTAACAAAGCAGTTTATGTGTACAATGCACCTGGATTTGTGTTACCACTTCAACATCTTGAACCCCATTTCACACTACCCCTTGCTTTGTATATTTCAATTCTGGGAAGTATACAATGGATTCTTGCCTGTATTCTATCCTTTTCCCCTTCAATTTCCTACCCCTCGCACATTGCCCCCCCACTGTCCTCTCTTGCACTACACATTTACTGGTATTTATTTTGTTGGGCTTTGACTTAGCCTTTGAAGAGAATTATAGTATTTTCACTCTCCATGGACCCTGACACTTCAGTTACTTCCTTGCATACCATCCAGTATGTTTACTTTTACATTTATAGACACTCCTATCTACCAAAAGTGAGGAAAGTCATGCAAACTAAGTTTCTCTGGGTCTGCTTTATTTCACTTAATATTATTTCTAAGTGTTTCATTTTTCCTTAAGAATGGTGCAATATTATTATTACTGATGGATGAACAGAATTCCATTATGTATGTATTTATATGTTTGTATACATATATGTATATATGTTTGTATATATACATTTATATACGTACATATATAATTGTAAATTGGGATCAATAAAATTAGATATATATGTATAAATATAACTTATATATACATATATAATTCTTGATCTCTTTTTAAAATGAGAGGCATCTGGGCTGATTTCATATTTTGGCTACAGAAAATAATGCAATAATGAACTTAATTATGCTGGTAGCTTCAGTGTGGCCTTGTTTCTGCTCTATTGGATAAACGACCATAAGTGGAATTGCTGGATAATAGGTAGGTAGCTCTCTATTCAGTTCTGTGAGCAATTTCCATAGTGTTTTCCAAAGTGATTGAACAAGATTACATTCCCACCAACAGTTTCCTTTGGGCCACATCCCTATCAGTATTTGTGACTGTTCGGTTTTTCATAATGACATTGTAAGAGGGGTGAGATGAATCTCAGTGTTGTTTGGATTTGCATTTCTTTTAAGGAGAGAGATGCATCTATTTGTCATTCTTACTTCTTCTTCTAAGAAGTTATCTTTAAGTCTTTATCCCATATATTAATTGGGTTCTTGTTTATTTGAGGGGTTATTTTTGTTGGTTTTAACGTTTTGACCTCTAAATATGGGTTAGTTATGAAAACACTTGTCTAATGCTTAGCTAGTAAAAATCTTCTTCAATTCTGTTCTCTTTCTATATATCCTGCTAACTTTTTCCATTGCCATGTAGAAACTCTTCAGTATGATGCGATTCCATTGGTCCAGAAAGAATGATATTACACCATTCATAAGGAAATGGAAAGACTTGGAGCAAACTTATATTAAGTGAAGAAAGACAGACTCAAATAAATATAGGTTGCCTAATTTCCCTCATTTGTTGTAGTAGAATGTGCCTCTAATTGTACATGTAAACACAGTTGGATGGTAAAAGAGAAAACATTACACTTGGACATGACAAATTTTATGGGATTCTAAACATTTATACAGTTATATCAAAGGAGGATGCCCTTTGGAAAGGATCACAAAGGATCAATAGCTGTACGAAAATTGTCATATAAAATAATGTTCATTAAAATGATCTCCAAGAAATGATTATGAGTGTTTGTTTATTATTTTGCTTTTTCCTTCAGTGTTCTGATGCCGTTTTTTTTTTTTTAATTTCTGCACTTTTGGTCTTATATGTACGTTAGGATAGGGCAAGAGAGAAAAGAGAAATGGTGGCACAAATGCTTAAATGCAGCAGTGCTATTCAATAGACACTACATTGTTAATGAACTGTACAACTTACGCGAGAGGGAGGGTGAAAGGGAAAAACTGTGAGAACATGAGTGAAGAGGTGACACTGTTCAAAAAGAAATGTGCTCATTAACTCATTATGTAATTGTAACCCCTCTGTACAACATCTTTACAAATTAAAAATGGACCTCATAATCAGACTAGAGGAGCTATACTAATATTAGATAAAATTGGCTTTAAAATAAAAGTGGTATGAAAGTAAAAAGAGACAAAGAAGGACATTAAATACTGACGAAGAAAACTCTCCATCAGAGGTTTATAACAATTCTAAATATCAGTATCCTGAATCCTAGAGCTCTCAAATTAATCAGAGAAATACTAATTACCCTAAAACCATGCATACATCCAAATAAATTGTTGGTAGCTTGAACAAAACATTCTTACCTCTGGACAGGCCATCAAGGTAAAAACTTAGCAAAAATCTTTAGAGCTAAATAACTGTATTGTCAAGCTATACCTAACAGATATCTACAGAGTATTTTACCTACTATTGTCACAATATATATTCCACACAGCAACCCATGGAATGTTCTCCAAAGTAGATCATATCTTAGATCACAAGGGAAATCTTTCAAAATTCAAAAATAAAAATGAAATTACTCTTTGTATCCTGTCAGACCATGATGGGACCAAATTAGATCTAGACATCAAAAGGCATCACATAACATTCTGAAACTCACAGAGACTGAATAACACATTGCTAAATCATCAGTGAGTCACTGAAGAGATATGCAGGGAAGTTCCAGCGTTTATGGAATTCAGTGGAAGTGAACACACAAAATACTACCTCCTCTGGGACACAGCAGCAGCACAGACAATACTCAGAGGAATATTTATAGCTTTGAGTATGTACATCAACAAATTAGATAAATCTTAAATCAGCACTAATGGTGCACCACTAAGTATTTGACAAAACAGGAAAAACAAAACCAAAAATCAGTAGACAGAAATAATACAAATTAGATTAAAGAAATAAATTAATCAGTCTCAAAAACATACAATCATAATTGACTTTTATCTACTAGTTGCTCAAAAATTCGCCCAATGAATGTCAATGTCGCTATTTTCAGAGATAGACTCAACCAGCTAAAACCAGTGAACAAAACAAACTTCCAGGATTCTAAGAAACAACATTTTGTTTACCTTTTTAACAGAAATTTACTCTGTTGTTCTTATTAAGGAGCTTTATAGATGGATTACAATTACAAGTGTCAGATTATGAGTACATTTCCTTCTGTGAAATGTCTTCAGTACCCACACTTGTTCCCAATCCCACCCTCCTGTCCCTACCCATGTGTTAAATAGTTCACTTTCATCAATGTTCAATGAACTCCACTGTTGCAATTTTTCACTCTTTTCCCTAAAGCTCTGTGCCCACCCCTCACCTTCCTGAAGACATACAATGAATATACCAGGCATAAGGTAAAAAAGACAGAATTATCACAAACTTTAAACAACAACAAACACAAAACACAAAAGTTTTCTGTTTCCATGACTCATAGGTAGTTTGAGAATGTATATCTTGTTATATTAATCTAATTATTTTTTATCATTTAGTCAATTCAGGGGTTAATGTGTGATAACATAATTTTGCTTTCTATTTAATGATGCTTTTTATTTTAATATTAAATATGTAAGTAACACAATTCAAGTCCTAGTGAAATTTGAAAGTTCAGATTTAAATGTTCCAAATGTCTAATAATTCAATTTTGGCAACCAAAATGAAAAACAGGCATGTTTTATCCTCAAGAATGTCATTATTTCATGTGTAAACAATAAAATAAATATAATGTTAATTCAGTGGACATAAGGAATCAAATACTTATGCAATTCATCAGTACCATAGATTATGACATCTATTAATAAAATTAATAGAACTTGTTTTAAGTAGATTACTTAAGACATGAAGAAAGTGATAATTTTCTTTTCTAAGTGAAGTTGTATAGAAATCAGTCCAAAGATTCCAGAATTCTGTGTGCTTTATACATGTCAATTTACACATATTCTAGGCTCATCTCAACATTATTTGAAGATAACTGAGAACAGAATTAGAATTAAAAAATCATGCAAACGGTTAGCTGTATTTTGTGACTAAATAGGTCTCTTTTATATCTCTTTATATTATTTCAAAAGTCTGAAAAATTTATTTAAGTCACATCAAAAATAATGAGAAATAAGCACCCTTAGCTCCTTAAAAGACAATCAATAAAAATAGGAAACAACAGGGCTGGGAAGGTAGCTCAGCGGTAGAGTGCATGCCTTGCAAGCATGAGGCCCTCGGTTCGATTCCTCAGCACCACATAAACAGAAAAAGCCGGAAGTGGTGCTGTGGCTCCAGTGGTAGAGCGCTAGCCTTGAGCTGAAGAGCTGAGGGACAGCGCCCAGACCCAGAGTTCAGGCCCCATGACCGGCAAAAAAAAATAAAATAAATAGGAAACAACAAAAAAAAAAATTGAACCTCATTTTGCATGTGGTCTTTGTATATTGTGGTGCTTTGTTTTTGTGGATTATGTGACTATCCCATGAATCTGGTCTCAAATCACAAGGGCTACAGGAAGAAAATTTCAAAATCCCTAGAGCAGCTATTATAGCTGTGCAGTTGTTTGTTGGTTTCACTAAAGTCGCAGCTGGACATGAACACTACAAAGGAAATAATTCTACTGCTTTGCAGGCAAGAATGTGATGAAAAGTATACTGTTATCTTCTTAGATGAAATAAGAAGTCCACACTTTAAAAGCTGACTAAATGATCAGCCCTTTGAATAACAGTGCCATTTTTAATGCACTCTAGATACTTCAATTCCTTCATCCCTCCACAACCATTAATGACATTCACAAATCATTGCCGAGGGGAATTTCCAGTTCTATATGATATTTCATTTGGATTAGGAGTAACATAAACAATAATTCAAGTTCTTGAGAATATTTAATTTAGAATAAGCAAACAGATTCAACTCCATAGCATAACCTTTAGGAAAAATGAATTAAGATATATGGCATGTCCTTTGTAATTTAATTATAGACATTAAGGCAAAATGTCAGAAACACTCTGCAAGAAGGAAACAGAAGTTTTGATAAGATATATTAAAGATTACAAGTAATTTTACCTACAATTTCTATTACATGATAGCATATTTTTTCTGCTAATCAGAGACAAAATATTTTTAATTATGATATGAAAAATGCATTATCATGAATGAATGAAATCAGGGTGTAGATGGCTCAAGTGCTGGTTGGTTCTGTTAAATATTCTCATTATTTTGAATGATCTGGTGTTTTTGTCTGTGTGGAATTATGAATGTATTTTACGTCTGGGCAGGAAAATTTGATTATTAGATCACTGCTGACACCCAATGTCAGGAATCTAACCTGAGTCAGAGTGGTAAATATATATGTGTGCATGTGTGATTGTGTGGGTGCCTGCAAGTCTGTAGTTAGAAAGAAGTATCTCATTTTCCTCAGGGTATAAACTTAATTCTATTAGTTATACTTCATTAATGACAGCAGATACAAGTAACTAACATTTTGGGACATATGTTTATGTTCCTATGTTTGCATGAACAAAATAAAAAGTTATATTTTGGGTATGAGTTTTGTGAAACGTCAGTTGAAAGTATAAATATCATGACAAAGATGTCAATGGCAATTATTTCAGTGTAGATCAATTTCAGACAACACTTGGAAGAATATGTAATCATTTATGAAAATGCAACATTTATTGATTTTCAAAAGCTACACAATTCGAGAAATATTTTGGAAAACAATTAAATTATGGAAACATAAAAGTAATGTGATTATTTATTGCATACAGTTTTATAT
This sequence comes from Dipodomys spectabilis, assembly GCF_019054845.1. NCBI lineage: Eukaryota > Metazoa > Chordata > Mammalia > Rodentia > Heteromyidae > Dipodomys > Dipodomys spectabilis. The sequence goes on from NW_024870793.1 coordinate 3,931,631, forward strand.
TTTAGTTTCGTCAAGTAAAAATGCCATTTATTTCTACTGGATAGGAAGGAAAATCCTAAATATTACAGTTTGTGCAATATTTCACATTGAGAAGCTTTGTCTATATCTTTGTCTATTTCTTTTGTTTCTGCTTTCCTATTCATAATTCTGTGTCTCATAGTCTTCTTCTAAGGACTTTTTCTTTCTGCCAGTTTGAAGCTTGAACATATATTATGCTCTGTTTTGTTTTTTTTTGTTTTTTGTTTTTGCAAACTGTAGTCAGTCTACTATTTGAACCATGCCCCAGCCCAGAAATTTTTGTAGTTAATTGGAGATAGAACCTCATGAACTTTCCTACCAGCCTGAAAACCATTATCCCCCAAGTCTCGCACTTAATAATTGGGATTATAGAGATGAGTCTTGGATCTGAAGAGTCAATGACTTTTCGTGTCTTATAGCTTCTACATGTTTGCTAGTAATTGCAATAATAAACTAGCACAGATTGGGTAGCATTAAAATTGTAAATACATTGTCTCTGAGTTGGTGGAATTAGAACTCCAGATTAGAGTTAGCTTCTGATTCCTCTTTCCTTGGCATATTCAAGACATTCTGCTTCCCTTGGAGTAGACTTCAACTTAAATGCTACCTTTGAGATTCTGTTTCCATATGCAGTCACTTTGTAAGACAATGGGTTTTTTTAACTCTAGTCTGATTTCAGTGGGACATAACATATTACTTAATAGAAGAAAATCTCTAATATGAAATTATTTGTTTGGGGTAGGGAAGTTATGGTTATACTTTTTAAAAATAGCAAAAGAGGTAAAGGTTTTATTAGAACTTGTAAGACAAGTATGAAGTCTTGATCTTAGACATGCCACATTTAAGTTCCCAGCCCTCCTGGAGATTGAACTCAAAGCCTATACTTGTGAAACAGCATCTCTATTACTACCATACCTGCAGATTATAATTTGATTGCTTATTTTGAGGTAGTATCACTATGCCTGGGCCTGCTTGGACTGAGGTCCTCCTAACACAAGCATAATACATTTTGCCTGGAACTGGAATTCTCTAAGCTCTGTTTTCCAAGTAGATAATATTATAGATTTGAGCCACTTATCCAGTAAAGGTATTCAATTTCAAAATATCTTGACATTGCCTATATTTGTGCTTAACATATATAGCTAACCTTAATTTTCTCCCTCTTTTGTTTAGTACTCTGAGTTGAAAACATTGGCTTTCTTAATATACATGGCTTTGTTTTGGATGGAATCACATCACAATCAAAAAAGTCTCACAAAAGTTTATGTCAAAAATCATGGAAAACAAGGCTTCAGGTTGGAAAAATCACTGATCTTTAAGTTATAATTGCAGTATTATTTATAGTGTTAGTCAATGCTTGCTTAAGTATCAGGAGGAAGCAGAAATGTGAAAGATGTCAGGTCTCAGTAGAAATTTTGTAGTTGTCACTTCATGTTGTCTTCCTTCCTTTAAGCTTGTTTCATTAAAACCCTCTGGGTGTATATTGGTTGGACTGATTGTTAATCATCTCTGGAAATAAAGCTGATTTTAAAAGGCTGATGGTGTTGTAAATAAAGGAATGATCAGAATATGCAGAGATATTGTCACAGATTGAGCCGACCAGGTTAACTGCTGAACAGCAAAAAAAAAGCAAAGTTTCAAGTTTGATGATCCACATTGGAACATATACAGGTATATATACATATACATACATACATGAAAAATTAAATCTCCAGTAGATTATAGAGAAACTTGGAGTGACAGGTATTAAACTATATCAACTGGTTGCAGGAAATGTACAGTAAAATATAGATAGTTTAGCATAGATTTTGCATACATTTTGTAGAGGATGAAAGTTCTTCCTTCATTATATACTTTACAAATATCCTTATTATGTTTTAAGTTTTTTTCTGAAAATACCATACGGAGGGGTTACAATTACAGGGACAATGTAATAAGTACATTTCTTATCAAGCATTGTTACCTCCTCCTTTCTATCCCTTTATCATCCCTTTCCATCTCCCTTTCCTGACCCTCTCTCCCATCTTGAGCCAAAGTTGTAAATTTCATTTTTCTACATAACATCTTTTACATCTCATTGTTGCACTGGGTCCACCTGTATCCCTATTTAAACAATTTGGTTTTTTCTTCCCCTTCACAAATTATACCAACATCAAATACAATAAAAACTAGGTTAAGATTTTTCTTATATTGTAGTAGCAGCATCTATAAAATGCTGAAAATTTGAATTACACAAAATATTCAACATGGGTAGGCACTGGTGGCTCAAGGATGTAATCTTCGCTAGTTAAGTGGCTAAGATGTGAAGATCACAGTTCAAATCCAGCCTGCATATGAAAGTTCATTAGATTCTTATCTCCAATTAACCACCAGGGCAAATGGAGTTCCAGTTCAGATTGTATGTCAAGCACTGGCTTAGGACACAAAAACATCATCCAGGCCCTGAGTTTAAGCCCTGGGATCTACAGAAACAAAAATATAAAATAAAACATGGAGTTAGATATTTTATAATGAAGCATAATTTAATATACTCTACATTGTTAGAAAGACTAGATTTCTGGATTAGCTTTATAACCTACCATAATAAGTGATGTTGTCGACTTATTGAACAGAAATGTTGATTCAGATTTACAAGTTTGAAGGTTTCAGTTATGTTCAGTTGGTTTTATTGCTTTGGGAGCCTGTGACAAGACAATAGCTAGGTGGCGAGTATGTCAAAGAGAAAAGCTTTTGACCTAGACTGATTAAAAGATAAAATAAGAAAGTAGTTGAGAGTCTATGTTCTCATAGCTTACACGCTGAAGAACTTAATCTCCAGAACTATTCAGATATTTTCCACAGTCTGGGAGGAAATAGAAAATCATTTTTCTTTAACACATAGATCTTTCTGAGGCATTCTAAAACCAACTGGCAACACCTTCACAAATGATAATGACTTGTCCAGGGGAAGAAGTAGGTAAATATTTCTGTAAATTCTAATCAGAACTCAGCAGACTAAAAATTTTATGGAATTTCTATTAAAATATTTTCTTGCAGACGGGGTGGGTCTTTATACTACAAATGTGTGTATCTGTGTGTTTGTATGTGTGTTGTGTGTGTTTGAATAAACTAATACAACAATGTAGCAGAGAAAAGGATTAATGGGGCTGGGAAGGTGGCTTAGTTGTGGAGCCCTTGCCTTGCATGCATGAGGCCCTTGGTTAGATTCCTCAGCACTACATAAACAAAAAGAAAAAAGCCAGAAGTGGCGCTGTGGCTCAAGTGGTAGAGCGCTAACCTTGAGCAGAATAGCTGAGCGACAACACCCAGGCCCAGAGTTCAGGCCCCACAACCGGACCCCCAAAAAAAATATTAGTATGGCCTTTCGTTTTTCTTCTTATGCTATGAAAGTGTGCCACAATTCCCAATCAAATCCTATCCAAGATTCAAACATTAATACTGTCCCAAAAGTTTTGCATGCATGAAAGGCTGGGAAGGTGGCTCAGTGGTAGAGCACTTACCTTACTTACCAAAAGTTTTGCATGCCAATCCAAATATATCTACCTCATTTAAGATGGCCATGGTATATAAAATTTTAAGTCCTCCAATTACGTTTCACCAAGGAAACAACATATAATATTTCTTTAAAAATACCTAGATTGTAGAACACTTTACCCAGAAAATTGAAAGAATATACTTTATGGAATTTAATTTAAATATTTAGTCACTGAAATGGATGTTCTATATCCACAACTCAGAGCCCTATTAAACTACATAATTGCAAAACTCATCTATTACCATCTTCCATGAACACAGTCCCTCATGAAAACAAACCAGATGTGGTAAACAAATTAACATGTACGCCATTGTCAAATGCAGCTGTTCTAAAGCATGGAACTGACAGAGCAATTAATGCCTGTAAACAGCTGTTTCTAAGGAGTACGGAAAGTGATTTTTCCACTATAAGTGGAAAAGTCCACAGCTGTTTCAGATTGTGTTTCATTGTTGGCATTTGTGAGATATATTTTGGAAAACACAATGAATGAAAGCACACTGTTTTGTAAAACTTTGCTGGCGGACACAGCAGGGAAGGAAAACTTTTGACATGTTTCAAATGAAAAGCCAGACAATAGGGTGGGTAAGTTGTGGTATGCAGTTTAAATACAGACTGAAGCAAACCAAAGAATGGGAAAAATTCTTTTTCCTTAAGAAATGCTCTCTGGTTATATTGTGCTATACATTATAATGGTGAAATAATCATTTCTTTGGAAAACTAAGGAAAAAACACTCACCTGTTGAACTTCTTTTTAAAGTAAATCTTAAATGACAAGGATGAAGAAATTTAAATGGGTTCATATTATCCAGTATTACTTTAATTTTTGATTAAAAGTTAAAACAAACTGACAAACTATTAGTCCATGAAGATTTACAGAGTAAGTTTCTGGCATATATTTTATTTTGTTCCTCTTTTTTGGGGGGGGGGTGATATAAATATTTTATTTCAAAAAGGCAACTGGTTTTAACCATTACCCACAAAATTTGTGCAGTCATAGAATAAGATTTTTTTGATTAATTTAAGACAATAGTAGGCTCATTTTATGCCATCAGAAATATAAAAACCCATGACATTTTCACTGAACAACCACTAATAAAAAATCATGAAATAATATAGTAAAACTCCGTGTCAAATTTTTTTTGTTGGTTGTGGGCCTTGATCTCTGGGCCTGGGCACTGTCCCTCAGCTCTTCTGCTCAAGGCTACCACTGTACCATTTGAGCCACAGTGCCATTTCTGGTTTTAAGGCAAATTATTGGAGATAAGAGTCTCACAGACTTTTCTGCCCAGGCTGGCTTTCAACAACGATGCTCAGATCTCATACTCCTGTGTAGCGAGGATTACAGGCATGAACCACCAAAGTCCAGATCCAGGTGAATTTTTAAAAAACAAGCTTATTGAAACGTCTAGCTTTTTCCAGTAAACAATCTTATTTTTTTTCAGAATTTACTTATAACTGAGTAATTTTTAGATGTAACCTTGAATTTTTTGTTTGTTTGTTTTTGGTCCGGTCATGGGGCCTAAACTCTGGGACTGAGCACTGTCCCTCAGCTCTTCAGCTCAAGGCTAGTGCCATATCACTTGAGCCACCTTCGCCACTTCCGGCTTTTTACTTTTTGTTTATGTGGTGCTGAGGAGTCGAAACCAGGGCCTCAGGCATGCAAGGCAAGGGCTATACCACTGAGCCAACTTCCCAGCCCATAACCCTGAATTTTTTTTATAGAATCAAATATAATTCTATTACTCAGTATTTCACAAAAATCCACTGTAATTGACTTTCCCCAAAAGAAATTATTACATACTATCTCACACACTATAATCATTGCATTCTAAATAGTTTGGACCATTTCATATAAATTCTAGGTGCTATTTTATATTATAAATTCACATCTGTGGTTTTAAACTAAGAAGAAAAGATTTTAGAGGTAAAATCACATATGAATATGTAGTGTGGCTCAATTAAACCAAAAATTGTGAATTCATACAGACAAAATTATTTTCTTTCCACTAAATACGTTGAAGTAATACCATTGGAAATATTGAGGCAGGAAGTGGCAGAATTCAAATCTCATCAAACAATGTCTCTCTTATTCTGCTAACCCCTGCACTAAGAAGATGTCCCTTTTCCCAGTTGTCACAAAACTTGCAGTGTCTCTCTTAGAATTCTATTTGGAAAAGTTCTAAATCACTGATTCTTTTTTTTGTATTTTCTGTTATATAAAACAAAATATAGGCACAAAACAATTGAAATAAAATGCACACATATGTTGAAGTCATCACAGCTGGAAAAACAACCAACAAATTGGAACTTCCCCAGAGCAAAAACATGTTGTGCCCAGTTTATTTTTTAAATTACAAAACCTTCAAACATACGTTAATTTAAGTAGAGCTATAACTGTCTCTCAGAAATAAGGTTGTGTTAATTTGTAATTAAATTCATCTGGATCAACCTAATATAGAAAATCCCTTGAATGGATCAAATTGTTTAAAACAAATGAAGCTGTATATAAAGTAAGATCTGCACATATAAAAGAAAAAATGCTACAGTATTAAATCCCAAAAATCATAACATTCTTAAAAATTCGGAAATGCAATTAGTAATTCCAAAATATCCATAATGAGAGCTAAATACTACTGACTTAACAAGAACAAAATGTGCAAATAATAGAATCTGAGCAGTGTACATGAGTGTACATAATTTAAAAATACTCCAAATTATACTGTTTTTAGAAGGTTGAATGTGGATTATCTAAAGGAAAACATCAGCACATTATATAAATGAAATTAAAAATCTCATGAAAAGAGAGAAGAGTAGTAGTTTCTGGAAAATAATATTTTATTAAATGGTGGTCAAAATCTAGTACTGACTAAATTGTATACCTAATTAATTAGATCCAAAGAAGACCCAAGTTACTCGAGCTGATTTGAAACTGTGGCAAAGTAGTAGAATACAACTGTAACATTATTATGGATGTTGACTCTGGCATGGAATTCAGTTCCTCTTTGATCTGACAAATGAATATATGAAAGAACATAACTTCTCCAACTAAATATCAAGACCTAACTAAACATATAACTAGAAAAGTCATCATGCAATCCGTATTGCAACTGGAATAAAAAGAAAAATCAGTCATACTGATTTTGTATTTATTTTATATGTTGGCTTTTTTCAAAAATTATATCCTTTGTCTTGCATTTTTTAAACATTGTGTTAAATGATTTATATCTTGGTAACTAATTTTGGATGCCTCCTTAATATTTGTTCTGGGTTTAATATCTCACTTCAGTTCCTAACCCATGAAATCTTGTTGTTTACAAAACAAATGCTAATAACCACTGTTTTTAATACACAAAATCTCATAAGCATGATTTCAGGAAGCATAGGTTAACATTTTGATATCATGGTCTCATGACTGATGAGGCCTATTGCATGAGTAAAGTTGTACCTACATTCCTCAGCCTAAATTTAGCCACTTTAAAAAAATGTTTATACCTTTATCTGTCACCCATCAGAGGTTAAACCCAGAATATAGACTCTAAGGAAAATCATAAGGTAAGAATTGAGCTCTTCTGGATATAAAGTAAACCAAAATGCAGGATAGAGTAACTCATTCGACTAAAGTCAACTTATTTCTCTAAAACATGTTAAGCATTCCCTTACAATGTGTATTATTCTCAAGAAGGGACTGAAGAATGTGAGAAGAGGACTAAGCAAGTATTGTCTTCAAGTATACATAATTTAGATTTACCTCTTTATTTCGTTACAGGAATTTTTGATAAAAACTGTTTGAATAATTGATTTCCTGGTCAGGTATAATATACTCGAGTTACATATACCAAACCGCATTCAGAAAATGGTACATAGTAATTGAGTAGAAAAATATTCTATAAATAACAAAAAGTATATACCTATAGGATAATATTTGGAAGAGTCAATTGGAAATATTCTAATATAATAATTTGAACAATTTCACATTGACAATAATTATCTAGAATATTTTAATGCTAATTGGACAAGATTGTCCTTCTAAATGAGCAAAACCTATTTCTCCTTTTACTTTATCAGGGAAATATCTAAGCTAAAAATGGAAAATAACATATGAATATATAACAACTGGAATGAATTTTACTTTTTATTAGCAAATATTAATTTCACAAAAGTATTTTATAGTGTTATACACATATGTCCACATAATGTAGCTTGTTAAATTTTATTCCTTTTATTAATTTTATTATCCTATTTTTATACTTGTATTTTATTATGTCACCATACTAACTTATGAAATATTTGAACATATTTACTCCACAATATTTCTCTTCATCTCATCTCTTACTTTTTTCCAAACTTAATCAGTTCCATCTTTACACGTGGGTCATTCATTTTATTTTCTTGGTATAGAGTCTGCATATGAGAAATCTAATATTTGTTTTTCACAGTATCGCTAATTGCTTTAATATGAAGGTTTCCAATTCTATTTTCTTGAAGATGATATGATTTCATAATTATGTGTGGCTAAATAGTATATCATTGTGTGTGTGTGTATATATATATATATATATATATATATATATATATATGTTACAGTTTCTCTCTTCAATGAGTGATTAAGAAACATGTAGCTAATTCTGTAGTTATTTATGCTTTTTTATGTGGGAGAAGGAAGGATGGAAATAATGATGTTTGGAATAAGAAACATGCTCTTTAGACAGGCACTCTACTATAAGGATACAGGTGGACCCGTTGCAACAATGTTGCAACAAGTTGTCATGTTGAAAACGAACTTTACAACACTGGTGCAGGGTGGGGAGGACTGGGTGAGGGGTGGGGAGAGGTGGGAAGGGATGAGAAGGGGAAACAAAGGAGGAGGCTACAATGCTTGATAAGAAATATATTCATTATCTTGCCCATCTAAGTGTAACCCCTCTATACAGAATTTTCACAATAAAAAATAAATAAAAATTTTAAAAAAAGAAACATCTCTCATCTGCTCTTTCATCAGTATTTCAATAATGCATTGTATTTAAAAATAAAATATAATTACATTTGCAAAGGTTTTCTTTTTCAGTATATATATATATATATATATATATATATATTATTTTTATTACAATGTTACCTTTAGTATGTCATGTGAGTATGGGGATGTATGTGAGCATGAAAATCTAGGCATGTTTGTACATGCAGCTGACTCAAAGGAAACTGGGCGTATGTGAGATACAGGATTCAAATGAAAGTTTGAGACCTGTAAGTTGCTAAATTGATGTATATTTCCAGTTTGTGGACTGTGATTTCAAGATCACATTTGGGTAGGTTTTATACCAAGTAAGTAGATGTTTCTAATCCAAAATCATAAGGAATAAAACAACAACTCTGTTTCATAATCATTCAGTCTTAGTACTCCAGACATTGTAATAAGTGGATAAAATGATTGAAAGTATGGTGGGTCAGTAGTAAGCCTTTAGACACTCTACATTTTCCCCAAAATCTTCAGATGTACTCTTTGGATATAAATTAAAAGTATATTTATCAACATACAGATATAATATGATCTTATATATGTAAATATATGTATATATTATAAGTACATCATATATTTACTTATATTTTAAATGTTTATCACAAATATTGATTTATATCTAAATGTAATTCATCTCATCATAGACACATAGACAGACAGACAGACAGACAGACTGACAGGCAGACAGACGGATAGACAGATAGATAGATAGATAGATAGATAGATAGATAGATAGATAGATAGATAGATAGATAGATAGATAGATAGATAGATAGATAGATAGATAGATAGATAGATAGATAGATAGATAGATAGACAGATAGATAGATAGATGGATGGATGGTCAGTCGTGGGGCTTGAACTATGGGCTTAGGTGCTGTCCAAGTACTCTTCAGATCAAGGCAAGAGCTCTACCGCTTACCGCTTGAGACGTAGCGCTATTTCCAGTTTTCTGGTAGTTTATTGGCGACAAGAATCTCATGGATTTTCCTGCCTGAGCTGGCATTGAACTATGATCCTCAGATCTCAGCCTCCTGAATAGCTAGGATTATAGGCATGAGCCACGGGCACCCGACTATACTTTTATCTGAGATTTGTTAGTGGAACAAAAGGTACAGAAACTATTATTCTTATCATGAAAGGACTTCACACTGACAGGTATAATTACAAGAAGAAAAACAATAACTATTCACAGTTGCACAAAAATACCTTAGGTGCCTAGCAAGACAGCATGCGTTTCCAGAAAATGCATGTGGTGTGAGCAGTTTGCAACCCAAGCGACAGTGGAAGATATTGGACCCTAAAAAAACCTGACAATTGCGTAAACACAACTCTCTATGACATATTTAGCAAGGCCTATCTTAGAGATTCTTTTTAGGGACATGATGAAAAAATTTATAGTTTAGTTGCGATTACAGAACTCTTTTACACATATCACTCAACCATTAACTATATTTAACATAGTTCCTATTGCTCTAACTTATATTTTCTTGGCTCAGTAAACTGTTTTTTGTTTGTGACAAATTAGCTGTTCAAAAACATAGACATGGGTTTTTAATATTTTTGAAATTACTGTCTGTATAGTGTTGTATGAGATTAGCTTCTCTTTACCATATCAGGAATAAACTTAATCTGATTCAAACTTGGAAAAAGGTAGATTGTTCTCTCTCCTAGAAAACCATCTATATAAACTTCTTTACATGTAAACAGACCCTCATTTACTTGCAATAGTCTGGCAGTGAGTCAAACCTAACTCACCCAAATGAGGTGAATTCTTTTCTCATGCTTCCTTTACATTAAAAATGGTAAGAACTGTCCAGTAATGTGCATACTTTTTAGTATGAAGTGTGACTCCCATTTTAAATAATATAAATCAATTAGAGGAATTAGTTTAAGATGTGAAAGAGCCTTAAAAAGAGTCTTGGACCTTGAAAATTTTCCTGGGTATGAATTTTTGGAGAAATATCCCTTTTCAAAGACAAAGGACCCATTTTTAAAAAAAATATTGTTCTGGTACTGGGGTTTGAACTCCTGGCCTTGACCTCTATCTGGGCTTTAATTCTCAATGTTTGCTCTACACCACCTGAGCCACACCTTCACTTCTTCCATTTACCACAAGTGGAGAAAAGAATCTCTTAGGTTTATCTACTTGGAATAGCTTCGAATTGCAATTGTCAAATTTGAACCTACCAACTATCTAGGTGTAAGCCACTGGTGCTGTGCTAGAACTCACTTCTTAAGAATAAAAAAAAATCACAAAATAGGAGAAAAAAACATTTGTTCAATTATTTATGTGTTGTCTGATAAACCTAATCACTTGCTACTGGAAGAGAAAAAGAGAAAAGTTAGAGATGAATATGCAGGAGAGAGACACAAAGAAAGAAGAGAGGAAGGGAGGTTAAATGAGGGGAGGGGAGTGGAAGGGAGGATACGAGAGGACCAGGTAGCTGAGTAGAATTGTCTACTCCTCACTTAGGTTTTGTTGGACAATCAGTACCTTTGCATTTATGTAGCCAAAGCTATTATGTTTGGTATTAGTAAGCTGGGATATAAAATACCAGTTTACGGGTAATAACCTATAAGTGTGCTTCCGTCTGCACCAAGGAAGCCAGAGTTAGGTTACTGTCAGAGAGAAGGCAAGAGGAAGCAATTTAAGTGATTCTGAGAAACAATAATTGACATGCCAGGAATGCTCCCTTGTATGGTGAAGTCAAGCATCAATCTTGTTCCCGGCTCCAGTCTTCCTCTCAACAAGAAAAGCAGAAACAGAAGAAGAAGGAGATATCTGAGTAATGATCATCACTCTGTTTACCCTTATCCCTTGGTTTCAAAAAAAATAAAGTGAAAGGAGACTTAACCTGAACTAGTGGGGAAAATGGGAGGAAAAATTTCAGTCTAACTTATTGTGAAACTTTTAAAATAATTGGAGCAGCATTTCAAATACTGAAATAAAACTTTTTAAATTATTAACAGAAAGTAATTTGAAATTTATCGAAAATTTAGAAGACTACAGGGCTCACTACATTGTGTAAACTGAAAATTAAAACTGATTCCTGCTTCTATTATCAGAAATTGAAGATCGTCCCTAAACTTCCAATACTAGGTAAATTACCCTTGACATTCACTTATACTGTGTGAATATAATTCAGAAAATATGACTTTAAATTTAGACTTCTGAAATGACAAGCGATGGGAATTCATGATAGATAACATAATGCTAAGAGCATGGAAATTATTTCCCTTCCAACTTCAGTGTGTAGAGAATAAAAATGCTCTATTGGATGGCCCTGAAAGTCCAATTCTAAATTTAGGACAGAAGGTGAATAGTAAAGGAGATCTATCTTAGCCATTCTGCGATTAGTTTTGTGGAGAAATATACTCATTTATGTAGGTCAAACCTGGAAGAGAGGATGTGGCAAGCCCATAGCCAAATGCCAAAGTAGAGATGTCTAACAAAATACCATGAATTTGAAACAAGTCTTAAAAGGGGATCTGGGCTAAAAGGGAGTAGAGTAGAAGAATGGAGAGGGAAATGGTGGACTAATACATTCATAACATTCAATGTACACGTCAGAATATAAGTAGGAAACATGAAGGGATAGGTGGGTTTGGGGTAAGGGAAGGAAGAAAAATGTGAAGTTTGACAGTGATCCAGATGCACTGTATATTGAAATGCACATACACTCTATTCAACACTGGCATGATGAAGCAAAACCCCTTTGCACAACTAGCTAAACATAAATTTTTTGAAGTTTTAATATTCAGAGACCAGAAGCATAAACCTTTAGAGATTAATAAGAAGAGAATTGGCATATTGTTGAGGCTTGTTTCCCTTTCAATATACAAAATTTAGCGTGTCAAGTCTGCTGAAAATGTAAATTTTATTTTGCCTATTCTTTTATGCAAATTGCTTAAAATGTAGAGAACCAAATTCCAATATCCCTTCATTTCCAATTAAAAAAAGTCTTATGCACCTTTAAGTTTCTCAGTTATTTCTAAATACCTTAATGCAATGCATTATTGGAACTAATTTGACTCCATATTTAAATTTATTGTTTTGCTGTTGTTGTGAAAGTACTGTACAAAGGGGTTTCAATTACATGGGCAAGATAATGACTACATTTCTTATCAAGCATGGTAGCTTCCTCCTTTGTTTCCCCTTCCCATAACTTCCTGTCCTCTCCCCACTCCCCAACCAATCCTCCCCCCCACCAAAATTTTAGTTTGTTTTCTACATAATGACTGTACATCTCATTGTTGTAATGGTCAAACTGTATCCCTATTATTTAAACGATTTGCTTTTTCCCTTCCCCTTCACAAATTATAACAACATCAAGTACAGTGAAAGCAGGGTTTTTTACAGTGGGGGAGGGACATACAAAGCAAAAAAGAAATAATCTTTTAAATGTGTTAGAAACAATGGCATTACAGGAAAAATAAACAATTGAATATATATCTTAGGTTTCATTTCCCTAACATCAACTTGTCTGACAGTTTCTGTTTGTCTCAGACATAGACTAGTTATTGCAAATAAGGGAAAACATGGCACTTAATGTTTCTTTGGGCCTGGCTTACATCACTTAATATATTTTTTTTCCTAATCTTTCCATTTCCTAACAAATGGAGCAATGTCATTCTTTCTGATGGAGACATAGAATTCCAGTGTGTACATTTACCACATTTTCGTGATCTACTCATCTACTAAGGGTCATCTGGGTTGATTCCATATATTAGCTATGGTAAATAATGATGCAATAAACATAGTTGTGCTAGAAGCTCTAGTGTGGTCTTGTTTGTGAACATTTGGGTAAATACCCAAAGTGGGATTGGTGGGTCATAGGGGAGCTCTATGTGAAGACTTTTGAGGAACCTCAATAATTAATTCCAAACTGGCTGAACAAGTTTAGACTCCCATCAACAATACATTAATGTTCCTTTCTTTCCACATCCCCTCCAGCATCTGTTGTTATTAGAGTTCTTGAATTTTGCTATTCTAACTGGCATGACGTGGTATCTCAATGTTGCTTTGATTTATATTTCTTGTATGACTCGGGAGGTTGAGCATTTCTTCATTTGTCTACTGGCCATCCTTCTTTCTTCTTTAGAGAACATTCTCTTTAAGTCTTTAGCCCACTTATTTATCTTCTTTGAAGATTTTTTTGGGGGGATTTAATTTTTGAGTTACAGGTATATTTTAGATAAGAGACCCTTGTCCATTTTATGGCTAGGGAAGACCTTCTCCCAATCCGTAGGCTTTCTATTAATCTTGCTAGCTATGTCCTTTCCCATGCAGAAGCTCTGCAATTTTATGCAATCCCATTTGTCCAACTTTTCTTTGATTTGTTGTGTTTCCAGGTCTCTACTAAGAAAATTTCAGCCTGTGCCAACAAGACTTAGGTTTTCTCCTATTCCATCCTGTAATGTATTCAGAGTTTCTGCTTTGACTCTGAGGTCTTTGATCCATTTGGAGTTGATTCTGGTTCAGGGTGATACATATGTATCTTGCTTTAGTGTTCTACAAGTTGTTTACCAATTTTGCCAGCACCAATTACTGAAGAAGCTGTATTTCTTCCATTCTATTTTTTAGCTCCCTTATCGAAGATTAGATGGCTATAGTTCTGTAGGTTCATTTCTGGGTTTTCAATTCTATTCCATTGGTCCTGAGGTCTTTCTTGTGCCAGTACCAAGCTGTTTTGATTACTATGGCTATGTAGTTGAATTTGAATTTGTATTGATATTCTTCCAGCACTGTTCTTTCTGTTAAGGATCATTTTTTGCTATTCAGTGTCTTTATTGTTCCATATGAATTTTTTGATTGCCTGTTCTATTTCCTTGAAGAATGAGGTTGGAATATTGATAGGAATCACCTTGAATTTGTAGATAGTCTTCAGAAATATTGCCATTTTCACGATGTTGATCTTTCCAATCCAGAAGCATGGGAGTTTTTGCTACACTCTAAGTTCAGTTTTGATTTCTTTTTTCAGTTTTTTAAACTTTTCATCATAGATACCCTTCACTTCTTTGGCTAATTCCTAGGTATTTTATTTTTTGTGGAGCTATTACGAATGGAGTTGCTTTCCTAATTTCAGCCACACTTTTCTTATTGTTGGCATACAGAAAAGCTATTGATTTTTGAGGATTAATTTTACACCCTGCTACTTTGCCAAAGTTTTGAATCAGCTTGAGTAATTTTGGAGTGGACTCTGTGCGATTCTTTAATTACAAGAACATTTCATCTGCAAAGAGGGAGAGTTTTACTTCTTCTTTCCCTATTTGGGTCCCTTTTATATTTTCACCTTGTCTTCTTGTTGTAGTTAGTCATTCAAATACTAGATTGAAGAGAAGTGGAGAGAGTGGGCGTCCTTGTCTCATTCCTGAGTAAGAGAAAATAGCTTTAGTATTTCACCATTAAGTAAAATGATGGCTATAGGTTTGTCATATACAGCCTTTATTGTATTGAGGAATGTTCCATGGATTCCTAATTTTTCCAGAACCTTCATAATAAAGGGGTGTTGGATCTTGTCGAATGCTTTTTCTGCATCTATTGAGACGACCGTGTGGTTCTTATCCTTGCTGCTGTTGATGTGATGAATTATATTAATTGATTTGCATATATTAAACCAGCTTTGCATCCCTGAAAGGAATCCTGTTTGACCCTGATGTATGATTTTTTGGATGAATTGTTGAAGTCAAGTGGCCAAAAATTTGTTGAGAAACTTTGCATCAATGTTCATAAATGAAATGGGTCTATAGTTCTCTTTCCTTGATAAGGCCCTTCATGGTTTTGGGATGTGTGTTATGATGGCCTCATAGAATGAGTTCATTAGTGAACTTTCTCTTTCAGTTTCATTGAAGAGTTGGAGGAGTATTGGTGTGATCTCTGCTTTGAAGGCCTTATAGAATTCTGCTGTAAAACCATTTGGTCCTGGGCTTTTCTTACATGGGAGATGTCTTATTGCTGGTTCTATTTCAATGCTTGGTATAGGCCTTTTAAGATAGTTTGACTCATCTTGGCTTAGTTTGGGCATGTCAGTATTTGCTAGGATAAGGTCAATTTCTGCCAAGTTCTCAAACTTATTAGTTTAAAGGTTTTAGAAGCATTCCCTTATAATGTTTTGAATCTTAGTTGTTTCTCTGATATTTCCATTCTTATCTCTGAGTTTATTTGGGTGTGTTCTCTTCTTTTTCTGATAAGTTTGCTAAACGTCTGTCAATTTTGTTAAATGTTTTGAAGACTCAACTCTTTGGTTTCTTAATTCTTTCTATTTTCTTTTTACATTCCAATTCATTTAATTATGATTTAATTTTAATTATTTATTTGCATCTACTGGATTGTGTTTATCTTGCTGCTCTTTTTCAAGGAGGCTCAGATGTCTCATTAAATTGGTTTCACATCTCTCCAATTTGTTGATGTAGGAACGCAGAGGTATAAACTTGCCTTTGAATACTGTGTTTTCTGTGTCCCAGCGGACACAGCAAATTGGTGTGTTCATTTTTGTTGAATATCATGAACATTTGAATTTCCTTTCTAATCTCTTCCATGACCCACTTGTGATTCAGTAGTGTGTTGTTCAGGATCCATGTATTACATGACTTTTTTTGGTGGCTTTTGGTGTTGAGTTCTAATTTTATTCCCTTGTGGTCTGAGAGAATGCAAGGTAGAACTTCAATGTTTCTGAATTTGGACAAGTTTGCTTTGTGGCCTAAAATGTGGTCTATTTTGGAAAATGTTCCATGTGCTGTGGAGAAAAACATATTGTCTAATGCTGCTGGGTGAAATATTCAGTAGATGTCTGTTAAATCTACTTGGTTTATGCAGTTTTTTATATCTGCGGTTTCTCTATTGAGTTTTTGCGAAATTCAGCTATCTAGTGGGGAAAGTTCTGTGTTAAAGTCCCCAACAATTAATGTCTTTGGATCTATGTGGGATTTGAGGGAAAATAGTGTTTCTTGGATAAATTTGGGTGCTCCGTTTTTTGGCAAATAGATATTTAGAATTGTAATATCCTCCTGAAGGGGTAATCCCTTAATTAGTATGTAGCGAACTTTTCACTAATATTAATTAAAAGTCTATTTTATCTGATATTAGGATTGCAACTCCTTCTTGTTTATGGGGACCATTTGCTTGGTAGATTTTGTTCTAGCCTTTATAATTGAAAATGTTTGTTTTTGTGGCCAAGATGTGAATCCTGAAGGCAGTAGATAGAAGGATCTTGCTTTTTAATCCAAGTAGACACACTTTGTTGCTTAATTGGAGAATTAAGTCCGTTAATGTTGAGAGATAGAACTCAGAGGTATTTGGGAGTTCCTGCCATTTTATCCAACTTGTTAGGGGCTGCTGCAACTGTATTCTTATGGTTCTTGGATTCTCAGTTTGAGTGCTGTTTCTTGGCCTTTATTGTGGTCTTGTTGGTTTTCTCTGTGTAGGACATCTTTAAGATTCTTTTGTAGGGCTGGTTTGGTAGAGATATATAGTTTCAATTTTTCTTTGCCATGGAAGTGTTTTATTTGACCTCCGATTATTAAGGAGAGTATAGCTGGGTAAATTATTCTTGGTTGACCCGTGTTTGTCTTTACGGCATGGCTTACATCATTCTAGGCTCTTCTTGCTTTGATTGTCTCTGCTGAGAAATCTGAGGTGATTCTAATTGGTTTCCCTTTACAGGTGATTGATCTTTTCTCCATGACAACTTTAAGGATCTTTTCCTGGGTCTGAATTGATCCTGTGCATATTATAATGTGACAATGGGATATCCTGTTCTGGTCTGGTCTATTGGGAGTTCTAAAAGCTTCTTGTATCTGAATAGGCCTAACTTTTTGCATGTTTGGGATGTTCTCTCCTAGGATCTTGTTAAACAAATTTCCTAGACCATTGACTTCTGGCTCTAGGTGCTCCTCTACACACATTTTCCTCAGATTAGGCCTTGTAATGGTGTCTTCCAAGGGTTGAATGTTGAATAGATCTATCATATTTCTTGGATTTGTCTTGGATGGTTGTATGTTCTTTCTCTATAATATCTAGGCTGTCTTCTATCCTCAGGATTCAGTCTTCTGCATGGTCTATCCCACTATCCAGACTTTCTACTTTTTTTTATTTCCTTATAGTTGTTGGGCTTTTATGGCTTCAAATTCTTTGTTGGATCTTTGTTTTAGATCTTGTATGAAATTCTTTACTTCCTTAATTTAGTGTTCAGTGTTTATTCTCAAAAAACTTAGTTGATTAGTTATGGTTTCCTTGGGCTCCCATTTCTTCTGTTGGGATCCATTCAGCATTCCCTTTGTGGACTCCCTGACTTCTTTCAGCACTCTGTTTATGGATTGCATGAATGCCTCTAGTGATCTCTGTCTATTCTCATCCCGCTCTCTCATTTTCTGTATTACTCTTTGATTAGCTTCCTCACCTTCATGCAATTCCTGTAGTTCTCTTTGATTGATCTCAGCCTGCTCACACAATTCCTTTATTTCTTTTTGAGTGTAGTCAAACTGCTCAGGCAATTCCTTTATGTATCTTTGAGTAGCTTCCTCACGCCCATGAGCTTCCTGTTTTGATCTTTGGTTTGCCTCCTCTCTCTCCCTATCATGATCACACAGAGTCCATTGCAGGTTTTCAATCTTTTCATTTACCATGTTTACCATTAGTGTTTGTAGAGCTTTTTGGGAGCTCTCTTCTGGATTATTCATTATCTGTTCTGTCCACTGATTATCATGAGTGGAGTTAAATGTATATGTAGAGTCCAGTTTTCTGAGGATTCACTCATCTGCCTAGGAATTCATGCTGGCTGTTGGAAAAAGAACTCAAGTAAAGATGCCATTTAAAGCCTTATAACTTTACTCTTTACCAGGGTATTCTCTTGCTACTTTGGTTGTTGAGAGTGTCTACAAGACTAAGAATTCCGTGAGAAGAAGGGAAACACCATATGACTTATACCCAATTGACTTGCTATCACTTGTACAGCATTTTGTAAGTCAAATCTCTCTAAAACTACCAGTTTTAAGAGATAAGAGGAGTGGTAAAAGAACTCTTAGAGACAAATACATCTTCAACACATATTGTTCCAAGTATTCCGTTTAGGCATATTCAATAACTGGTGAAACTTATGTTTGCTGTAATTATGTGTCTTTCTCCATGTGTGCATGTATACATGTGTATATGTATGTGTGTGAATAGTAACATATATGTGTACATTATGGCTTATATCATCATTTATTCTTTGCTAATAAATAAAGTAAGGAATCCCTAAAGTTTTAACAGAAACTGTGTAGTTAAAGTCTTAACTCTTCACTCTGCTTTTTACACAAAGACTTTGCAAGTCCTCATTAATAAAGTTTCCATAAACTTTGAAATGTACATACTTAATGCTTAATGTCTGCTACCATAAATCTTAAATACTTTATAGAAAAGTTTTATACTTGCCAAATAGTCCTATTTTTTGGCATATATAAGCAAAATCCCCAAAGTAAGCATATTTAAAACATTAAAACTTTTAACAAAACTTAACACTTTCTGCAGTGTTCATTTTGACAGGTGCCTTGTATAGAATAATTGAATTTCTCCTCCTACACATCTCTTGAACAATAAATATCCAGAATTATTTTGTTTTTGGCATGTCTATCTTGATTTTATTCTTAAATGTGTGCTTATGTAAGAAATACATGATTTTAAAATTTCACAACAATTCTTTTGAACTTACTTTTTGTTGAATTGTCTAGTTTAATAAAATCAATAAAAATTATACTTTATATATAAAAAATGTTTTATGCTCAATTTAGCATCACATACACTAACATTGGAACAATACAGAGAAGATTAGCACACCCCAGGCGCAAGGATGACATAAAAATTCGTGGAGCGTTCCATATTTTTTACAACAGATGCTGAAAGGTATGTGGCCACAAGGGAACCGTATTGCATTCTTGGTGGGAGTGTAAACTTGTTCAACTACTTTGGAAAGTAGTATGGAGTTTCCTCAAAAGACTCCACATAAACTCCTCTATGACACAGTAATCCCACTTCTGGGGATTTACCCAAATGATCATAAACAAGACCATACTAAAACTACCAGCACAACTATGGTTATTGCAACATTATTTACGATAGCTAAGATATTGAATCAACCCAGATGCCCCATTAGATGAATGGATCAAGAAAATGTGGTATATATACACAATGGAATTCTATGTCTCCATCAGAAAGAATGACATCTCCCAATTTGATAGGAAATGGAAAGACTTGGAAAAAAAATTATTTTGTAAAGTAAGTCAAGTCCAAATAAATATAGGTCCCATGATTTCCCTTATTTTCAATAACGAAAATATGTCTTGGATAAGCTGAAAAGTTCAAAAGATATGTGCATATATCCAGATAAGATGATGTTAAAGAAATTGAACCCCAAGATAGGGACACAAGTGGATTTTTTTGTTTCTTGCTATTGTTTCTAACGTACTTATAATGTGCGATGTCATTATTTTTTGTTTCTTTGTATGTTTCTCCCCATGCTATAACCCCTGTTTTCTCTGTATTTGAAGTTGGTGCACTTACATCTTGTATGTATGCTTCTCTAATTTGGGGAGGGGAAGGGAAAAAATGCTCAAATAGGGATACAGGTTGACCCATTGTAACAATGAGATGCACAAGACACTATGTTGAAAAATGAACTTTACAATTTAGGCGTAGGAAGGAAGGGTGAGGGAGTGTACTTGTGGAGGTGGGAGGGAAGGGATGGTAGGGGAAATACAAAGGAGGAGTTAACAATGATTGTTAGGAAATATACTAGTTTCCTTGTTCATGTAAATGTGACCCCTCTGCACAGTATTATTACAATAAAAAACATAAAATGCTCTGAGATGGAAGAGTTTATTTCCTCTATTTTACCCATATAATATCGTTAACAAAGAAATTAATGCAGAACACTGATATGAAGGTAATTTGAATAAATGTGTGTGTGTGTGTGTGTGTGTGTGTGTGTGTGTGTGTGTGTGAGTGCGGCACCGCACAATCAAACACATGCGTGCGTGTAAACACACGCCATGCATGTATATTGGCCTGCTGAGAGTTTAAAATCAGGTCTTCAAGGTCTTGCTAGGCTTTTACTATCTAGCTACGATATAAGCTACATCTCAATTCCTGGCTCTTTGCTAATTCATTAAACTTTTTGAAAAATAATTTCATGACGTGTTTTTTTTGGCCCTGATTGGCTCCCAAGTGTTATCCACAGATCTCAGTCTCCTGAGCAAATATTCAGAGTAGATAGGATTATAGGTGTGACCAGCCAGAACAAGGCTTTTAGAATAATTTTTAAAATAAAAGAAAATTTACTTCAAGGGAGCCTGTTTTTTCATCTCCTAATTTGAAAGCCTTTTGGAGTGATTTTATGATAATTTAATTTGTTTGGGGATTGTTAAAAGATAGAAAGTGATGATATTTAAAAGTTTTAGTACTTTTTAAAAAAGAAATTGGAACTGAGGGACAGAAGAAATTTGGCTGTCTTCGGACATCAATTTATAAGCTCAGCTCTGTGCATGATAACCCAATGTCACCAACGCAGTCTGTGTTGAAGACAAAATGTGACAGAAAACAATCACCATGGGCAATATTTGCTACGCTCTTATTTCTTGGGCAATATGAATATTGAATTGAGAGTATAAAGAATGGAGAGATTTTACCCACCTTTTTGGTATTGCTGAAAGACTTTTGGAAACTTTGACTCATTTCCTTCCTCACTGTGTGTGTCTTTGGGCCATGCACTTACTGTCTTTAACTACAATTTTTCCCAACACTACAATGGTAATAACATTAGCATTATAGCAAATGTTATCTTAAGTATTAAGAGAATAAAACTTGTGAAACACTTAACATAAACCTATGAATGATCTTTGAGTTTAGCCACCATTCTTTTTAAAATACTAAAAAGAATGTGATAAGTAGTACAGAAACCATTACACGTAGTGTGAGCAACCAGAATTAATATCTACTGACCATGCTCTGCGTCCAAGGAAGCCAGGTGTATAACTTCTTATGCTGTAAATCAAACTGGTTATCTTATGTCATGATAGTGTAAAAATATCAGGGACAGAACGATGAGGGAATGTTGTAGACTGAGGTGAAATCCATATGAAAATGTGCAAAACTGATAAAACATGGAAGTATGTTGTGTTTTACATCATTTAAGTTACATCGCAAAGATAAGGAAGACCTAGAAGAATAAAATGTCTTTTTGATAGTCTATAATAGGTCCTTAGAAGGATGAACACTTTCCTCATTCTTGTAGAGGCATCGTCAGATGAGGGGAACTATATTTTTTGTTTGCTTCCTTCCATTTATTCTTCAGTTTGAAATCTGAAGAACATGAGACTGAAAGAAACCAAGTGAAATTAGCCATGTAGCCTTCAGAAAGAACAATCAAAGAAAAATAAATAAAATATATATAGCCTTGTAAAAGGTCTAACTACATTGAGTTATATAGTCTCAAGCGTGAACAGAAAATGATTTAAAAAATATGTTAATAAAAATTAAAAAATGTTTGGAGCTGCTTAATCTTTTTCCTTTCTACTACTATGAATTAATTATTGATTTTCTATAGAGAGATTAAAGATCAGATTAACAAGAAACTTGATTAAAAATGGACAAAAGTTCTGAATAGACATGTTTTCCAAAAAGCCCTGAAAATCGCCTGTGGATTTACAAATTTGTATTTAATACAACTTCTATGCTGGCTTAATGCTTTGTGAGCAGAAGTCATTAGAGAAATGCAATTCAAAATTATTATGATATTACTTCTTAACTATTATAACTCTCATCAAAAATACCCAAGGAACCAGGTGTGGTGGTAAAGGCTTGTAATTCCACCTGATTGGAGGATGGAGTAAAAGGATTTGAGTCTAAGGCCAGTCTTGGGTACTGCACACGGTAAAAACCTGCCATTTAAATAAACTCAAAAGGTAATAATGTTGGCTGGCGACACTGTGGAGAAAAGGAAATTTTCTACACTCTTGGTCAAAATACAGGTTAGTGTTCTCATTGTAGAAAGTAGTATGCAGTTTTCTAAAGACATCCAAAGTTGAAATATCATCTGACCCACCAATCGCGTGATTATTTCTCTCTGGGTAACTCATAAATATATCTGTAGTTCATTGTTATTCACATTATTCACAACAACAGCCAAGATATAAATCGAAGTCCAGTGTTCAACTACAAACTAATAAAGCAATTGTGGTACCTGCACAAATATCTTTTTCTGTTGATCCCAAAGTTTTTTTTATTATTTTCCTGTTTCCATTTCATTAACCTCCAAATTGGAAATCCAGATATATGATTTAATTTAACCAAAACTACTTATTGAGTATAAGGAACTTCTACTCTCTACATTCTTCCCACTAAGATCACCAAATATGGTGAGTCTGAAATAGTCTCTTTTTGATCTATGTTAATATTCTTTACAATATGAGTGAAATGTTTAAAAAGTAGTATTTGTTTTAGCTTAACTGCTCTGAAGAGACAATAAATGATATTATCAAAGCTTAAAAATGATTTGATTTAAAATTTAGAACTCTGGAAATGGTTTTGACCACTCTGGTTACTGGAGCTTTCACTACAACCTCATGAGACAATTTATACTGATAAAGAAAAATCTGAGGTTAGACATTTTTTTTTTTTGGGGGGTGGTCTGGTCGTGGGGCCTGAACTCTGGGCCTGGGCGCTATCCCTCAGCTCTTCAGCTCAGGGCTAGTGCTCTACCACTTGAGCCACAGCACCACTTCCAGCTTTTTTTTTTCTTTCTTTTTGCTTATGTGGTGCTGAGGAATCGAACCCAGGGCCTCATGCATGCAAGGCAAGCGCTCTACCACTGAGCCACCTTCCCAGCCCTGAGGTTAGACATTTATGAATAAAAAATCATGTCATTCTGAATATGTAGAGCTACATATAAAACATAAAAAATTTAGCTTTTAAATACCTGAATATGCTAGTACATTTAATTGCAGGGTAAATACTAGTTCTGAAATGAGATAAAATTGCACTTATTTTGAAATATAAACCTAAGTATTTATTTGAATAAAAAAAATGTTTAAAATATCACTCATTCAAGAAATAAGATGTAGAGTTAGTTGTTTTTCATGCCAATTAAGTTCTCTAAACTTACTACAAATATAGATTAGTAAAACTAATTCATTGCTTTGTAGGGAAATAGCATTGTTTCCTAAAACTCATGAAAATAACTTTTTCTGAAACAATTGCTTAGTAACTGTTTTATATTGTTTTGTCATGGAACCTTATTCGATAAATTTTTATTCATTAAGTTAAATAATTGGACAAAAATATAAATTATGCATAAAAAATGTTTATCTAACACGAGTTTATTTTTTCAGAAGACCGATCATGGCTTTCTTAAAGAACACTAGAAGGCAGTGTTCTTTATTAATTTTTAGTTATTTTGTTAATGGATATTAATTGTCAGAAGTGACAATTCCATAATATATTTAACATATTTGATTATACTCCCTCTATTTCCTTCTCATTACTCTTTCCTCCAAAGATCTTCTGTTATTCACATAAAATTACATCTTCATATATGCACATATAAACTAACTTGGAAGATTTAAGCTAAACTGCAAGTTAATTCAAGATGTACAGTGAATTAATAGGATTAACAAAAACCTGAATATCTTTTGTTAACTTTTGAATTGAGCTATTATTATTATTATGGCTAAGGTTAGGATCCCAGACAGAATTAGAATTAGGATTAGAGAAATAGAAAATTTAGGTTCATCAAATGATGACCTATTGCAAC
This sequence comes from Dipodomys spectabilis, assembly GCF_019054845.1. Classification (NCBI taxonomy): domain Eukaryota; kingdom Metazoa; phylum Chordata; class Mammalia; order Rodentia; family Heteromyidae; genus Dipodomys; species Dipodomys spectabilis. The sequence continues at coordinate 3,955,986 of NW_024870793.1, forward strand.
AATGATACTCACAAGACACTATGTTGAAAATGAAGTTTACACCAAGGGGAGGGAGGAGAAAAGGAATTGGGGAGGGATGGGGTAGTGGGAGAACAAGAAAGAAGTGGGTTACAGTGCTCAACAAGAAACGTAATCCTTACCTTATACATGTAACTAATCCCTCTTTAAAGCATCTTTGCAACAAAATAAAATTTTTAAAAAATAATAAAAAATAAAACCTGACAGGAAATAGAAAAACATTTAAAAATTTATGTTCAAAATGCAAGTAAAATTTAGACCTACACGCTGAGCAAGAGTTAGGATAAATATGAAAAAAGTGGCTTGCTATTAACACGATGATTCCGTTATATGTAGGTTTAGGATTAGGCAAGGTGTGCCAGTTAGAGCGGGGTTAGGATGAGGAAAACATGTAAGACATTGTGTAAAACTGCCACATATTTTAAGAAGAATGAATAGCAAGAATGATTGAAAACCAGTCTCTGTTACTTCAAACGTTCAGATATAATTTGGTTTAAAGTGTGAGATACTTTTTTGTTCCAGTTAGGGTTAGGGAAGGATAAGCTTTAAGGTAAATTTTAGTTTTCCAATTAGAAGTAGAAGCCAAAAAAATGTGCGATTGAATAGAATCTAAACAATTTTCCTTACATTAACCATTTGGTGTTAAATTCCGAATGTGATTTGGATTAGGTTTCTGGTTAACCGGTGTTGAGGATAGAGAAATGGGTTAAACTAGTGGCTCGCACCTATTATCCTAGCCACTCAGGAAGCTGTTTTCTGAGGACCGCAGCTCAAAGGTAGCCGAGGCAGGAAAATCCATGAGACTTTTATCTGAAATTAACCACCATAAAACACAAAAGCGTTGCTATGGCTCAATTGGTTGAACGCAGACCTTGAGCTAAAGAACTCAGGAATCATGCCCTGGCCCAGAGTGCAAGCCCCATGACCGACAAAAAGAAAAAAAAAGAAATGTTAAATATTAAGTAAAGGTGAACCTATTTTTCAGATTCCAGGAATTCAGGAAAAGCTGGGATAATGGACGTACAATGTATTTCTTAATATCAGGATTTGAGATCAATGGATATAATGATTCCTGTTATGAAACAAAATACATTCAAAGTTAAGAGTGAAAAAATCCGTAGGGTTTACCAAAAACCTGCAATTTATTTCAAGAATAACCAGTGGAATTTCAGTTAGGCTTGCACAAAACGAGCATTTTTCATACATTTTAGAATTGGGATATGATTAGTGTCAAGGTTATGGTTAGGATTCCAGCCATGGAGTGAAGGAGAAAATAAATGAGGGTCCAATTGAAGTTAAATTTTAATATAAGCCTGATAAGAATTAGAATGAATGTAAACTAAAGTATTGCTTTTAATATTAGAATCTACTTACAATTAGGCTGATGGTTATTCTCAATGTTCCAGTTAAGAAAGATTAAGTTTAGGGTTAGAAAATGACTAAGATATTGGAAAAATTGTAACCTATTTTTGGAAGGATGAATGAAAACTAGTGTACTTGTGTGTTAGTATTGTCATATAATTTGGATTAAGATTAGGGTCAGTATTTTTTTTTGATTATATTTACTGTTATGAATAAGAAAGCTTTTAGTATAAAATTGTGTTCACTAACAAGTAAAAGCAAATATGTGAGGCTGAATAGTAACTAGAACATTATCATTATATTTATTCCTCAGTGATCATTCTTGTGATTAATGAGAGTTTTCCAGTCAGGTTTATGTTGAGAGTTAGCGTTAAGTAATGGACTAGATGGTAAGAAAATCTGAAACTGTTTTCAGATACAGTGGTTCAGGAAAAGGTAGAATCAATGGAAACTACAGTATTTTCCTGGTAAGAGAATTTGAAGACAAGTAATATAATGGCTCATGTTAGGGAACAACATAACTTTCGAGGTAGAGTCAGAAAATTTGCGTGAATTAGGGCAAACTGAAACTCATTTCCAGAGTGAAAACTGGAATATTCATTAGAATGATTAAAAACTAGAGTATTTTTCTTAAGCATTAGAATTGGTTTATCATTAAGGTGAAAGTTAGGTTTTTAATTCCAGCTAGGCTTACTGTAAACATTAGGGAAATGGAAAATTTAGGGTCAAAGTGAAAGTAAATCTTAGAATAACAAGTAGAGTTAGAATTAGGATGAATGTGAAATGGAAAACTGCTAATAATATTACGATTAGAGTATGATTTGGGTGAGGGTTAACATCAATATTCCAGTTAGGGTTAGGGTTACAATAAAGACAAGATAATCAGTGAAACTACAAACTATTTTTAGAAAGATGAGTTGAAGTTAGGATGAATAAAAACAAATGTATTTGTGTGGCTTTTAGACTCCAAAGGCCATTAGTTCTAGGTTTGGGTTTACTTTCCTAATTCCGTTTAGGCTTAGGGTTAGGGAACGGTAAGCTTTAAGGTAAAACTGAGTTTCTACTAACACTTTCAAGTAAAGTAAGTGCGAAATTTAACAAAAACTACAGAGTTTCCCTAATTTTCCTATTCAGGGTTCAATAGGGTTAAATTTAGAGTTAGGTTTCTAGTAAGGTTTAGATATATCATTAGGGTTTGGAAGGAGAGTAGATTTTAAGTAAACCCGCAGCTTCTTTTTGGATATACAGGAGTTCAGTAAAAATTAAGATCAATGGAAACTATGGTATTTTTCATGATATGAGAATTTGAGGTTAATGATTCCTAATAGGGAACAAGATAGATTTCAGAGTCCAGGTTAGGAAATCTGTAGGAATTTGAGCAAATTGCAAATCATTTCAAAGACAATGGGTATCTGTAAGGATGTATCTAAACTGGAATAATTTCCATTAATTTTAGGATTGGGTTACTATTATCATCAAGGTAACTCTTAGGGTTTTGACCAAGATTAGAGTTAAGATTAGGGAAATTGAAGGTTGAGAACTTGAGAGACTTACTTCATTTGTGTATATATATGAACTATTCTAAGGCTTTAACTCAAGGCTTGGGTTCTGTTCTTGAGCTTTATTCTGTAGGCTACGAGCCACGAATCCACTTCCAGCTTTCTTTGGCAGTGAATTGGAGACCAGAATCGCACAGACTTTCCTATCCAAGCTGATACTGAACTGAGATCCCCAGATCTCTGACTTCTGATTAAAGTTAGAATTAAAGGCATGAGCTACTAGTGCCGGGGAAAGTGCTTGATTTTTATTGATTGTTTTTACTTATGTTCAAGATCAAGTCTTGAATTCAATATCTGAGAGCGTTGGTCACGAGGTAGCCAATGCCACTTGAAGCATATCAACTAAAATGATTATGTTAAATAGCTGGAAATCATTAAATTTTCTTCAGATGATAGGCATCATTACTGTTGTTCTAAAACTCATCCTAAAGAAAAAAGATTTATAGACACTAAGATGATCTGTGCACATTCTCATGCTTTGCCTCTAATTACATAACATTTTAGGGACATGATTTTTAATCATTATTTTGAGTTATCATTAAATAAAGCAGTTAATGCGTACAGTATACTTTGATCAATGCCAACCCTTTCAACATTCTCATCCATCCCACCTCTATGAAACTCTTTCTTCACTTTTCTTAATTTTGTAGGAAATTTACTGGATTCCTCTCTACTGTTCCTCCAATTCCTCTTCTTCATTCTATCTTTTCTCCCTTTACCTCTCTTTTGACTACCCACTTCCATATTTTCCATCAACTCTACTCCTAGGCATTTACCTGAAAGTTTACAAACCAGGATATAGTTAAAGTTTCAGCACAACAATGCTTACTGAATCAGCCCAGATACCCTTCAAGTGAGAAATGAATGAAGAAAATGTAATACACACACACACACACACACACACAAATTGGAAATTCTACTTACCCATCAGAAAGAATATTGTACCATTTGTATCTCTCATCTCTCATTTCTCTTATTTCTTCTGCCTGATATCACATTGTCTCCTTACTGTCCCTGTACCTGGCAAATGCAAACTGATGTAAAAGATTTTCAGGGTTATTGTCTAACCATAGATTTCTGAATACAAGTTCTTTGCTCCTTCTCTTTGTATATTCATGCCTTTGAGTAGTGATTGTGCAGATTCATTTGTACCATTTGCTACACAGAAAAGAGATGAACTACTTGCACATATATTTACATACATGTATATACATACATACATGGATATATGCATTTTATGTTTTCAAGAATTATGGAGCTAACAAAAATCACATGCATTTTCCTTTCTTTTCAATTCTTTCAAGCCTAAATAACTTTGTCTCTTTTGAATACCTGATTTTAAAGAAATGTCACCATCTCTGGTCTGTCAGTGGCCTTGAAATTAGATGTTTAAATAGGACAAACTTATTTAGGCTTTTTGGTGGAAGAGAGGAGTATTACTAGGGTTCTATCCAGGAGTTCTCTGCTTGCTAGACAGGACTTTTGTTGTATAGCACCAAGAAGTTCAACCACTGTTGCCATACTTCTAGTCCATATTATTTGCTTGAGTTCTTGAATTTTTGCATTGTCAGGACTAGCTGAAAAATCAAAAACAGGCACAAATCCTTCTCTTACTGAGCCCAGCTGGAGGCAGGAACTTTTATTTCCCCAGATATGTTCAAAATCACATTTGTTATAAAAATTACTAGATGAGACCTTCATGGGTGAGGTGATATTGGGTTTCTGGTGGAGCTCTGTCTGGTTTAAGGGAGGAGTTGGTATTGGCACAGCCTGTATGGTGGAACAGGACAGGGCTTTGAGGGTGAAGGCCAGTGTGTGTAGGGCTTTGAGACATCAGGGAGGGAACAGGAAGGACTAGACTTGTTAGGGGAGGGGTCTCTTGTGGAGTAGGTGGGACTTAAGACGGACGCTGGCAGGTAGACAGGTTTTCATTGGAAGTAGGTTGGGTCACTGGGGAGGAGGCTGTTTGGGGCGGGGCTTTGAGAAGGAAGAATGAGGCTACAAAGGAGGAGGTTACTTAGACCAGGGGATTTGGTAGAACACTGTGAGCCCTTGTGGGATATGTAGGGTGAGGTTTCCCATAAGGCAGGGCAGGGAATGGAGGCAAGAGGTTGACAGAAAGTGGGGATTCTGGAGCAGGAATGCGGAGCTATGAGGGAGTGGCTTTTCAGGGTGTGGCTTTGAGAGGGCAGGGTGGTACTCAGAAGACATAGGTTAGCAAGGGGCGGGGTTTCTCATGGAGAATGGCAGGCCTTTGGGAAAGTGTTTTAGGGTGGAGGTGGGGTTTCCAGCAGAGCAGGATGTAGTCACAATGTATGGAGGCGTTATTAAGGACCAGGGCTTTGTGAGAGCAGTGATAAGATCCAGTGCACTAGACTAGGTAGGACGGGGTTTCTGGTGTAGCCAGTCACCACTTCGTAAAGAAGAGTAAGATTGGATGGGTATTTCAGTGTTGTAAGGCAGGACATGAATTATGGACAGGATTTCCAGCAGGGCAAAACAACCTTCCAAAGGGGACTATGGAGGGACTGGGATTTACAGTTGAGTCTAGTGAGCCTTTCAGAGGGAGGTCAACTGGTGCAGTGGTTTCCAGTGGAGCAATGTGGGGGTCCAGAAATGGCATAGTGTGGTGGGGGTTTTCTAGTGGGGTTTTTCAGGAGCAGGGCAGGGTTTGGAGCCATGGGGCTAGTTGGAGGAGGGGCTTTGAGAAAGAGTGGAAGAGCTACAATGGTGTAGGATAATTTTGGGCAGTGTATCTGGTGGAGTAAGATGTGTAACTAAGGGAGGAGCCAATAGGGGGCAGGATTATCTGGAGAGCAAGGCAGGGCATTGAGAGAGTAGATGTGGGAGGTAGAGAGGCTTGTGGTGGAGCAGGGCTGTCTTTTTTTTTTAATTTAATTTTATTTTATTTGAGAACATATTGTACAGAGGGGTTACAATTACATAGGCAGGATAATGCATACATTTCTTACCAAGCATTGCATCCTCCTCCTTTGTTTACCCTTCACCTCCCTTCCCAGCCCTCCTCTCTCCCCCACCCAATCCTTCCCTGCCCCCCTGCCCCACAGGGACATTGTAAAGCTCGTTTTTGACATGACATTTTGTACTTTCAAGGCAGGAAATGGGCTGTGTGAGAAGCTTCTGGCCAAGCAAGGCAAGGCTTCAAGGGCAGTTATAGGGAGCTGAAGGGTTTTTGGTATAGCATGATGGGCTTTGTGGGAAGAGGTAGGTTCAGGTCTGTGTCTGAGGGATTAGGTCTCTTACAAGTAGGCTAGTTATAGGCTGAGTATCTGATGAAACCGGGTGGGGGGCGCTGGAGTGAGAAGGCTGGTTGGGGGTGGGGTATAAAAGGGAAGGGAGGAGTTTGGAAGTACTAGGATATGGGAGCAATGCGACTATGAGGGACTAGAATAGTTAGGGGCGGACTTCATCTGGTGGATGAGGTGGGGATTTGAGGGAGGAGCCTGGTGTAGGCGGGGTTCTATTGCAGCAAGGTGGGACATAGAAGGAGATATTGATGTGGCCTGGTTTCTGGTGGTGCAGAGCAGGGATTCCAGGAAGGGGTGGAGTAGAAGAGGGATTTCCCTAAAGCAGAGGAGGGGTCTCAGGAAGGAGTCTGGTTTCAGTCAGGCCTTTGAAAGTTTTTAGCAGGGCTTCCATGGGGTAGGTTAGTTAATGTTGAGCTTTTTAAGGATAAGGCTTACTAGAAGTGGGTTTCCAGTTGATCTAGTCAAGTTTTATGGGAAGGAGGGATAGCAAATGGGCAAGACTTAGTGAAGAGTGGGGCTACAAAAAATAAAAAGTTACTACTAATAAATAAAATATAAGAACACCATTTTCTTTCAGTGTAGAATTATATTATTTTTATGTGTGTGAGAGATACTGGAGAAAGTAACCAAGTTTTAATTCCTTCCTAGGGAAATGTTGCTTTATTCCAGTTGATTGAAAATAAAACCATAGGTCAAATCAGGCTCAGAGGCACATAGTAGACTAAGACACATGAACCAAGAACTTGATTCCCCAGCACCACCATTAAGGACCACAAATAAAAAGTTTAAATTATCTCACTTGGTCATAATGGACAATATTGTCTTAAAATTGTGAATGAATAGATCTTTTATTCTAACCATTTTAGAAATCCTAAAACTAAGTAAGTAGTAATGTTTTAACTTTATACAATATTGAAAAGTATACTAAAAATAATTAGGAAAATATAAAATTGCACACAGAATGTTCGTTCTCCAGCATCAATTCTAATCTGAAAGAATTTAAAACCAGAAAATTGCGATATAGTGAGATTGCAGCATCGTTTCTTTTCAATCATCAAAATGGTTGCTTAAGCAATGTGTCTTTATCATCAGATGCATCGATGTTAAAAACATATCTAAGAATGTGAAGCATTACTATACAGACCCTGAAGAAACTCAGAAGTTTCTGTGAAATGATGTTGGCATAAAATTAATGACTAATTACAGTAGGATCTTCACTAGGCCGATAAATACTTTCCAGAAGAAAAAGGCTACATTGAAAAATAAACAGTGAAAAGGAAGCAGGCAGGTAGACCTTGAAGTAAAACTTATCCAATTAACAACATATATGGAGGCATGATTGCAATCTTCTTTTACCTAAGTTATAGTTACTGACCTATGTTCTTCCCTAATGCCAAATAGCAAAGCCATGAAAATGCAGTAATCATTTTCAAGACATTAGACTTTACAGAAAGAATTCAATGAATGTATTGCTAGAAAGTAAAGATTGATATTTGAGCTAAAGAGTGAAGAAAATATCCCCAATCTCTGACCCTCTGCGGTGAGAGGGGTACAAGATGAAGCACAAGGAGAATGGACAGAATTACAGTAGTGCATAATAGTATTTGCCAAGATGCAATGATGAATGTAACAGGGGAGAAAATCAACATGATCATCACAGGACTTAGCATGGGAGAGTAGAGAGAAGAACAGTGAAAATGCAAGGAGATTTACAAAGGATGTCCTTGCATATTTGGCAGAAGAGTGCATGGCATTGATGTCTAAACTATGTGGAGGTATTATAGGAAAATACCTGTGCTCATATGATGCCACAAGGAGTGAGGAACTTATGATTTACAGGACATTGAATAATCATAAAGGTGCTGCTTCAGTAGTGCAGAGTTAAACCTTGGTAAATTCTGTTTTGAAACACCTAACACACTGTAAAACTAAGAAAAGAAGATTCAAATTATATATGTGACTTGACCTTTTGCAACAATAGAGTTCAAAAAATCAAATCATATAATGTGTATGTAAAAGGATAACATTAATAAAATAATATTTAAACAACACCCATTTTATGTGAATATTCATGGTTATAAGTGATTTGTTTTCCATACAGATTTTGGATGCACAAAACAACAAAAAACAAAAACAAATCAAAGCAAAAAGCACTTGTTAATAAAGCTGGATGCCAGTGCCTCATCCCTATTCCTAGATAGTCACGAGGCTGAGCTTGGAAGATCATGATTCACAGATGGCTGAGGTAGCAATCCATGAGATATTTATGTTCAATTGTTCAATCAAAGACAGATTGAAACCTTGGTTTAAATAGTACAGACTCAGTCAGTCATGAATGAAGAAACCAAGCAAGAGTTTTGAGGCTCCGAGTCAAGTTTCATTACTGTCTGCGTACACACACACACACACACACACACACACACACACACACACACACACACACACACAAATGGCATGAAAGAAGAAGAACGAGAGAAAAAAAGGGAATATTAAGAGTTTAAAAAGTTAACCTGTCTGTCAGGACTATCCTAAGCATATATTAATTAATAAAAATGAGGCAAACTTTGGAACCTATTTTTCTTTGAGTCTGGCTTCCTTCACATAATATGATTGTTTTCCAAGTCTTTCCATTTTCTTAAGAAAGGAACTATCATTCTATCATTCATTCTGATAGAAGAATAACATTACCACATTTTCTTGATCCATTCATCTATTGAGGGGCATCTTGATTGGTTCCATATCTTAGCTACAATAATAATGCTGCAAAAAATATAGTTGTAGATTTAGTGTGTTTTATCTTGAGATCATTTCTACAAGTGCCCATGAGTGGGATTTCTGGCTCCAGATTTATATACATTTGACCTTACAAAATGATGCTAATTGAAATGAACTCGAAGACATGGAAACAACAAATCTTTTTTTTTTTTTTTTCAGATATCAACCTTGATGTCGGTAGAGTATCTAGATTTTATTTTATTTCACTTGTTTTTTCTATTGGTTTATCCCTAGCAAACTCTGTGTTGATTTTGATACCTTCCATCTTATATACACATTTATCTGATTTGGAGATGGAAGGAGAATAAATAAAGTGATGAAAGAAGTACAAGAGTGACCCATTGCAACAGAAATGAACTTTACAACTATGGGGTGGGGAGGAGGTGTGGAGAGTGGGAAGAGAAATGAGAACAAAAATGGAGTGGGTAACAATATTCAACAAGGAATGTATCTTACTCATGTAACTGTAACCACTCACAGTATTTTTTGAAGTAAAATAAAATTTAAAAATTGAACCTATCGGAGTTCCGGGAAGATGGCGGAGGAGAAGCTGGAATCTGAACAAGCTCTCGCATAGAAAGCAGTTTTAGAGTTCCAGTGAACAGTCCTAAGCCAGAGAATCACACCAAGTGTGCCATCACAGGACAGAGAGTTAGACAAGAGAGGGGAAGCCAAGACAAGGAGACACATCTGACCGCCTGCCAGCAGCCGCGGCGGCGGCGGCGGCAGGGTCGCAGCGGCTACCGCAGCCGCGGCCATACCTGAGCGCTCACACAGAGAGTCCGGGACGAAGGAGCCAGACGCAGAGGGCGAGAGGATTCTACTCAACACCAGCAAGAACCGACAAGAAGCGGACAACTTCATCCTGCACTTTGCAGACCAGAGACGACCCAGGATCCAAGACTCGGCGTGAGTAGCCCCACTTCCTCACTCCTTCTCAGGGAGCAGAGGAGGGAAGGCCACCCCTCCCCCCCCAGCACCGGTGATCTCCATCTTGGATACCGACAAAGCTCAGAGGAGCTGCTAGCTCCAACTCAGGCCTTGGAATAAAACGAGTCATTTAACAGGTCACAAGAACTTAACGGCGAAGTGACCTGCCAGACTCAGCTCCATCCAGGGAAAAGTCACCCAGCTCAGGCACCAGCCATTGGAGTGGCTTTCCTCACGGGGTAACCAGAGCCAGAGGCTGCCCCTCCCTCTAGCAGCCTCCACAATCAATTGAAAAACAGAAACCCTGAGAATGGCTCCAGGGTGGGCTCTGTGAATTTTTCACAAAATAGCCCCAGGGAAAAGCTACTGTTTGTTGAAAGGCCTCAACTCTACCAGAACCTAGCCTCATCACCCCTCTTTTGTGATTCTCAAAGCAGATCACCCTCCCATTAAACTAACCTGGGAGGGGGATCTCAAAATCTTGGGTAAAGCAGAGCATTTTTCTGCCTGTTCGAACAAACTGACTTAAGAAACCAATCAAGCCACAGGACCTCAAGCTGACCAGAGACTCCAACAAGAGGCTGGTAACAGACAAAAGGGAGATACAGGATTCTTCCCACCCCTCCCAAAAAAAAAATCAAAAAAAAAAAAAAAAAAAAAAAAATCAAAGAACTTTTTTTTTTCTTCTTTTCTTTTTTCTTTTTTTTTTTTTTTTTGGTACCTTATATATATAAAATTTTTTTTTCCTTTTCTAAAACTTTTATTAATCTTTAATTTTTGCCTTTTTTGAAAAAATAATTGTTTTCCAGTAACTTTTTTTTCCTCTTATAATTTTTATTTTAGGAATACGTGAATGTACGTTTTCCTTTCTTTTCTTGTCTTCTCTCTTTTTATTTCTTTCTTTCTTAATTATCTTTTTGTTTTTTGTCTAGCTCTACTGAACTTCTGATCTTTTTTTTTCTCCCTTTCTTATCCTTTTCACCTTTTCCTTTCTTTTGTTCTTCTGTATGTGCCTTAACTCTTGTCCTGCACATCCTGATAAACCCATAGTTAACTAGTAGACCCTATCCCCCATTGTGTACACACTTAATCCACAAATTTATTACTCAATCCAAAACCTCTGAGACTTAAATTCCTTAATAGCAGTACTACCTCTTTATACCTATATAATATTTTAAGCATTTTTTAAGTTTTTCACATCTCCTCTATCTCCCTCCTGTTTTCTCATTATATTCACATTCCTCTCTAAATAGATGGTCTTTCAATCTCCATAACTATATTAATTTTTACGTTTCTAATTTTTTTTCTGGTCTCTTTTCATTTCCCTTTACCTTTCTTCTTTTTCTCTCCCTCTCTACTTGCATCCTACCCAACCTATTTCCTGCATTGAGATTAGGACATAGTTAACTCTCCCTGTGCCTCCCCACACCAATCTATTCCTAATTTTTACCCACATCTCTCCCTAACCCTAAAAATTTCTGGTTTCCCAAATTCTTCTCTGCAGTTCGAAGCCCATTAACATATAGTTGTTTGATGTTGAATAGATGTATCTGTTGAACTAGATTGTATCTGTAGACTATTGACTGTATAAATGCAAACGTTGGTTGATGGTTGCCTTAAGATAGTGTTCTAGCACAAAACTGGTGCTATTTTCATCTCAAATGGGCAGAGTAAGCCGAAAAAACACAAGAAAAATGGCAAATCCAGGTATCTCAATTCCCAATCTTGATAATCAGGGGTCAGATCAGATAATGAACAATCCAGAGGAGAGTTCCCAAATAGCTCTACAAACACTGGTGGCAAATATGATAAATGAGAAGTTTGACAACTTACAAAGGACTCTGTATGAGCGTGATAGGGAGAGAGAGGAGGCATCCCAAAAGTTTATGCAGGAATATCATAAGCGTGAGGAAGCTACTCAAAAAATGATACAGGATTTGCGTGAACAACTTGAGAATACTCAAAGAGAAAGGGAGGAATGGCGTGAGCAGGCTGAGAACACTCAAAGAGAACTGCAGGAATCCCAGGAACGGGAGGAAAGAGAACTGCAGGAATCCCACAAACGGGAGGAAGCTAATCAAAGAGTAATTCAGGAATTGAGAGACCAGGTAGAGAACACACAAAGATCAGTAAAGGCATTCATGGAATCCATTAACAAAGAGCTGAAGGAAGTCAGGGAGACCACAAAGGGAATGCTGAATGGAACCCAACAGAAGGAATGGGAGTCCAAAGAAATCATAACCAATCAACTAAGTGATTTGAGAACAAACACTGAACACCAAATTAAGGAAGTAAAGAAATTCATACAAGACCTAAAACAGAGCTTCAACAAAGAACTTGAAGCCATCAAAGCTGACCAATTAGAAGGAAAAGAGATAAAAAACAAAGTAGAGAGTCTTGACAGCAGGTTAGACCATGCAGAAGATCGAATCTCAGGGATTGAAGACAGCCTAGATATTATAGAGAAAGAACATACAACCATCCAAGACAAGTCCAAGAAGTATGATAGATCTATTCAACACCTAGAAGACACCATCAGAAGGCCTAATCTAAGGATAATGGGTGTAGAGGAGCACCTAGAAACAGAAGTTAATGGTCTAGGAAATTTGTTTAACAGGATCCTAGCAGAGAACTTCCCAAACATACAAAAAGATAGGCCTATTCAGATACAAGAAGCTTTTAGAACCCCAAATAGACCAGACCAGAATAGGACATCCCACCGTCACATTATAATCCACACAGGATCAACTCAGACCAAGGAAAAGATCCTTAAAGCTGTCAAGGAGAAAAGGTTAATCACCTATAAAGGGAAACCAATTAGAATCACCTCAGATTTCTCAGCAGAGACAATCAAAGCAAGAAGAGCCTGGAATGATGTATGCCATGCCCTAAAAACAAACAACTATCAACCAAGAATACTGTACCCAGCTAAACTCTCCTTCATAACTGAAGGCCAAATAAAAACCTTCCATAGCAAAGAAAAATTGAAACAATACATCTCCACCAAACCAGCCCTACAAAAGATTCTTAAAGATGTCCTACACATAGAAAACCAACAAGACCGCAACAAAGGCCAAGAAACTGCACCCAAACTGAGAATCCAAGAACCATAGGAAGAACCTAGTTTTCGCAGCCCCCAAGAAGGTGGATAACATGGCAGGAACTCCCAAATACCTCTCAGTCCTATCTCTTAATGTTAACGGACTGAACTCTCCAATTAAGCGACATAGACTGTCTAGTTGGATTAAAAAACAAGACCCTTCTATCTGCTGCCTGCAGGAGTCACATCTTGCCCGTAAAAACAAACACATTTTCAATGTTAAAGGCTGGAACAAAATCTACCAAGCAAACGGCCCCCATAAACAGGCGGGAGTTGCAATCTTAATATCAGATAAAATAGACTTCAAATTAAAATTCGTGAGAAGAGATAAAGAAGGTCGCTACATACTAATTAAAGGATCTCTCCTTCAGGAGGATATTACAATTCTAAATATCTATTCGCCAAACAATGGAGCACCCAAATTTATCAAAGAAACACTACTTTCCCTCAAATCCCATATAGATCCAAAGACATTAATTGTTGGGGATTTTAACACACCACTCTCCCCACTAGATAGATCAACTCGGCAAAAACTCAACAGAGAAACCGCAGATCTAAACAGCTGCATAGATCAACTAGACTTAACAGACATCTACCGAACATTTCACCCAGCAGCATCAGAATACACGTTTTTCTCAGCAGCACATGGAACGTTTTCTAAAATAGACCACATTTTAGGCCACAAAGCAAACTTGTCTAAATTCAGAAACATTGAAGTTATACCTTGCATTCTCTCTGACCACAAGGGAATAAAATTAGAACTCAACACCAAAAGCCACCAAAGAAAGTCCAGTATCACATGGAGGCTGAACAACACACTGCTGAATCAAGAGTGGGTCATGGAAGAGATTAGAAAGGAAATTCAAATGTTCATGCTATTCAACAAAAATGAACACACAAATTACCAGCTCCTCTGGGACACAGCAAAGGCAGTACTCAGAGGCAAGTTTATAGCTCTGAGCTCCCATATCAACAAATTGGAGAAATCTGAAACTAGCAATTTAATGACACATCTAAACCTCCTTGAAAAAGAACAGCAAGATAAACCCCAATCCAGTAGACGGAAAGAAATAATCAAAATTAAATCAGAATTAAATGAATTAGAATCCAAAAAAACTATAGAAAGAATCAACAAAACAAAGAGTTGGTTCTTCGAAAAACTTAACAAAATTGACAGACCCTTAGCAAATCTTATCAGAAAAAGAAGAGAACACACCCAAATTAATAAACTCAGAGATGAGAAAGGAAACATCACCACGGAAACAAGCAAGATTCAGAACATTATAAGGGAATACTTCTCAAAACTTTATGCTAATAAGTTTGAGAACTTGACAGAAATGGACCTTTTCCTAGCAAATATTGACATGCCAAAACTAAACCAAGATGAGTTAAACCAGCTTAACAGGCCCATATCAAGCATTGAAATAGAAACAGCAATAAGAGACCTCCCAGCTAAGAAAAGTCCAGGACCAGATGGTTTTACAGCGGAATTTTACAAGGCCTTCAAAGCAGAGCTCACACCAATACTCCTCCAACTCTTCAATGAAATTGAAAGAGAAAGCTCACTACCGAACACATTCTATGAAGCCATCATAACCCTCATCCCAAAACCAGGCAGGGACTCATCAAAGAAAGAGAACTATAGACCCATTTCTTTGATGAACATTGATGCAAAACTTCTCAACAAAATTTTGGCCAATCGACTTCAACAATTCATCCAAAAAATCATACACCACGATCAAACAGGATTCATTTCAGGGATGCAAAGCTGGTTCAATATACGCAAATCAATTAATATTATTCATCACATCAACAGGAGCAAGAATAAGAACCACATGGTTATCTCAATAGATGCAGAAAAAGCATTCGACAAGATCCAACACCCCTTTATGATGAAGGTTTTGGAAAAATTAGGAATCCATGGAACATTCCTCAATACGATAAAGGCTGTATATGACAAACCTACAGCCAGCATTATACTCAATGGTGAAAAACTAAAGCCATTTCCTCTTAACTCAGGAACAAGACAAGGATGCCCACTCTCTCCACTTCTCTTCAATCTAGTATTAGAATGCCTAGCTACACCAATAAGACAAGATGCAGACATAAAGGGGATCCAAATAGGGAAAGAAGAAATAAAACTCTCCCTCTTTGCAGATGACATGATCTTGTATTTAAAGAATCCCATAGACTCCACTCCCAAATTACTCAAGCTGATTCAAAACTTCGGCAAAGTAGCAGGTTATAAAATTAACCCCCCAAAATCAATGGCTTTTCTGTATGCCAACAATGAGAAAAGTGTGGCTGAAATTAGGAAAGCAACTCCATTTGTAATAGCCCCACAAAAAATAAAATACCTAGGAATTAACTTAACTAAAGAAGTGAAGGACCTCTATGATGAAAACTTTAAAATCTTGAAAAAGGAAATCAACACAGAACTTAAAAAATGGCAAAACCTCCCATGCTCCTGGATTGGAAAGATTAACATCGTGAAAATGGCAATACTTCCCAAGGCTATCTACAAATTCAATGCAATACCTATCAAAATTCCACCCTCATTCTTCAAGGAAATAGAAGAGGCAATCCAAAAATTCATATGGAACAATAAAAGACCCCGAATAGCAAAAACGCTCCTGAATGGAAAGAACACTGCTGGAGGAATATCAATACCAAACTTCAAACTCTACTATAAAGCCATAGTAATCAAAACAGCTTGGTATTGGCATAAGAACAGACCTCAGGACCAATGGAATAGAATTGAAAACCCAGAAATGAACCCACAGACCTATAGCCATCTAATCTTCGATAAGGGAGCTAAAACAATAGAATGGAAGACAGACAACCTCTTCAGTAAATGGTGCTGGCAAAATTGGTTAACTACATGTAGAAAACTTAAGCTAGATCCTTATATATCACCCTGCACCAGAATCAACTCCAAATGGATCAAAGACCTTGAACTCAAAGCAGACACTCTGAAAACATTACAGGATGGAATAGGAGAAACCCTAGGTCTCCTTGGCTCAGGCCGAAATTTTCTGAATAGAGACCTGGAAACACAACAAATCAAAGAAAGGTTGGACAAATGGGATTGCATAAAGTTGCAGAGCTTCTGCAGGGCAAATGACATAGCTAGCAAGATCAATAGAAAGCCCACGGATTGGGAGAAGATCTTTACTAGCCATACAACGGACAAGGGTCTCATATCTAAAATATACTTGGAACTCAAAAAATTAAACCCCCCAACAACAAATCCTCAAAGAAACAACTGCCCAATAAATAAGTGGGCGAAAGACTTAAAGAGAAACTTCTCTGAAGAAGAAAGAAGGATGGCCAATAGACACATGAAGAAATGTTCAACATCCCTAGCCATAAAAGAAATGCAAATCAAAACAACATTGAGATATCACCTCACTCCAGTGAGAACGGCAAAAATCAAGAACTCTAACAACAACAGATGCTGGAGGGGATGTGGACAGAAAGGAACCTTAATTCATTGTTGGTGGGAATGTAAACTTGTTCAACCACTTTGGAAAGCAGTATGGAGGTTCCTCAAAAGACTCCACATAGAGCTCCCCTATGACCCAGCAATCCCACTTTTGGGCATTTACCCTAATGTTTACAAACAAGACCACACTAAAGCTACCAGCACAACTATGTTTATTGCAGCATTATTTACCATAGCTAAGATATGGAACCAACCCAGATGCCCCTCAGTAGATGAATGGATCAAGAAAATGTGGTATATATACACAATGGAATTCTATGCCTCCATCAGAAAGAATGACATTGCCCCATTTGTTAGGAAATGGAAAAACTTGGAAAAAATTATATTAAGTGAAGTAAGCCAGGCCCAAAGAAACGTAGGTCCCATGGTTTCCCTTATTTGTAATATCTAGTATATGTATGAGTCAAGCGGAAAAGGTCAGATAATGTGATGTCAGGAAAATGAACCCTTAGATGTGTATTTTAATGTTTTTTTCTTTCATGCATGTGTTTCTAACACATTTATAAGATTATCTCTTTGTTGCTTTGTATGTCCCTCCCCCACAGTATAACCCTTGCTTTCACTACATTTGATGTCAGTATAACTTGTGGAGGAGATGGGGAAAAACCAGTTGTTTAAGGATACAGGTGGACCTGTTGCAACAATGAGAAGTACAAGTTGTCATGTCCAAAACGAACTTTACAATGTTGGTGGGGGGGGGGGGGCTGGGGGGAGGGAGGAAGGAGAAGGATTGGGATTAGGGGGGGAGGGGGGAGGCTGGGAAGGGATGTGAAGGATAAACAAAGGAGGAGGCTGCAATGCTTGGTAAGAAATGTACACATTATCCTGCCCATGTAACTGTAACTCCTCTGTACAGTATGTTCACAAATAAAATAAAATTAAATTAAAAAAAAAAAAAAAAAAAAAAAAGAAATTAAAAAAAAAAAAAAAAAAAAAAAAAAAATTGAACCTATCCTAGAAAAAATATATTTTTCAAAATAATACATCTGTCACAGTACTTGTGAGGGATTCCAGGGTCAAACTGTTAAACCTGGAAAGGGATAGAGTGGGAAGACATCTCAAACAGCAATCAAAAGGCTGAGAGCTCTGCTCTGGAAAGGTCAATCAAGGGAAGACAGGGGTATGAGTTATTACCTCAAGAGTATTCAAATTCGAGCTGGGGGACACTAAAAGATTAAGACTTTGGAGACAAGATTGATGTCTGTGTTATGGATGTAATGACTATTGCTCCCTTCTGCTCCCTAACAATAAGGGATTCAATTATCACTATGTATACAAACAATACCTCATGTTAATAGTTGTAACCAAAGCTAGGTTAATGCCTTAGTTTATGGACATACCTATAGCCACTGACCACCAATCCCCTTGTAGTAGAAGGAATATAAACTTGTTAAGCAGGATTTGGTGATCCAGAAGCTGGCAATGAGGCTGGGGGTCCTCTGGTGTCTTCTTTCCTATCACTTCCTGTGATTTCTCAGTTCTTTGGCCAGGTATCCCATCATCTTTCCTGTCCCATGGTTGCGGTTAGTGACAGTAATGATTTTCTGAACACCTCAAAAAAAACTATGGAAAAACACTTCCTCCAAAAAGATTGAGGAAGATTGAGCACCTGGAAAGATACCAAACGTTAGCAGTGACCCTGTGATCTTCTAGCAAGTAAGTACAATTCAAGAGTATCTTTACTCTTGATGGATAATTGTCCTTTTTGTATATTTGGTATTGTATGCATTTTCAGAAACACATCTGCATTGTGAATTATGTCATTTATTTCACATGTCACAGACCATGTCACTGGAGTGATGACCCTAATGTCTTATCTCAGTTGCCTGAATCAGACTTAGATGAGTGTGAATTGCCTAATTATGAACATTTCTCCATGAAACTCAACAACAAAGAATGAAGTGTCAGGGTCAGGCCATTCCATACCTGTAAGGATTTTTACATATATTAGAGTAATATACACCTACACTGCTCAGCACTCATGGCACAGTGGTATGTTATAATTGTCCTCCAATCAGAAATATGCTAGAGCTTAAAGTAGAATGATGGGCTATTCATTTTCAACGCAAGAGTAATGATCACCCTCTGAAATTATTCTCAGTGGAGAATCCTTCCTATAAATTTTAATGACTTAGCTTCTACTCTCTGTTTACCATTCTCAGGAAGGGTCACAGTGTATCGTGCTACAATACTGCAGCAACGTATCTGCCTTGAATTTTACCTCCAATCTTGATACCAAGGTAAACTCTGCAACTCTAATCACATAGTTACTGGACACCCGAACTTTTCAAGCCTGGTTAAAAATTCAGCTATCCCTGCTCATTGCCAGTGTTAAAGAACTCACTCCTTTAGATGTATTATGTTTCTTCTTGTATTTCCAACACTGCCTTAGATGTTGGTTTTTGAAGTAGAGCATTTAGTTTACTTTTGATTTATGGAGGTGTTAGTGATGCCAGTTGTTAGTAATTTGATGTTTTGACATTGTGGCTATTGAGGAAGTGAATATACATCACTCACAAAAGTTTCTTTATGTGTATAGGTATTGCTATATTGTGAACTTCCTAAAAGCTAGCCATGGGAACACATATCCCTTATCCCATCACTTATGTCACTAAGATAAGCCTTGAAAGGTCCAGACCACTTGGAACATTGTAGTGAGAACCTTTCTACAAAGAAAGGAGAGAGAATAGCAAAAAAACAAATGAATCTTCCAACAGTTTTATTACATATTCTTTACACTTAGCCATTAAGAGCACCATAATAGTATTGTAATTTTTATGACTTCTTACCTACTCTTTTCCTGTTCTCAGCTGTTTTATTTATGGATCTCTAAGAAGTCATATGAGAACCACATAAGAAATCGATATAAATCATAAAAGAAATCATAAAAAAATAGTTTGTTAGGGATATATAATCCAAAGGTAATAATTTCAGGAAAATACTAAGCACATAAAATGTAATGCATTGACTATTGAAAACTTCAGCAGTTGTAGTTTATTTATTCCCTATAAAGATTATAAACGAAGTTACAATAGTATTCCAAATGGAACACAGAACTAGAAATATGAAGGGTAGCACTAAAGAATACTTCTGCTATCACTAATAGGGTAAGAATGAAATTTAGGCAAAACTCCTTCAGAATAAAAGCCACAGGACAACCCCAAC
Source organism: Dipodomys spectabilis (assembly GCF_019054845.1). Taxonomy (NCBI): domain Eukaryota; kingdom Metazoa; phylum Chordata; class Mammalia; order Rodentia; family Heteromyidae; genus Dipodomys; species Dipodomys spectabilis. The sequence continues at coordinate 3,975,669 of NW_024870793.1, forward strand.
ATTGCTTTCATTGTTTCATATGAAGATAAGACTTTTTTTAGTAAACACAAATTTTCACAGATATTAACATCAACTGGGTATATATTTCTTAAAGCCTTCAGGAAGGATGCTGTCACCATATTGATGGAAGCTGAATTTTTGGGACCTACTACACAATTTGCAGACACCATTCCAAGCACTGAACCTACAATAGGGTAATTTAAGTGCTCATGAGTGTTCTTCAAGTTAGGAAATGAATTATGTATTTTATTAAAACCAAAAGTAGGCAAGAAGTCCAAATAAATTTCCCAAGTTCTTAAGACTGATCAGTTGAGACCCATAATTCAACTCCAGAATTCCACCAGCCATATCTGAAGATATTCTTTGTCACATTCATTAATTTTCAAGAGCTATGGACCAGATGAATCCACATTATCTCCCTAATTATGGTAATAAGGGCAATAACATTGATACAGAATATAAATATTTTTAAATGAAAAGGGTGTGGATAATGACAGCATAAGTGATCTTCATACCAAATGTAGATCAGTTTAATTTCTAAAGAAATACCTGAATGACCATCATTCAGCTTCCACTGTTTATTATTCCTGGTGTCAAAGACACCTGTGCTGATGAACACAGGTTTTTATCAATCAGTACCCTCAATACACAGGGAATAGATTGCTATGGATATACAATCCAAAACGAATAATTTTTGTGACAACTTACTTCCTTGTTGTACCAAAAAAAATCTATTCCCTATTCTAAAACATATATCAATTTAATGGATATTAGTGTTATCAGTATAAATTAGGTGTGCATAATATATGTAATGTATTTTATTACATAACATAGAACTTATATATTTATATATCATATATATACATATATATGGATCATTACTGATAGTCTACCACTACTATAAATAATATATGCATTAAACATTTTAGTGTTATACTGTGAAGGATACAAGGAATGACAACTTTATTTAAATAAATATATATGTATGTTTTAGTCACATAATTTATTTTTCTGCCATTACTCAGACTGGGTGTTGTCCCTGAGCCATTTCACTCAGACTGGCTTCATATAGCTATCTTCAGATCTCAGCTCCTAAGTAGCTGGAATTACATACATGAGTCAGGTTATACTTTTTTAACTCCATCCTTGGCATGTTTTTACATAATGATTTTTGAAAGCTCAATTATATTCTGATATTCCATTTCTAAACCAATTCAGAATAAATAACTTCTAATTGGGTAAAACTCTATGTTGCAATCGAAATTGTAAGGACCCTACTTTCTATCCATTTTCAAAGACATTGCTAGTTTAATTCCTGGACAGACAAGTAGAAAAATTAAATTATGTGTGCATAATATATGTAATATATTATATTACATTACATATAAATGATATATTTATAATATATGCATAATTAGTGATATTCTATAATTACTATAAATACTACATGTATAAACCTGGTTTTAATATTATACTGTGAACGATACAAGGAATGACAACATCCCTATCGTAACTGTCTCATTTTTAACAGTATACAAACTATGCTATAAATATATATCTTCAAGAAAGTACACCTCTGTAATCACCTTCAAATATTCCCCTCATCATTATGTTCATCCTCTAAGATTGGCTACACTTATCCACAGCAAAAACTTTGTGATACTTTCTGGATAAAGTTGCTTGTCCTCATCCTTATCAGCCTTTCAGCAACTTCAGTGAAGAGCTTTTTCTCTTGTTTTCCCTGTAGACGATATAATCCTTTGTTATTTCCCAGCAAAGAAATTGTGGCTAGCAGGCTTGAGCATTGGTACATACAAAGGTTCTTTGGTTATGAATTTTTCCATTCCTTTCTTGATAAGTGAGCTGTAATAACAAAAACCTTTTAAGGCAATGTGTAAATGAAAACATATTGATTTGAAAATACCACAAATATTCGTTCTTTGAACTTATTTTTAATTCAAATATAATAGGGGTGGTTTTAGTAGTGCACGCATTTAAATCTAGGTATTTATAAGGTTGAAAACAGAAGATCATAGTTTCATGCTAGAGCAGGTAAATGGACCATGAGACACTTATCTTTAACTAAGAACCAAAAAGCTAAAAGTGGACCTGTGGCTCAAATGGAAGACTGACAGCCTGAGCACAAAAGAAAAGTAAAAAAAAAAACCAAGGCCACGAATTTAAGGCATAGTATTAGTACTCATATACTATATATTTATGGTTCCTAAAATATTCTGTGAGTTAATTTGTCAAAACCTGTTCATACATAACATATGAGGTGTGAAATAGTAGGTCAGTCTGAAATGTCTCCAAGATATTTTGACAAGGCAACTAGAAGAATTATCAATTAAACAAATAGTAATGAGGGATAGAATCAAAGCTCACTTTGGGTTCTTTTGAATTTGTTAAAATCAATAGCTAGGAGTTGTCAGTAGACATGATGCTATTAAGGACTTGAATTAAAGAAAGAACAGAGCTGAAGATAAAAAAAAACGAAATAATTACATGTACTCAGTGGTAACACTCATGAGAAAGAAGATTTCAGAACTAAGCCCTGGGATACACAAATATGTATAACATGACAAATGAAGAAAAACCGTCAGAAGTATGTAATGCAGACTAATATGGATATGTATTTTTAATGTTTAAGGGCTATGAAGTGATTGTGTGATGACCTAAAATTTAAGAAATTGTTAAGGTCAACTATCTCTTGGGCAAACCAGAGCAGATAGTTTAAGTAAAACAGGGCCACAATAGAGTGTCTTGATTTGCTAACATGAAAACAGGTCAATATTTGGAAAGCTATTTTTTGGACATGTGGTTGGAGTGACAATTGCTGCAGTTTGTTCAAGTGTAAGTAGAAGGGACAGTTTTAGCACAATAATAGAAATCTTTCCGGGATCTGGTAGAATTTCCCACTGTCTTCAATTTCCATTTTATTCTGAGAACTAAAATGTCATTACTGGAAGCCATTCCCAAATTGTGTCTTTGGCAAGTTATCAGATATTCAGTCTATCACATGTCTAAATAATAGAGAATGGGACCAGGTCTCCATTGAGCACTCACAGTAGACAGGTTTCTGGACATTCTCAGGAAAAGCCTTCTGCAATTGTGGGATGGATAGGGCTGGGTAATTTGCAAAACAACCATCATAGATGGAAATTATTCTGCTAATTTGACCCCTGAGATATTGGATGTTTTATCTGCATTGTATTGATTTTTATGAATCAGTTAATCAGATTCTTCATACTATATGATGTTACTAAATTGTGAAATGCATGTTTATTGCATTTCCTTTGTATAACATATAGTATGTTTTGAAATTTGGTATAAATCATTCATGTTTTTATTTTTTTCAATATGGATTACACCTAGTTCTCAAGAGTGAGGAAATGCTTTGGAACTTTGTAACTTGAAGTCATATGTTGCCATGTGTCATATATTTTCCTTATACAGTGTTGGTAATAAATTATATGTAATTTATTTTTTATTTTTATTTATTTTCTATTGCAGAGTTTGAACTTGGGTCCTGGGCACCGTTCCTGAGGTCTTTGGCTCAAGGTTATCTCTGTACAACATTGAGCCACAGTATCAAATTTAGTCTTGATTGATTAATTGGAGATAAGTATCTCATGGCAACTTTTCTGCCCAAGATGGCTTTGAACTGTGATTCTCAGATATCAGCCTCCATATTAGCCAAGATTACAGGCATGAGCTACCAGCACCTAGCTATATGCAATTTCAACTGTAGTTTTCTTCAAGTGTTTCATCCTGCACTGAAGTTTATTTTTCGGACAAACTTTCTAATAAATATGCAATCTATTTAATTTTGAAAAGTACTGCTGCAACCCCCACTTATTTGTGGCATTTCTGAAATCCAAGTTCCTCTGTGTGTCAGGGTGGATACTTTTTCCTGTAACAAGTATTGTTGTTGAACACATGACATTTGGCTACTAAGAGAACAAAGGATGTGAAGCTACAGTAGCCAGATAAAGAACTCCCAGGACAATTCATGGGCAACTCATGTACTCCCTGTGTAGGTGCATAGGGAACATAGAAAAGACATTATATTTTTTTTGGGGGGGGTCCGGAGGTGGGGCCTGAACTCTGGGCCTGGGTGCTGTCCCTCAGCTCTTCAGCTCAAGGCTAGCGCTCTACCACTTGAGCCACTGTGCCACTTCCGGCTTTTTTCCTTTTGCTTATGTGGTGCTGAGGAATCGAACCCAGGGCCTCATGCATGCAAGGCAAGAGCTCTACCACTGAGCCATTTTCCCAGCTGAAAAGAAATTATTATACTTGAAATTTGATTGAGTGTGTGTGCACATAGATGTTGACTTAATTACCTGCTGTTATAGTTTTACACATTCACTAGTATAAAACAATATTTCATATATATATGTGCTGATCACAGTTTCCAGAATCCAGCATTCCACCTCCATGGGCACTGCTTGCTTATGTTGCTCTTTGGGTAATAAGAATGAAACCTGGAATTGTCCAGTGGTAGAGAAATTACTCAGAGATTCAAGCATTCGTCTTTCAATATGTTGCTTGTTCCTAACTCTAAAATTAGGAAATCTGTTCATATATAATACATGTTACATTATAATATATTTATTATACTATAAAATGTATAATATATTGTACAATATACATTATATATAATACCTGACAGAATTATATATTTATAAGGAAAAATATAATAAACACATCAATGTCCATACTTTCCTAGTCATGATTAAGTTCAACAGAGATAGGTGCATTATATCTCAACAGGAAAACTCTACTGAAGTTCAGATGACCTTGAACTAGATAAGAATCCCTGTTAAAATAAAAACTCTCTCCTCAATTATGAGAAAAGATAAGTTTGGAAGGTTTTTTTTGTTTTGGGGGGTTTTTTTTGGCAGGTCATGGGGCCTGAACTCTGGGCCTGGGTCCTGTCCCTCACCTCTTCATTTCAAGGCTAGTGCTCTACCACTCGAGCCATTAGCACCACTTCTGGGTGAGGAATTGAACCAAGGGCGTCAAGCCTGCAAGGCAATCACTCAACCAAGGAGCCCAGGTTTGGAATTTTTTGAGAAGAGGAATTTGGCATTTGCTTTGCATCCTTGATTAGTAATGAATAGGTATCATTTTCCTCCAAATTTTGTCTCCTTTTATGTTACCTAGACAGTTACACAGGATCATCATTCCATCGCATATCTTTAAGTCCTTCTTTTATTTCTTTTTATCATTATTGTTTTTTGTTGTTGTTTTGATGATCCTGAAGCTTGAACTCAGGGCCTAGGTAGTGTCCCTGAGCTCCAGACTAGCGCTCTACCACTTGAGCCACAGCACTACTTCTGGCTTTTTCTGCCTGGGCTTGCTTTGAATCATAACATTCAGATCTCACACTCCTGGGTAGCTAGGATTACAGGTGTGAGCCACTAGTGCCCAGCAAGTCCCTCTCTTTTAGATATTATTCTAAAAGCCTCTTATCCAAGGTCACTCCTCAGAGAGTAAATAGACCTCTGCCAACAGTTCCTTCACACTCTCATCTCCTGTTATAGCTGTTATGTGTCTTTTCCATGTTATCATGAACCTACTTCACTGTTTTCTTCTTAATCCATGATTGTATATGTGTTACTAATAATTACCTAAATTTAGTGGCTATACACCCTAAATTACTCAACCATTAATTTCATTTTTTTTCAATATGATTGTTCTTCCGTACCAATCTGAGCTTATACTCACCTTCTCTACCTCTTGGCATGTGCAGAGCCTTGGTCTTTTCTACCTCCAAACCAAGAGGTTTGCCAAAGAATAGCCTACAATATTCCTGCTTAGGATTCAGGACAAGTAGTTGAGTGTCTGAAAGAAGCAATGCATTCTTGGCATGGGAAGGGGTGGGAGAGACAACAGCCTAGAGGGCAAACTGGTAGACACAACATTTAACAACTTCTTTGGGGAAACTGACCTCCCACACGGTGGCAGTGAGATGACTCACCTATTGAATTTTCATATATAAAGGAAGTTGTCATGTCTCACTGCACAACTCACTTTTAGTCAAAGAGAGGATCATTCTTTTGTGTACTCCTTAGGCCCAGTCTCACTTTATCTCCATCGTAGACTTTGCCCAGACTCTGTTCCTACTAGAAGGTGCCTGATGAGGAGGAAAATATGATCTTTTGGCTTCTGACTGGCCCTGTGAGGACTGAGATCACTTTTAGTATTGAACCTATTCCTCCTGACAAAGCTGTGGTGAGTGGTGGGAAAGTTCATTCTCTGAATTATGCCCTAGGACCAAATATCTTCAGAGAAAGTCAAGGAATGATGAATCCTGCCTGAGGGATTGAGATTCTCTATTTCCAAAGAGGTCAATTAATATCTGATTCTGAGTCCCAGGTGGAGGTTTTTTACCAGATCCTCCAAGCTAGAGTGGATGTTCCTCAGATTCCAGACAATCCTCATAATTCTCTAGCTCTTTCTCATAAAACAAAAGGACACAGGAGTTGAGTTCAGAAACAAGGTGAAATGAGAGTAGCAGAAGAATTATTGGCAGGGGAAGGAATTAGTAATTTTTGGTGAAAAAAGGGCTCAGAAAATCTAGGATCACTCACATCATTTGGGAATCACATCATAAGATTAAGGAATAAAAGTAATAAATTACTGCCTAAATTAGTAACTCCACTGCTCTGACTACATTACGAGTACTCTGTCAAAATGTAGCTGTCCTAGTTCAATGTTGATGAGCAAAATGGAGCACATTTTTTCCTGACAATGTTCTACTGAGTATCTAAATCCATGCCCCAGGTTGTTCTTACTCTCTACTTCTCTGTTACTTTCTTTTGCTGGATTCAATCAATGATACTTGAATGTGTTATCATCTTCTGAGATGTAATCACATTTTCTTTTAATCCATTTGTTATAAATTAAAACAAATTATGGGGAAACATATGTCTATTGTACATTTTCTTCCATAGCATACTTATTTGATGTTATTAAGTATTATTTTAATTGTTTCATTTTTAAAACTTGAGGAAAATATTTTGTTAGTATTAGAACTAATCAGTTGCACATTTCTAAAATTTTTCCATGTCTGTTTTTTTTTGTTATTAAGGTTCTAACATTGTCTTGTCCCCCAATTGTTGCCTTCTTAAAATTGGATCAAATTACAAACTGTATATGATGGTCCTTTATGTGTTCATTGATATATTTAAATTTCTTCTAATATCCACATACTATAGGATATCTTCAACATCTAAAAATCAATATGGAGGTCCCTATTAAGAAAAACAAGAAGCCACGAAACCTGTGAAATTAGGATTAGGTATATATCCAAAAATATATAGCAGTGACATTGGAAAAATTCACTTTTCTTATATACCAGAACATGTTTATAGTTATGAATAGCATATTTCCTTTATTCCCTCTTTTTTGTGCATCTCGGTTGAATGCACAGCTTTCTTTCTTGCTGCCATGCACATGAATATTGATGTTGATATATATTCCTTCTTTATATATCAAGGTTGCAGTAAAGGTCATCAACACATGTGTCTTTTTGGTATTGTCTAAACTTCCATTATGATCATTATAGGTTGCATTACTTTACAATACCACAAAACCAAATACATTTCCTAATTTATTTCTACCTCTCCAGATGTTTATTTATTCGAGTCGTGATAGCTATTCTGTTGTGTAGGATGGGATTTCAGAGACTTTCCTATTTATTTTCTTTGTATTTACTATGTGGATAAGAATCCCAAACATTTCATTTATTTATTAAACACTTACATTTGTACTGCATTCCTGATCAGTGTCTTTCTTTTTCTTTTGTTATTTGAACAGTTTTTAAGTTCTATAATATTTGATTTTTTTCCACATTCTAAATAATCACTTCAGTAAGAAGATTTTTTTCATTGCTGTGGTGCACAATTAACTAAAATCAACAGATTGTACATTTATACCACTGGAATTTTTTGTTGGTTTTACAGCCAGGAAAATGTTTCAATAAAGATTCTGAACTTTTTTCACTAGACAGACTGAAATGATAGTATCTCATATTAGCCTAAACTAATCTCAGAACTAACAGTCACAGCCTGGGCCACAACAGTCTGGGCTAAGTAAAACCACTAACACAGCACATGCTGCATTTAAAAAGAGCAAAGGGCTTCATAAAAGTTAGAAGAAAAGCACCCCATTTATGAAGCAAATTCTGAAGTTCACAAGCAGATATTAGGAATCTGAATATTAAGATCTAAAGATAAAAGTATATAGAAGAACAAATTTAGAGTTCAGAATCCGGGAGAGGGAACAACCACTAGATACCAAACTCAATGCTGAAGGGAAGAAGTGTTTTGCACCAAAGCTCAGCTGTGTCTGACTTTCTCACACCAAACACACACACACACACACACACACACACACACACACACACACACACACACACACACACCCCAAGTGGGAAACCTTAGCCAAAGTATAGCCATTTTGGACTTAGTCCATTATGAAAGCCTATACTGAAAGTATACATTGTGAAGGCATTTACTGAAAGTACCCATTGTAAAGACTTTTACCGAAAGTTAAGACTCAGGTTCCTGGAAACACCATGAAATGTCCCAATAACATTCTTCCCATAACTCCCCTAGCAATAGCCATCAGCAGATGACAGGAAGGTACCTAAAGCTACACATGTTTCTTAAGATTCCATATTTAACATAATTTGCTTTTTACTGCTAAGCTTACACATATTAGCCAAAAATATTGTTACAATATTAACTCATTAAATGTCAACCAATCATGTAACCGACAAGCTATGAACCCACTTACCTCAGCCCTATGCCCTATAAAAACCCTAACTGAAGATTCGGAGTTCTCAACTCTGACCCACTGTGATGCTGACAGTTGTGAGTCCATGCTCGAGCTTGCAATAAATGACCCTCGTGTGCTCACGTCGGAAATGGCTCCTTGACGGTCTTTGGGGATCGTTATCTCAGCACAAGACTAGTGTACACAGAGAACCCCAAGGGCAGCTGTATCTGGGACAATGAAACTTTTCCCTCTTCTAAGCTGAAATTGGGGTACGTTTTGCCTGGAGGATAGCACCCTGTGAGCCCTGCATGCATGGTGAACCAGACGTGGGAAGCCCTGTGAGCATCTCCAGGATGGCCTCTTAGAGGCCTGGAGAAGTTTACTCCTGTAGTTGGACATGGCACGAGGCAGGAGGACAGTGGGAATCCAGAAGATGGGAGAGGCACAGGAGCAAATGTGCCTAGCTGTGGAGACTCCTTGGCCATGGTAAGGTATTTCCCAGCCCACACATAGCAGCCAACACGCAAATCCCCAGAGGCCACTTCTCTGGGGGACAGTCCCTGGTCCTGATCCAGAGCCAGAACTTCCCCAGTGGATCTGTACCTGGCTAGGGTGGAGCAGTACCCACCAGCCATTCTCCTCTGTCCTGCTGCACCTAACCTTCCAGCAGCTTCCCAGTCCCCAGCACTCATGGCAGGCCAGCTCTGTGAGGCAGGATGAAGCTGTGCCTGTGATTCCTGGTGCCTGCTTCAAGGCGAGAGTGAGGCCTAGTGCACAGCAGCGCTGGCCCTCACTCACTTCAAGTGCCTCCAGAGAGGCATGACCATCACTGGTTCAGCACTCCTGCCCTCCCCACCCCCAGAGTTTACCTACAAGTCCCTGCCTTTTTTCTTGAAATTCTTCAGCCACTGGTTGTCTCATTTCTCATTGCCTATTTGGGTGGGATTTGAGACTCCTTCCTCTCCTCACCCAGCCACGAGGCCCCCGGGACCAAACTCCACACCTCACAGACACTCTCCAGAACCCAGCTGCCTTTGGGGCTGCTGCTTCCTGAGTCATTGGCCTACTGCCTCCTTCCTCCCTTCACCAGCCTCTGCCAGGGCCTCCCATACTCTCCCTACTACCCCCATCCCCAATCCCAGCTTGGCCGCCTCCGAGACCTCCCCTCTTCTCCACACAGCTCCCAGTGCCAACCCCAGCAGGGCCACTGCTCTGGGGAAGACAACTGTGGGCCTGGCCCAGTAGAATCAAAGGTTCCACAATGTGCAGCCGGCTTAGAAATGGAGGCAGCATAGGTCACTGATCAGTGTCTTTCACTTCGCTTACACAAATATTAGTTGTATTAATTTGATATTGAATTTTGGATTTTGCAACCTCTTATTAAGCCTTTGAAGAATAGCTGGTAGAAATATAGTCCCAAAATTCGGATTGTCTCTTGTTTAATTCTTTTGAGATTCAAAGATGTTTAAGTAATTATAACTATCTTGAACTCTCATTTCTATAGCAGAGTCTATTCAGAAAATAATTGCTTAAGCATCTGTTATCAATTACTTAAAAACTTGAAACTTTTAAAGTTTCAAATATTACAGGAAGATCTTTGATTCATGTTGAATGGAAGTGAGAAGGTTGAGCTGTTGCATACATTCTTGTGTGTTCGTGTGTGTGTGTGTGTGTGTGTGTGTGTGTGTGTGTGTGTGTGTTTATGTGTGTGATTGTGCGTCTGTGTGTAGGGGGGTATATGTGTAACATTGAAATAAAGGATAAGGATTTTGAGCCCTGGTCTGCACTTGTTTCCTTTTTCTGAGGTATACATTATGGCGTTTTTGTTGGTGGTATGCTTTGATTGCTTGCCTTTGCCTGATGTGCACATTCCAGCTCAATTTTTCAATTAAAGCTTCTTTTTTTATAATTCAGCATAAAGGGCTCTGATAGTGTTTTGTCTTTAGTCTGCCATCTAATATCTTCTTTTCCTCTTCAAAAATTAACATTCAATATAAATTTTATCTCCTGACTGATTTTCCCTTTAATTTGCATTTTGAAATAAGTATTATAAGTCCTTTAATCTCTGTATTTATAAAGAAAAGTCATTTTGAATTCTCTGTTTAGTGTAATAACACCTGGACACATTTGTTAGCATCAAGACCTTAAAATTACTTTTTTAGTTTTAGTTTAAAATACGTCCTCCATGTTTACAGCATGGGGAGACAAACAATTCCTAGTAACAATGATAACAGTTTTATTCATTAAAATATCAGATAATTCATAATTTTGATTATGTCTAGTGGCGAATGAATACATTTGCTCAGTGATTTGCTTGATAGACCTTAGCACAAAAGTACCGCTTATGGGAGCTGAGAAGGTGGATAAGTGGTAGACAGCTTATCTTGAATGTATGAGACCCTGGGTTTGATTCCATAGCACCACCTAAGCAGAAACAGCTAGAAGAGGTTCTTTGGTTCAAGTGCTAGAGCAGTCTTGAGCTGAAGAGCTGAAGGACAGTGACAGTTCACTATCATCAGCAAATTAAATAAATAAAACTCATACTTAAGTACATGAATTTCAAAAGTTGATTACCATTTTAGTTAGGGGCAGGGTGCCAAGACACAGCAGAACTCTGTTGCAAATCTTTAAGAAGGATTTCAACACCTAACAAATATTAAAACCAGAAAGTAAAACATTAGCTCTGCCAACAGCATATAGAATTTCTACTCAAAGAGAAACCAGTACTAAGAATGAAATACTTGTTATAATATTTCTTAAGAGATTATGGCTTTATATTAATTATCATATATATTGACCTTCAAAAACTCCATTGGTGGGCCTGAGTCTTAATGGCACCTACAAAAACTGGAGGAGAGAATCATCAACCTCGATTTTTATAATTGTTATTATATTTTTAATATTGTTATATGGATAACCATTTTGTAAGTCAGGTAATGAGTTCATTTCTTGTTTGACAATCCCATCCCTCCTGTCCCTGTCCACAGTGGTATAGTTCATTGTGAACACAATAGCTACAGTGTACAAGTGCTGCATTTGTTTCCCTGTTCTCCTTGACTATCTCTGGTTCCCTCAATGCCATAAAAGAGTAAACTAGAACAGAAAAATCCCTCTTGTTTCCAATTCCTGGAATACATTTCAATATAAACATCAATAGTTTTATGAGAGTGTCAGGCTCTGTACACACATCCCAAACACATATACTTACTACACCCAGTCATAACTCCCACCTGATTCTAAGGTCCACACAGTAATTCTTTTCACTTTCCACACAGGAAGAAACTGAGATTCAGAAATATTATGTAAGTCACTGGAAATACTGGGCTGACAATACTGGCTCACTCTTATACATTACCTATTCCAGAGAGTAAGATCTGAATATCATCATTTGAAACCAACCCAGGTTGACATATCCATTACATGTTTATCTCCATTTAACCAGAAGAAAGCGAGAATTGTGTTTCACGTGGTAGAGCTAGAATGCCACCAGACATGAATGGGAAATCTAAAGAATATTGACAGTATTATGATTTTAAGAACTAATGCTCACCCATACATAATCTCAGACACCACACACACACACACACACCAAAATCACACTCCTTAAAACAGATGTTAGTACTGAAATCCAAATAGTTTTTTGTTAATTTTATAAGTTTTATTTTTAGCTTTAGTGAGTTTTGACTTGATAGTTTCTACTGATGAGCCATAACCTAGAACTTTGTTATAATTATACCCATATCTGTATTCAGAGGGACATTCTCCTAGTTAAGTCTTCCTCCTTTTTCAGCAATGATAAGTTTTCTCTTCTTGGTCCAGTTTCTTTTGGGGATCTAAATCTCTTAGATTTTTCTGTCTTGCATGGTCTGTAAGTTCATTGATCCAGTAGATCTCAGCCATCCCAATAACCTGGACAGAACCTGCCTTGGGAAAAGTGTTCTAAGCTCACCATTCAGTGGAGGTTGTTAGTACTCACACATAATCATGTTCTCTTCAGAATTTGGAACTTGTTAGGTCCAGGAATTCAGGGAAAGCACTCATGGTGTGCTATTTCATGCTTTTTAAATTTAATGGCAGCTTCCCACCTATTGTCTACTTTAAGCATTGTGTGAAGAGAAGGATTGCCCCTAAGAGACAGAAGCACTACTAACTGTTGCTCTCAAAACACAGAAGGAAGGAAAGAAGTTCTGAAGGAACAATAGAGCCTAGAAACTGATTTCGTAGAAACTCAAACTGCCTTTTATCTTACCTTCAAAATAGAAAGTCAGAGATTGCAGTTACTTTTAAGCTCCATTTATATTCCTGAGCAGGGGTCACCTTTCCCCTTTGCCCTTCTGACAATTTACATCAGGAGCTGGTGGGACGATGGAACAAGAACACATAGAGTTTGGGCCCGGGATTAAAAACTCTTTTTTGTGATCATAAACATTCTACCACTTCCTGAATTGGGTCTGAGTGGCAGAAGGAAATAAGGTTAGACATTCAGAAACTTATAATTACTTCTAGGTTTCCTATCTAAACTCATCCCTTCCCACCCCTCAGAATCCTAATTCCCAACTGTGTAGATACCCTTACACTCTGTTTTCCTGGAGCATTTGAGTGTGGGGCATCATCTCCTTCTTATGTGTACTGCTTTACAAATGGAGATTTTCTCCTAGGCTCAAAATTATTTCATTGATTGGGGCATTGTGCAATATGCTAAACAGAGAGTTACCTGGAAGGAAGGTCCTAGAAGACAAAACATCTACTAGGACAATGGAAACCCCTGGTTTGGCATGCTTAATGTTTTAACTTGTAAACTGAAGTAACAGGAGAAAACGACACACTAAGAAATCTGCCAATTATGCCAAATAAAGAGATATGATGAAGGTCAGAGAAAGGACATTGATTTCATGGTGGTCATGACAAGACAAAACCTTACCACACCTTAAAAATACTAATCCATACTCCCTTACTTTTTTGTTCACCCATGTCATTAGGTCTGAGTTGTATGTCGGAGACCTCAGGACTTGCAGAACAGGAAGATCTCGGGGAGAGCCTAACATTGGTCTGCCATTTTGGACATAAAATAACTAGTATGATGAAAGCCCTTAGTAATATACACAAATACGTGCATTTGTCCTACTACTCTTGATAAGTACCCCTCACTATATTGTCTTTAGTTTGGTCACTTGCTGACATAGCAGCTGTCTGGTAGGTCCATTGTGACTTCACTTTATTCACCAGAAATGGAGGAGAGACTGACCAGAACACATTTGCATCTTTCTCAATGAGCAGTGAATGGCAGGGGAGTATTTAGGAAGCTCCCCATGTTCTCAGCTAGTACCTCCTAGATTCCAGCTCAAATCTTGATAAACAGATACAGAAGTTACTTGTACCAGATTCACAGCTAGAGAGGTAGATGAGAAAGTGGAAAGGCTTGGTGTTAAAGCCACAGATTGATATAAAGCAGAATTCAAAGGATGTGGAGATGAAGCAAGCTACGTGGAAGGGAAAGGACAGGCAGCTGAAGCAGAAGAGCATCTAGAGAGAGAAGATAGAGCACATATGAGGCCACCTGGACATCAAAGTATCCCATCTGAGGTACAACAGTCTGGTTGTGCTGAGCCACAGAGAAAAGTTGGAAGAACATCAACAAGTGCTCTTGCCCATTTCTAGGGAGTTCCCAGAAAGACAGGACGAATTGGTAGCTTCCCAGAGCACTGCGGCTGAGCACATCTCAGATTCCTTGCTACCATGATCATTGACATTGGAGAGTAGCAGCAAGAGTTGTATGAGGTGATTGCAACTCATTATTTGGAGGCAGTTCTGCAGCATTGTGGAGTGTGGTCTCTCAGGATGCTTAGGGCAAAGATCCTATAGCTGGTGTCAAAGAATGCAATCTACTTGGAGTAGACATTTATAGATGGCACATGCCTGAACACAACAAGCTGATAATGAGCTGCTAGAGGTAGTTTCCCTAAAGATCTAACAGCCAAAACTGGACAAGTACAGCCAGAGCTCTGCACCACATCAGGACACCATGCCAATTGCTTCTACCATAGTACTGGCTACCCAGTTTGCACACCCATGACCTTGTTACCCTGGTCGTGTCCCACAATCCCTCACAACTTTTACTCTTTCACTTTGTCTATGCTTCCTAGTCCCTGCTAAACAGTTCTGGATACCTGTGTTAGCTACCCCAATCCCTGCAAAGCTGTTGCTGCTAACCAATTTCCTGACACTGGACCTCAGCAATTACAGTCACAGTTAACCTTTACCTGGTATCCTAGTTTCTACTACTCTTTTCTGCTACCCATAATTCATAACACCAGGGTTCCAGCCACCTGAACCCTGAAACCCGTTTCTCCCCTGTCTATGATACTGCATTCCCAAACAAAGTAAGGGAAGAGTGGGCACAGACAGTTGCCTTGGATACTCCTCTTGCAGGCATATTGGAACAAGTTATTCCTCAGGTATTTAACGTGAGGGACTAACTAGTTGTGGAAAGAAAACAGCTTACTCAAAGTTGACTAAAATCCAAGGACATAACTTATAACTTATTGCTAGGGAAAGAAGGCCCTGCAGTGAAAGTTAATGAGAAAGAAAATTTTGCAAATAGTATTGGGAACAATGCAAAAGGTTGAGCTTAGTCTCTTCTATCAGTGGTCTGAATTATTTTATGACATATGATGTGTAACTACATTGTATTTTAAAAATTATATGAAGATGCACACTTTGTGGTATTTATATTAATTGATGGAATAGTTGCATAGGATCACGTTAATGATATTCAATAGTTTATGCTCTATTATTTGCCTATGGGTCTGCCTTTGGCAATATGTATTGAGCTCTCTAAAAACAAATGGAATTTCATTGTCAAATACTACAAGGAGATTATTCTTGCTAGTACCAAAATGAAAGTGGGAACAAGAAAACTGAATAAAGCTACAAGTTTGAAGGGAGGGGATCAGTGGTAAGGGCTATGATAAAAGACAAATTCTTCACTATGGAATCTTGGAAGAATAGAATGTTTTCTTGAATTACTAGCTTTTAAAACATTTAAAACATTAATGAATAGTTTAACAAAAAAATTATAAATACGACTTTGATAATTCAATGATGTGAATTATGAGATTAATATTATACTCAAAGTTTCCTTGAGATGAAAGCAGGCTGCATTCCTTTTCTATTAAATTAATGGAATACGCTTCCTTTTGAATGGTTAAACAGTCCATGACATTTGTTCCAAAACAAGAAAATATACTGGAGAGAAAAAAAAGAGGAGTAGTTCCAGGAAGATGGCAGAGCAGAACCTGGAGGCTAAACAAGCTCTCACCTAGAAAGCAGTATTAGTGTTTCAGTGAACATTCCTAGGCGGGAGAATAACACCAAGTGTGCCATCCCAGTACAAAGAGTTATGCCAGAAAGGGGAAATCCAGGCAAGGAAACAGATTTGAGCACTTGCCGGTAGCAGTGGCGGTGGTAGCAGTGGCCATTGCTTCCACACCTACAACACAGAGAGTCCTGGACAAATGTGCCAGACACAGCAAATGTTCAGATTCTACCCAACACCAGCAAGAACTGACAAGGAGCAGGTATCTTCATCCTGCAGATCACAGACCAGAGACGACCAAGGAACCAAGACACTGGCATGAGTAGAAGCCTTACATAATAACACCTTCTCAGGGAGCAGAGGAGGCATGGCTCCCCTCCCCCTCCCTCTCCCCACTGTGCCACTACCTGAGATCTCCATCTTTGATACTGTCAAAAGCCCAGCGGAGAATATAGCTCCAACCCAGGCCTTGGAGGAAAACAAAAGAGTCATTTAGCAGGTCAGAGGAACCTGACATGACCTGCCAGGCTCAGCTCCACCCAGGAGAAAGTCACCCAGCCCAAGCAGTGAAAACTCTGCCCCCAGAGGAATGTCTTTCTTCACTGGGTAAACAGAGCCAGAGGCTTCCCCTCCCTATAGCAGCCTAGACAATCAGTTGAATTTCAGTAAACATAAACCCTGAGAATGGCTCCATGCTGGGCTCTGTGAGTGTCTCAGAAGCTAGCCCCTCAGGGAAAAGCTACTGTTTGCTGAAAGGCCTCAACTCTACCCAGAACCTAGCCTCATCACAGCATCTCCAATCAAGAGGAAACAGCCAACTCCCTCTTTTGTGAGAAACAAAGCAGATCTCCCTCCCACTGAACTAGCCTGGGAGGGGGATCACAAAATTCTGGGTAAAGCAGACCATTTTTCTGCCTGCCAAATAAACTAACTTAAGAAACCAATCAAGCCACAGGAAAACCAAACCCAAAAGCAGACCAGAGACTCCACCAAGAGACTAGTTATGGACACAAGGGTGATGCAGGATCTTCCCTTTCAACCCCCCCCAAAGAACACTTTCTTTGTACCTTTTTATTAACTTGTTATTTTTTTAAAAAATTGTTTTCTATTAATCTTGTTTTGCTTTTAGAAATTTTATTTTTGGTGTATATGTGTGTGCACTTTTGTATTTTTATTTTATCTCTATTGAACTTTTGATCCTTTTCCTTTCTTTCTTTCTCATTCTTTTCACTTTTTCTTCTCTCCATTCTTTTTTGGGTAACTTAATTGCTGTTCTGCTCATCCTCAGATATACCCTTCATTGATTATTAGACCTTATTCCACATTGTTTACACGATGAATCCAGAAATTTATTACTTATTTCAAAAAATCTCTGGCTTAAATTCCTTAATTACAGTATTATCTCATAATACCATATATATATAATATTAAAATGACTTTTTATTTTTTATTTTTATTATAAGTATTTTTAGTTCTTCATATCTCCTTTCTACTCTTCCCCTCCTCTCATCGTATTCCCATTCTTCTCTCAATATTTCTTCTTTAAAATTGCATCATTTTTGTGTTTTACTTTTTAAATTTAAATTTTTGTTTTTCCATTTTTTCTTGCCTCTTTTGCTTTCACTTCTCTTTCTCCTATCATTTTGTCCAATCCATTTTCTTCTTTGAGATTAGGACTTGGTTAATTTCACTCTCCTTTTACCTTTCCACATCTCTCTAATCATATTTTTCCCCACTTTTCTCCCTAAAACTAATTTCTGGTATGCCAAATTCTACTTTGCTGTTTTTACCCCATTAATACATTGTTGTTTTACGTTGAATAGATTGTACCTGTTGAAATAGATTGTTTGTATCTGTCGACTTTTGATTGTGCAACTAAAGGAATTTGGTTGATGCTTGCCTTAAAATAGTGTTCTAGCACAAAACTTGTGTTACTTTCATACCAAATAGAGGCATTCGTGGAAGCCATTAAAAGACAGCTGAAAGAAGTCAGGGAGACCTGAAAGGGAATGTTGAATGGAGCCTAACAGAAGGAATGAGAGTCCAAGGAAACCATAACCAATCAATTAAGTGATTTGTGAATAAACACTGAACACGAAATTAAGGAAGTAAACAAATTCATACAAGATCTAAAACAAAGCTCCAAAAAAGAATTTGAAGCCATCAAAGCCGACCAATTAGAAGGTAAAGAAATTAAAAAAACCAAAGTAGAAATTTTGAAAATAGGTAGGACCATGAAGAAGACTGAAACTCGGGGATTGAAGACAGCCTATATATTATAGAGGAAGAACACACAACTATCTAAGACAAATCCAAGAAATATGATAGACCTATTCAACATTTGGAAGACACCATCAGATAGCCTAATCTGATGATAATAGGTATAGGGGAGCACCTAGAAACAGAAGTTAATCATCTAAGAAATTTGTTTCACAGGTTCCTAGCAGAAAACTTCCCAAACACGCAAAAAGATAGGCCTATTCAGATATAAGAAGCTTTTAGAACCCCAAATAGTCCAGACCAAAACAAGACATCACAACTCCACATTATAATATCCACAGGATCAATTCAGACCAAGGAAAACATCCTTAAAGTTGTCACGGTGAAAAGATCAATCACCTATAAGGGAAACCAAGTAGAATCACCTCAGATTTCTCAGCAGAGTCAATTAAACCAAGAAGAGCCTGGAATGATGTAGGCCATGCCCTAAAGACAAACAACTATCAACCAAGAAAACTGTACCCAGCTATACTCTCCTTCATGACTGAAGGACAAATAAAAACTTTCCATACCAAAGAAAAAGTGAAACAATATATCTCTACCAAACTAGCCCTTCAAAAGTTACTTAAAGATGTCCTACATAGAGAAAACCAACAGGACCACAATAAAAGCTAAGAAACTGCACCCAAATTGAGAATCCAAGAACCGTAGGAATAACCCAGTTGGCACAGCCCCCAAGAAGGTGCATAAAATGGCAGGAACTCCCAAATATCTCTCAGTACTATCTCCCAACATTAACAAACTTAACAATACAATTAAGCAAAATAGACTGTCTACTTGGATTTAAAAAAAAAAAAAAAGATCCTTCTGTCTGCTGCATTCAGGAGTCACAACTTTCTCATAAAAACAAACACATGTTGAAAGTGAAAGGCTGGAACAAAATCTAACAAGCAAACGGCCTCATAAACAGGAAGGAGTTGCAATCCTAATATCAGATAAAATAGATTTCAAATTAAAATTAGTGAGAAGAGATAAAGAAGGTCGCTATATACTTATTAAGAGATCTCTCCTTCAGGAGGATATTACAATTCTAAATATCTATTCCCCGCAAGAGCACCCAAATTTATCCAAGAAATTCTAACTTTTCTCACATCTCCCATAGATCCAAGATATTAATTGTTGGGGACTTTAACACACACTCTGCCCACTAGATATATCAACTCGGCAAAAAATCAGCAGAGAAACCACAGATATAAAACTGCATAGATCACCTAGATTTAACAGACACCTACCGAATATTTCACCCAGCAGCATCAGAATACACATTTTTCTCAGCAGCACAGGGAACTTTTTCCAAAATAGACCACATTTAGGTCACAAAGCAAACTTGTCCAAATACAAAAACATTGAAATTATACCTTGCATTCTCTCAGACCACAAGGGAATAAAATTAGAACTCAACACCAAAAGCCACCAATGAAAGTTCTGTAACACATGGAGGCTGAACAACACACTGTTGAATCACCAGTGGGTCATGGAAGAGATCAGAAACGAAATTCAAATATTTGTAATATTCAACAAAAATGAACACACAAATTACCAGCTCCTCTGGGACACCGCAAA
Source organism: Dipodomys spectabilis (assembly GCF_019054845.1). NCBI lineage: Eukaryota > Metazoa > Chordata > Mammalia > Rodentia > Heteromyidae > Dipodomys > Dipodomys spectabilis. The sequence continues at coordinate 3,995,614 of NW_024870793.1, forward strand.
TGCAGTACTCAGAGGCACGTTTATAGCTCTGAGTTCCTACATCAACAAATTGGAGTGATCTCAAACCAACAATTTAGTGAGACATCTGAGCCTCCTTGAAAAAGAGCAGCAGGATAAACCCCAATCCAGTAGATGCAAAGAAATAATTAAAATTAAATCAAAATTAAATAAATAAGAATCCAAAAACATAGAAAGAATCAACAAAACAGAGTTGGTTTTTGAAAAATTAACAAATTGGCAGACCCTTAACAAATCTTATTAGAAGAACAAGAGAACCCACTGAAATAAATAAACTCAGAGATGAGAATGGAAACATCACCACAGAAACAACCAAGATTCAGTACATTATAAGGGAATACTTCTCAAAAATGTATGCTAGTAAGTTTAAGAAGTTTGCAGTAATGGACCTTTTCCTAGCAAATAATGACATGCTGAAACTAAACTGAGTTAAACCATCTTAACTGTCCCATATTAAGCAATGAAATAGAAATAGCAATAAGAGACCTCCCATCTAAGAAAAGCCCAGAACCAGATAGTTTTACAGCGGAAATCTACAAGGCCTTCAAAGCAGAGCTCACATCAATACTCCTTCAAGTCTTCAATGAAATTGAAAGCAAAAGTTCACTACCAAACTCATTCTATGAAGCCATCATTAAACTTCATCCCCAAACTAGGCAAGGACTCATCAAAGAAAGAGAACTGTAGATCAGTTTCCTTGATGAACATTGATGCAAATCTTCTCAACAAAATTTTGGTCAATCGACTTTCGCAATTCATCCAAAAAATCATACATCATGATCAAACAGGATTCATTTCAGGGATGTAAAGCTGCTTCAATATACGCAAATCAATTGATACAATAACTCGCATCAACAAGAGCAAGGATAAGAACCACATGGTTACCTCAATAGATGCAGAAAAAGGATTTGACAAGATCCAACACCCCTTTATGATGAAGGTTCTGGGAAAATTAGGAATTCAGGGAACATTCCTCAATACAATAAAGGATGTATATGACAAACCTACTTCAAACATTTTACTTAAGGGTGAAAAAATAAAGGTATTTCCTCTTAATTAAGGAATGAGATAAGGATGTCCACTCACTCCACTTCTCTTCAAACTAGTATTAGAATACCTAGCCACAGCTATAAGATAAGATTCAAATATAAAAGGGAATCCAAATAGGGAAAGAAGAAGCTCTACCTCTTTGCAGATGACATGAACTTGGATTTAAAGAATCCCACGGACTCCATTCCCAAATTATTCAAGCTTATTCAAAACTTTGACAAAGTAGCAAGGTATAAAATTAACCCTCAAATAACAATGGCTTTTCTGTATGCCAAAAATGAGAAAAGTATGGCTGAAATCAGGAAAGCAACTCCATTCGTAATAGCCCCACAAAAAATAAAATACCTAGGACTTAACAAAGAAAAGAAGGACCTCTATGATGACAACTTTGAAAACCTTAAAAAGGAAATCAGCACCGAACTTAGAAAGTGGAAAAAACCCCCATGCTCCTGGATTGGAAAGATCAACATCGTGAAAATGGCAATATTTCCCAAGGCAATCTTCAAATTCAGTATGATACCTATCAATATTCCAGCCTCATTCTTTTAGTAAAAAGAAGAGGCAATCCAATAATTCATATAGAACTATAAAATACCTCGAATAGAAAAAAACGATATTTAACGGAAACAACAGTGCTGGAGAAATATCAATACCAAATTTCAAACTCTTCTACAAAGCCATAGTACTTAAAACAGCTTCCTTCTCTCACAAGAACAACCCATAGGACCAGTGGACTAGAAATGAAAACCCAGAAATGAACCTATAGACCAATAGACATCTAATGTTCAATAAGGGAGCTAAGAAATTAGAATGGAAGAAACACAATCTCTTCAGTAAATGGTGCTGGCAAAATTGGTTAACAACTTGTAGGAAACTAAACCTAGAACTTTATACATCATCCTGCACCAGAATGAACTTCAAATGGATCAAAGACCTCGGAGTCAAACAGACACTCTGAAAACATTAAAGAATGGAATAGGAGAAGCAGTAGGTCTCCTTTGCACAGGCTGAAATTTTCTTAATAGAGACCCAGAATTACACAAATCAAAGAAATGTTGGAGAAATGGGATTGCATGAAATTCCAGAGCTTCTGCATGGCAAAGGACATAGCTAGCAAGATCAATTGAAAGCCCATTGATTGGGAGAAGCTCTTCACTACAACAGACAAGGATCTCATATCTAAAATATACCTGGAACTCAAAAAAATTAAATCCCCCAACAACAAATCCTCAAAGAAACAACTGCCAAATAAGTAAGTGGGCTAAAGACATAAAGAGAATCTCCTCTGAATATGAAAGAAGGATGGCCAATAGACCCAGGAAGAAATGCTCAATCTGTCTAGCCATAACAGAAATGCAAATCAAACCAACATTGAGATACCACCTCACCCTAGTTAGAATGGCTATAATGAAGAACTCTAATAACAACAGATGCTAGAGAGGATGTGGGCATAAGGGAAATTTATTGCATTGTTGGTGGGCATGTAAACGTGTTCAACCACTTTGGAAAGTAGTATAGAGGTTCCTCAAAAGATTCCACATAGAGCTCCCATATGGCCCAGCAATCCGACTTTTGGGTATTTACAGAAAAGGTCACAAACAAGACCATATTAAAGCTCTGGCACAATTATGTTTATTGAACCATTATTTACCATAGCTAAGATATGGAACCAACCCAGGTGCGCCTCAGTAGATGCATGGATCAATATAATGTGGTATATATGTACATAATAGAATTCTATGCCTGCATCAGAAAAAATGACATTGCCCCACTTGTTAGGAAATGGAAAGACTTGGAAAAATTTATATTAAGTGAAGTAAACCAGTCCCAAAGAAACATAGGTCCCATGGTTTCCTTTATTTTCAATAACCAGTATATGTCTGAGACAAGGAGAAAAGGTCGGACAAGTTGGTGTTGGGTGAAATGAACCACAAGATAAGGATTCAATATTTTTTTCTTGCGATTGTTTCTAACATATTTATAAGATGATTTCTATATTGCTTTGTATGTCCCTCCCCTACAGGATAGCCCCTGCTTTCACGGTATTTGATGGTATAATTTGTGGAGGGAAAGGGAAAAAACTAATCTTTTAACTAGAGATACAGGTGGACCCATTGCAACAATGAGATTTACAAGTCGTTAGGTCGAAAAACAAACTTTACAGCTTTGATGGGGGGTGTGGGGAGGATCGGGTGAGGAGAGGGGGGTAGCATGGAAAGGGATGGGAAGGGGAAACAAAGAGGCAGAGGCGGCAACAATGCTTGATAAGAAATGTACTCATTATCTTGCCCATGTAATTGTAACTCATCTGTTGGTATTCTTAATATAAAAAAATAAACAAATGAAAAAGAAAAGAAAAACGAACTTTACAACTTGCCCAGCGAGGGTGGGGGGCAGGCAAAGGGGTGTCTGGAGAGCCCGGGGGGGGGGGGGTGTGTGGCCCAGATGAGAACAGATGGGAAGGGGAAACAAAGGAGGAGGCAACAATGCTTGATGAATAATGTGCTCATTATCTTGCCCATGTAATTGTTACCCCTCTGTATAGTATTTTCACAAATAAATAGATAAATAAATAAATAAATACGAAGGAGACTCAAGGCTGCTGAAATGAGCATATTTCCCATTTGGACTTTAATAGGATTTTTCTACAATCAACAAGATTTTCATCTTAACATAATAATTTCTAAATGTATTGCTACAGAATAGATTGTAAATGTAATATTTAATACTATTGCATACTTGAAGACAAAGTTTTACAGAAAACTTTAAATTTCAGATAAAGTGCAATATTCCAATAAATACATAGAAGAAATATAATTTAAAAATTCACTGATCAAAGCAAACCCTGGCAGGAATATCTGAAAGATACTTATCTGAAAACAGGAATTGGCACTGTGGCTCAAGTAGTAGAGGGCTCCACTTGAGTTGAAGAACTCAGGGATGTGTTAACTCCCTGAGATTAAACCCCAGGACTGACAAAAATAAAATTTAAAGAATTGAAGCATTAAGGTACAGCAACCAGACCCAGAGTTCAGGCCCTCCTACTACCACCACCAACAACAACTAATTAAAGCATCAAACAACCTGAAGTTGTTGTCCAGAATAATGAGTGCGGCATTATCAGTTTACATGACTTAGTGACTTTAAACCTAGTTTAAAAGGGGAGGTGTTAGACAATTTGTGTGTTTGCCAAAACCTGTAAAATTATTTTGTACTTTACCAAGGAGAAAGAAAGGCGGGAATGGGGGGAGGAGGGGAGGTGTTTTGTGACCTTGCCTTTTGGTTCAGTGATTGTTTTCTGGAGTCAAATTCAGAGACATTCTGCTTGCAATCCTAGTTTCATAGCGGCGGGGAATGAAAAAGCCATGCCCTGGAAATGGTTTTGTCATGTCCTTGGCCTAGTTCCAACCATCACTGGATAATCCAAGTCCCACTTCAGGATCAAGACTACTGATCCACTAGGCAGATGGACCTAACCACAGCCAGAAAAGACAAAAAATGCAATGCCGAGGGCAGCACTGGAATTCTATACCAAGAAGAGAGTTTTATATTATTTATTGTAAAAATAATATACAGAGGGTATATAGTTACATGAGTAGGGTAATGAGTACATTTCCTATTGAGCATTGTTACCTCCTCCTTTGTTTTTCCCCTACTACCCCTTCCCTCCACAACTCTCCAACTCCTCCCTCCTTCACCCCTACCCGACATTGTAAATTCATTTTTGACACAGTGTCCTGTACATCTCATCATCACAATGGGTCAACCTGCATCCCCATTTCAGCATTCTGCTATAACCTTTCCACTCCCCAAATTACAAAAATGTATATAAAAATGCAGAACACTTGAATCAAATACAATGAAAACAGGGATTATACCATGGAGGGATGAACTTACAAAAGAATCACATAGCGCATTATAAGTATATTAAAAACAAAAACAAGAAAGAAAAAATCACTTGTGTGTCTGACTTGGGATTCCTTTCACTTAATGTCATCTTATGTGGTTATACGTCCATAGCCTTTGATCTTCTATGCTTGTCCTAGACATGTACTAGTCCTTGCAAACAAGGGAAACCATGGGATGTATGTTTCTTTGGGCCTGGCTTACTTCACTTAATATAATATTTACCAAGTCTTTCCATTTCCTAACAAATGTGACAATTTCATTCATTCTTTCTAATGGAGGCATAGAATTCCATTGTGTGTGTGTGTGTGTGTGTGTGTGTGTGTGTGTGTGTGTGGGTGGGTGGGTGGGTGTGTGTGTGTGTGATTATATCACATTTTCTTGATCCATTCATGAAATGAGGAGCATCGAGGTTGGTTCCATATCTTAGCTATGGTGAATAATATTGCAATAAACATGGTTGCACAGGCAACTTTGGTATGACCTTGTTTGTGATGATTTGGGTAAATGCCTAAATGCCCAAAAGTGGGATTGCTGGGACACAGGGGAACTTTACATGGAGTCTTTTGAAGAACTTCCATACTGCATTCCAAAGTGGTTAAACAAGTTTACACTCCCATCATCAATGAAATAGGCTTCCTATTTAGCCACATCCCCTCCAACATGTTGTTATTAAATTTCTTGATTAGGGTCCGGGAAGGTGGCTCAATAGTAGAGTGCTTTGCCTTGCATGAATGAGGCCCTCGGTTGGATTCCTCAGCACCACATCAACAGAAAAAAAATAAATTTCTTGATTATAGCCATTCTAACTAGAGTAAGGTGCAAACGCAATGTTGTCTTGATTTGCATTTCTTTTGTGGCTAGAATAGTTGAGCATTTCTTCATGTGTCTAATCGCCATTTTTATTTCCTCTTCAGAGAAGTCTCTCTTTAAGTTAATAGCCCACTTAATTATCGAGCAGTTGTTTCTTTGAGGATTTGCTTTTGGGGATTTAATTTTTTGAGTCCTAAGTACATTTTAGATATAAGACCTTGTCCGTTTTATACCTCGTGAAGATCTTCTCCCAGAACGTGTGCTTTCTATTGATATTGCTAGCTATGACCTTTGCCTTGCAGAAGCTCTCATGATTCATGCAATCCCATTTGTTCAACTTTTCTTTGATTTCTTTTTTTTGACATTTGTAATATGTTTATTACATACAGACTGTATCAGCACTTGGAATTTATAATTCCATCTCATCTTGTAATAGTAAATTACTTGTTTCATAAAGAGATGAATTAAGGAATGAACTTCTTAACTTATTTTTCTTTACTCTTTGTTTCTGGCTCTCTATTAAGAAAATTTCGGTATGTGCTAATAAGCTCTAGAGTTTATCCTATTTCTTCATGTAATGTTTTCATTGTGTCCTCTTTTATTTTGAGGTCTTTGATCCATTTGGAGTTGATTCATGTGCAGGATAATATACACGGATGCAGGTTTAGTTTAACAGGTGTTTAACCAATTTTGCCCACACCATTTACTCAAAAGGCTGTCTTTCTTCCATTCTCTTTTTTTAGCTCCTTTGTCAAAGATTAGGTAGCTATCGGTCAGGGGGTTCATTTCTGAGTCTTCAGTCCTACTCCACTGGTCCTCAGGTCTGTTCTTGCGCCAGAACCAAGCTGTTCTTATTACTATGGCTTTTTAGTAGCATTTGAAATTTGGAACTGATATTGCTCTAGTGCTGTTCTTTCTGCTAAGAATTGACAAACCTACAGCCAGCATTATATTAATGGTGAGAAGTTAAACCCATTTCTTATAAATTCAGGAATAAGATAAGGATGTCTGCTCTCTACACTCCTTTTCAACTTAGTATTAGAATGCTAGCTGGGGCAATAAGATAAGATGCAATCTTAAAGAGGTTCCAAATAGCAAAAATGAAGTAAAACTCTGCCTCTTTGAAGATGACATGGTCTTGTATTTAATGAAACCCATGGACTCCATTCCCAAGTTACTTGAGCTGATCAGAAACTTTGGCAAACTAGCAGATTATACAATTAACCCTCAGAAAATAAAGGTTTTCCTGTATTCCAATAATGATAGAGTGCAGCTGAAATTAGGAAAGCAACCCCTTTTTACTAGCCGCACAAAAAATAAAATACCTAGGAGTAAACTTAAGAGGTGAAGGACCTCTATGATGGGAACTTTAAAAACCTGAAAAAGAAAATTAAAGCAGGGCTATGGAAGTGGGAAACTTTCCATTCTCCTGGATTGGGAGGATTAACATCATGAAAATGGCAATACTGCGAAAGGCTATATCCAAATTCAATGTGATACCTACCAATATCTCAATGTCACTCTTCAATGAAATAGAAGAAGCAATTCAAAAATTCATATGGAACAATAAAAGACCCCGAATAGCAAAGAAATTTATTGTGATTCTCATTTTGATTTGCCACCTTGATTCTACAAAGTCAATTATGAATTTTAACTTTCTTCCCTCCCTTTGGATAAAGCTCACAAACACCCTGCTTCTAGTTCCCAGACACTTAACTCTTAGCTCTGGACAATTGTTCCTAGATAGTGAGTTACTTAATTGTATTTTGAGTGCATAAAACATGCATATAAAACTAGCAAATTTTGATCTTATGAGAAAACAGCCTTTTTTCCCCTCTCAAATTTACTTCCTGATAGGCATTTTTATAGAGAATCTGTTTTCGTTTTTAAATGAAAGACTGGTAGGAAACTATGTTCATAATCTGGTCCTTCTCTCATACCACAACACCTAAAACACAAATTTCACAAAGCATTTACAAGAAATAATGCAAAAACCAAACATTGGGAATGCTCAGATGCAGAACGTTTTACAAAACCCAGAATAACTCTGCTGTCTGAGGGAGGGGCTGTCTGTATAAATTAACAAACAAATCCAAAAGAGTAGCCAGGAGTACCAGACATGAGTGTCCCTGGCTGCTACTTCATGGACAAGGTGCATGGAACGACTTCATGAGCCTGCTGGAGAGTGCATGGAGGAAAGTTCCCTTGGTAGCCTGAGTACAAAAGTTGGCTTCACCCTCCTGGGTCTGTCTTTCTTGTTTTCTCCCCACAGCAGAGAAGAATTGTCCCTTGCTCTAAGGAGAATAAGTACCGTACCAGCCAATCTGCAGAATAGCTTCTGTTTGGTCTGCACACCTTCCTAGGTAGGCGCCCCTTGCCCCCGGTGTGTGTGTGCTCCCAGGGGCTGATCCTCAGGGCCCAAGCCCATGGGGCAAGCATGTGTTAGATGTGAGTTAGTGACACTGTGTCATTCACACAGCAGCTGCCGGGTTGCTGCCCTAGCTGAACAGCAGGCCGCAGTGGCCTGATATGGGCAGGCTGCCAGTAGGATCCTACTTCACCAGACAGACGAGCATGCCAGATGAAGTGGCTGCCACCTGAATTATTAATTATTTTATGGAGCAGTAACAAACAAAGTGATACACATTACTGTATGATATGTAATATTATATCCTCGATTCTCTAGTCCAAAATCATTGAACTTTATATTAGCAAGAATGGATCTTAGTGTTTGTATTCATAAGGCCATAATGGAAAACTGAAATAAAAGTACAACAAAACACTTATCCATAAACACGTGATTGAATCTCAGAATTTGAAAAAAATTGTATGTAAGTAGTGCAAATGAAATTATACTAGAATAGGAAAATACACACAAAATACATTACATTAGTTACATTCAAATGTAAAATAAATAATTACAGACAATTCCTATTGGATTAAAATATTATAATGATTTAGAAGCTTGTAGTGATATAGGTTATATATTTTGTTTTTATAAAACTTATTTATATCTCCAAGTTCTGTTTATCTCAGTAAAGGAAAATGTTAGAAAGTAGATATTATATGTGGCACCTCTTGCTTGCAGTACCACGAAGGGGAGTGGCAATTCTTAATTGGAGTCCTGAGATGAAACCCACACCCAGCCCAAGTAGACCCATCAGAGTTCCATGTGGTGACCCTAAGGGGATCCAGGACACCGCATTGCTGCTGCAGCAGGTGCAGGACCTTTCCGGTGGGCTGTAGCCAACAAGGTTCCATTAGTGACCAAACCAAGCAACCCAGACTGAAGTGCCAAAGCCTGGGGGGAAGGCAGGGCAGACGCCAAGTCCTGCCTTCCATCTGTGTAGCCTACATTGCCAAGGCCAAGCCCTTTCCCCTGCTTTGGAGAACAACGAGGGTATAGGGTGACCCCATTGCCTCCAAATGGAGTATCCCTGGAATGGCACCCAGAGCTGGGACCATGTGGGCCAGAAGGGCGACAGAGGAGGCTACCCAGCAAAGCAAGAGGGGCTTCATTCCCTCGGTGCTGTAGCTGGTGTGCTGCAAGTCCAGGCTTCTCTGGCACTGATTGGCATATGTAGGGTTGGCCCTGTACCAGAGCCCACAAGGACCAGCAAATGGAGGTCCACAGAGATGCTGAAGGGGCTCCAAGTTGCTGAGCTGTTGCAGCTGTCACAAGCCAGCTGGCAGAGGTGTCAACACATGGCTCCAGTACCCAGACCCCCTTAAAGACTGATGAGGTGAACTACGGCTGGGCTGCCTGGCCCCAAGAGGGCAGACAACATCCCCAGCCTTCCTTTAACCATGGACTGTGCAGTGTACAAACATGGTGTCCCCCAACCCGCACTCACGGGGGCAGGCAGTGACCCCAGAATAGAGTCTCCTTAGGATGGGCCACGCACTCAGGAGTACAGAAGACCAGTACCAGCACAGCTGGAGGAGGAGAAGGCAGCAGTGGCCTCAACTCTAGACCCATGGCTGCCAATTCCTGGGTGAAATGGAGCAACTGAGAGTGGGAATTTAGGTGGAAAGTGTGGGCATGACTCATCTGGCAATGCTGGGGAGCATGCACACACATCCACTCACTGCATATCCACTGTAAAGGAGTTGGCCACACATCTCAACGGGTGACCTGAGAAGTCACCCACACCCACAGGGACTACAGAAATGGAGTTTCACGTGGTGACTTGGAGCAATGAACAACTGGCAAAAACAAAAACAAAAAAACAAAAAGAAAAACGAAAAAAGTCCAGTAAACCTTTTCATCAATGATAACCTATTATACATTAAAAGCAGTTTTACTTTCCTCTTGTATTATATTTTTGCATGGGGCCCTCTGAATTAACCAGAAATCTCCAGGATTTCTTCATGCACTATAATACAAATAAATATAGCTTCTATTCTTTTTTAATTAAGGGAAGTTGCAATTATTTCCTTCAATTGTTTGATTCATGAAAAAGAAATCCTGAAGTAAACACCGAACCAAACTCAGCATATCTTCTGAACTCCTCACAGAAGAAAGAGAATAAAATGACTGAGCAACAGGTATCACCCATATTGTCACTGTGCTAGCTGTCTCTGATTAGAAAATAATCCTGCCATGCACATGCAAATCACTTATGCAAAATGTTTTCCAACAATTCTTGCTGTTATATTGCATTTATCTTCCTCCTCCTGTCTCCTCTCCTGCTCCTCTTCCCCAGGGTCCTGTTTCCCTCTTCCTTCTCTCCTACCTCTACTTTCTCCCTGTCCCCTTCTCTTCTCCCTCCTGCTATGCCCTTCCTCCTCTCTTACCCCTTCCTCCTCCTTTCCTTTCCTCTTTCTCTTACACTTTCCCTTCTACATTTTTATGGTCCTGGGGGTTGGACACACACTAAGCAGATGCTCTCCTGCTCGCTACAGGCCTCCAGTCTGGACTTCATTTCAATGACAATCTATTTCTTTGGTGCAAACCCAACAAAGTCGTTTGATTCAGGATTTAATTCATTGTACATATTCTACACCATGAATATATGCTACTTCATACAGTGTGGATAATAGGTTTGGATTATGCTTTGGGCTTCAGTTAAACTCATCAGAAATAATGTGTTTGAAGGCAATCAAATGTGATCCTGTTACTCCCACTTTAATGAACTGGTTACTTCATATCTTGCACAACTACTTCCATATTGCTCCCAGTTTAATGAATTGTCACTTTGTGGTAGCACCCACAGTAACACTAACCCAAGGATTGCTAGGGATCAGAAGATTAAGTCCAGACAGGAAAATCCATGAGAGATTTGTCTCAAAATAACTACTAAAAAGCCAGAAGAAAGCCTGTGCTACTAGTGACATACTTCCACAGAATAAGCTAACGACAGGGCCCAGGCCTGATTTGAACACCTGTGGTGGGTGCATACACACACACACACACACACACACACACACACACACACACAAACACACACACACACAATTTCCCAGCTAGAGCAATTATCTGTTTTCCCAATAACATATCTGAGTTCCAATCTTATGTGTTTGGATATTTTTGAAAGTTTTATCATCAACTTACCTAATTTTAATAAATGACACCCTGTTCACTATTATTTAATCCTGGTTGGAAAATGTTTTAAGACACATTTTCATGTAGAAAATTGTTTTTCCCCAACTTGTGACTGTCTTGGTTTGTAAGAATGAAAGAATTTTGACATTAATTCATTAGTTCATAAATTAGAAAAGTAACCCTAACCCTAGAACCAATTGCCTTTGGATTCTAAAAGCCACAAAAGTACATTAAATTTATACATCTTGTCTTTGATTCAATTCATCTTCTTAAAATAGTTTCTAGTTTTACTCAATACCTTGCCATTTTTCTAACACAACATTCAGGCTAACCCTCACACTAATCATCCCCTAATCCTAATATTATTAGAAGTTTCCCATTTCATATTCATCCTAATTCGATCTTGACTTGTTATTCAAAGATTTACTTTCAGTTTGACCATAAATTTTCCATTTCCCTGATGCTAACACTAAGGCTAACTGAAACTGAAATCCAATTTTCAATCTAATAATAGTCCAAAATTAATATTAAAAAATACTCTAGTTTTTATTCATTGTAATGAATATTCCAGTTTGCACTCTGGAAATGAGTTTCAATTTGCCCGAATCCAACAAATTTCCTGACTCTACCTGTGAAGTTATCTTCTTCCCTAACATGAACCATTATATTACTTGTCCTCAAATTCTCTTACCAGGAAAAATACTGTAGTTTTCATTAATCCTACATTTTCCTGAACCACTGTATTCTAAAACAATTTCAGATTTACACATCATCTAGTCTTTTACTTAATGCTAACTTTCAACCTAAACCTGACTGGAAAACTCTCATTAATCATTACAAGAATGATCACTGAGAAATAAATATAATGATAATGTTCTAGTTACTATTCAGGCTCACATTTTTGCTTCTACTTGTTAGTGAAAACTCAATTTTATAGTAAAACTTTCCTATTCATAACACTAATCATAATCAGAACAAAATGCTGATCCTGATTTTAGTCCAAATTATATGTCAATACTAACACTAACTAGTGTTACACTAGTTTTCATTCATCCTAACTTGATTCAAATAAGCCTTCCATACATAGGTTTCAATTTTTTCCTATACCTTAGTCATTTTCTAACCCTAAACTTAATCTTAACTGAAATATTGAGAATAAATATAAGCCTAATTGCAAGTAGATTCTAATATTAATAACAATACTCTAGTTCACATTCACTCTAATTCTTACCAGGCTTATATTAAAATGTACCTTCAATTTGACCCTCAATTTTTTTTCTCCTTCACTCTAACCCTAACCATGGCTGGAATCCTAACCATAACTTTAATACTAAAGGTATCCCAATTCTAAAATGTATGAAAAATGCTCATTTTGTGCAATCCTAACTGAAATTCCACAGTAATCCTCGAAATAAATTGCAGGTTTTCCTAAACCCTACAGATTTTCTCACTCTTATCTCTGAACCTATCTTGTTCCATAAGAGGAATCATTATACCCATTGATCTCAAATCCTGATATTATGAAATACATTGTACTTCTATTATCCCAGATTTTCCTGAATTCCTAGAACCTAAAAAAGTTCTGCTTTACTTAACATTTAACACATTTATTTTTTTTTCTTTTTGTCAGTCGTAGGGCTTGAAGTCTGGGCCAGGGCACAATCCCTGAGTTCTTTAGCTCAAGGTGTTTGCTTGTATCACTTGAGCCACAGTACCACTTTCTGGTTTCCTGGTAGTTAATTGGAGATAAAATTCTCACTGACTTTCCTGACTGGGCTGGCTTTGAACTGCGGTCCTCAGAAATCAGCTTCCTGAGTAGGTAATGAAGCTGCAGAGGGATTACAGTTAAATGTGTAAGGTAATGAGTACATTTCTTGTTGATCATTGTTACTCACTTCTTTGTTGTTGTCCAACTATCCCTTCCCTCTCCAATCTCCATTACTCTTCTCTCCCCATGGTGTAAAGTTCATTTTTAGTACAGTGTGCTGTGACTATTATTGTTGCAATAGATCATCCTGTGTTGAACCTAAATTTGCTATTTCTCTAACCCTAATTCTAATTCTGTCTGGTATCCTAACCCTAAGCATAATAATAATGATAGTTCAATTCCGAAGTTAACAAAAAATACTCGTTTTTGTTCATCCTGTCAATCCTCTGTACATCTTGAATTAAGTTGCAATTTAGCTTAAATCTTCCAAATGAGTTTATATGTGCCTATATAACGATATAATTTTATGTAAAAAACAAGATCTTTGAAGGAAGGTGTAACAAAAAGGAAATAGAGGGAGTATAATCAACCGTTTTAAAGATATTATGGAAAGAGAATAACGAAACTGCCACTTCTTAAAATTAATAACCATTAATAAAATAAATAAATAAATAAATAACACACAGCCTTCCAGTGTTCTTGAAGAGAACCATGATATGTCTAGTGAAAGAAATACTTGTTCTAAACTTTGTTCATGCATAATATATATTGTTATTGGCCAATTATTTAACTTAATGAGTAAAAATTTATCAAATAGGAATCCATGACAAAAAATATAAAACAGTTACCAAGTAATTGTTTGAGAAAAAGTTATAGTCATGAGTTTTAAGAATCTTTCTATTTCCCTACAAAGCAATGATTTAGATTTACTAATCTAGTATTTGTAGTAGGTTTAGAGAACATAATAGGCATGAAAAACACTGAACTGTACATCTTGTGTCTTGGATGAGTGATATTTTAAACATTGTCTTTTATTCAAATGAATACTTAGGTTTACTTTTCAAAATAAATGAAATTTTATCTCCTTTCAGAACAAGAACTTACCCTGAAATTAAATGTATTCGTATATTCAGATATTTAAAGATAAATATTCTATGTTTGTTATGTAGCTCTACATATTCAGAATGACATGATTTTTCTATTGGTAAATGTCTAAACTCTGGGATTTTTGCTTCATCAATATAAACTGTCTCATGAGGTTTTTGTGAAGGCTCCAGTAACCATTGTGAGATTTTTGCTTCATCAATATAAATTATCACATGAGGTTTTTGTGAAGGCTCCAGTAAACAATGTGATCAAAAACATTTCCTGAATTCTAAATTTTAAATCTAATCATTTTAAGGCTTTGATTATATAAGTTATTGTCTCTTCAGAGCAACTAAAATAAATACTACTTTTTAAACATTTCGCTCACATTTTAAATAATATTAACATGGGTCAAACAGAGACCAATCATTTCAAACTCACCATATTTGATGATCTCAGTGTGAAGAATGTAGAGAGTATAAGAATCTTATACTCAATAATGTTTTTGGTTTAATTAAATTAAATTATATAACTAGATTTCTAAATTGCAGGTAAATCACATGGAAATAGGAAAATAATAAAAATGATTACTTTGAGATCCTTTTCTTCTTAATTTTTTTTGTGAAAATATCATACAGAGGGGTTACAATTGTATGGGCAAAGTAATTAGTTCATTTCTTATCAAGCATTGTTTCCTCTTCCTTTGTTTCCCCTTTCCATGCTTACCCATCTCCACACCCTCGCCAGCCAAAGTTGTAAAGTTCGTCTTTTGACATAACGTCTTGTACATCTCATTATTACAATGAGTCCAACGGTATCCCTGAAATTATGAAGCAAAAATATCTCCAGGAAATATATTTTTCAATAAAATGTTTCAATCCTTAGGTAAAGTGCATTATACTTCAATATATACTTTATCTCAAAATAGAAATTCTGCAACTAATCTAATGTATGTTTTCATGCAGAAAATTCTGTGACTTCTAGTCTTATTAAGTGATTTTAATTATATTTTTATTGTGAAATGATCCCTACTTATATTTATTACAAAGTTCTAAAATTATACAAATCATGCCTGTACATGGTAATTTACATAATTTAATACACAAACAAAGTTATCTTTTTTCTTGTCTCCCACAGGGAAGGATGAGGTGCTGAAGTATATTAAATTAAACCACTCTAACAGAGAGTCTATATGGAATGGAAATTTGCAACGTGCAGATGGGATCATGAGCACTTTCTACTTGGCTGAACAAGAATTCTTATTTCTACAGTACTTTCTTGCCATTTAATCACACAGGGAAAGCCAGAAAATTTGAAGTTCATATGAAAGTATTACATTCCTAGAAGTTGTGGCAACCCTGCTCAAAAGCTGAATCTTATCACAAATTCTTTGTGCTTGCTGGCTGATCTATTTCTCTATCACATATTTCATATTATTAAGCATATTAGTAATTCAACTGGAAATACATGGCAGGAGACGCCTGAAATCACATCTATTACAGTGTAATATTTAGAAGAGAGGAAAAAGATTATATTGATCTCCAATTCCTCCCTTTGGCCTTCAATATACTAATCAATTGTCAAACAATCGTGTAAGATGTTAGTTTATTTTCCCTATTTAATTAGAGATTAAGCAAGTGTTTGTTTTGTAGTAAAGTGATGACAGTAGTATCACAGCTCTGATATGAGCACCTCCTCCCTAACAAATAATGCTCTATGGACTGTAAATATGTAAGCCACACAAAATTCTCCCTCTGTCGGTCTCTCTTTCTCTCTTTCTACTGACACACACACACACAAACACATAGAGCTGCCACCCAGGCACTTCAGAGATCAGTTCCATTCCTTTGTAATTATAGTTGATTGAGGTTTGCGCTTCCTTGCTTTTCTTTGCTTCAGGATCTTGCCTGGACCTGTATGTTTCCCTGAGATAAAGTCCCTTGTTCTTAGTATACTGTGTATCTTTGTGTGCTTTAGGCCAATTAAGAGTACCCTGAATACAAAATCTTCATACTTGACATTCAAGTCAAACTCCATGAATTTATACTACTCTTCCACGATTCTAGAATGTATTGGATCTAGAGACAAAAAAAAACGCCCACCTTGTTATTTTAGAAGGAATTGAAATCATGAAATAGAAGAATATCGATCAGGAACTGAGCTAAGAGAACGGAAGTATGTGGGAAAATGAAGAATGCTGTATGTGTGTTAGAGATACAGAATAATAGGCTCATTTATTGAAAACTTGTCATCCTATATTGAAAGCTCAATTTAAGCATACAGTTTTCCAGTTACTTTGCTTACCTATCACTTCTGATCACAAATTCTCTTATGAGTGTGTATAGTATCTTTGAATAAATCACATGATTTGCAGGTACTTAACATCTTTTTTTTTAATTTAATTTAATTTTATTTGTGAACATACTGCACAGAGGAGTTACAGTTACATGGGCAGGATAATGCGTACATTTCTTACCAAGCATTGCAGCCTCCTCGTTTGTTTACCCTTCACATCCCTTTCCAGCCTCCCCCTTCACCCCTAATCCCAATCCTTCTCCTTCCCCCCCCCCCCCCACACCAACGTTGTAAAGCTCGTTTTGGACATGACAACTTGTACTTCTCATTGTTGCAACAGGTCCACCTGTATCCTTAAACAACTGGTTTTTCCCCATCTCCTCCACAAGTTATACTGACATCAAATATAGTGAAAGCAGGGGTTATACTGTGGGGGAGGGACATACAAAGCAACAAAGAGATAATCTTATAAATGTGTTAGAAACACAGGCATGAAAGAAAAAAACATTAAAATACACATCTAAGGGTTCATGTTCCTGGCATCACATTATCTGACCTTTTCCGCTTGACTCATACATATACTAGATATTACAAATAAGGGAAACCATGGGACCTACGTTTCTTTGGGCCTGGCTTACTTCACTTAATATAATTTTTTCCAAGCCTTTCCATTTCCTAACAAATGGGGAAATGTCATTCTTTCTGGTGGAGGCAGAGAATTCCATTGTGTATATATACCACATTTTCTTGATCCATTCATCTACTGAGGGGCATCTGGGTTGGTTCCATATCTTAGCAATGGTAAATAATGCTGCAATAAACATAGTTGTGCTGGTAGCTTTAGTGTGGTCTTGTTTGTAAACATTAGGGTAAATGCCCAAAAGTGGGATTGCTGGGTCATAGGGGAGCTCTATGTGAAGTCTTTTGAGGAACCTCCATACTACTTTCCAAAGTGGTTGAACAAGTTTACATTCCCACCAACAATGAAGTAAGGTTCCTTTCTGTCCACATCCCCTCCAGCATCTATTGTTGTTAGAGTTCTTGATTTTTGCCATTCTAACTGGAGTGAGGTGATATCTCAATGTTGTTTTGATTTGCATTTCTTTTATGGCTAGGGATGTTGAACATTTCTTCATGTGTCTATTGGCCATCCTTCTTTCTTCTTCAGAGAAGTTTCTCTTTAAGTCTTTCGCCCACTTATTTATTGGGCAGTTGTTTCTTTGAGGATTTGTTGTTGGGGGGTTTAATTTTTTGAGTTCCAAGTATATTTTAGATATGAGACCCTTGTCCGTTGTATGGCTAGTAAAGATCTTCTCCCAATCCGTGGGCTTTCTATTGATCTTGCTAGCTATGTCATTTGCCCTGCAGAAGCTCTGCAACTTTATGCAATCCCATTTGTCCAACCTTTCTTTGATTTGTTGTGTTTCCGGGTCTCTATTCAGAAAATTTCGGCCTGAGCCAAGGAGACCCAGGGTTTCTCCTATTCCATCCTGTAATGTTTTCAGAGTGTATGCTTTGAGTTCAAGGTCTTTGATCCATTTGGAGTTGATTCTGGTGCAGGATCTAGCTTAAGTTTTCTACATGTTGTTAACCAATTTTGCCAGCACCATTTACTGAAGAGGTTGACTTTCTTCCATTCTATTTTTTTAGTTCCCTTATCGAAGATTAGATGTCTAAAGGTCTGTAGCTTCATTTCTGGGTTTTCAATTCTATTCCATTGGTCCTGAGGTCTGTTCTTATGCCAATACCAAGCTGTTTTGATTACTATGGCTTTATAGTAGAGTTTGAAATTTGGTAATGATATTCCTCCAGCAGTGTTCTTTCCGTTGAGGAGCCTTTTTGCTCTTCGGGGTCTTTTATTGTTCCATATGAATTTTTGGATTGCCTCTTCTATTTCCTTGAAGAATGAGGTTGGAATTTGGATAGGTATTGCGTTGAATTTGTAGATAGCCTTGGGAAGTATTGCCATTTTCACGATGTTAATCTTTCCAATCCAGGAGCATGGGAGGTTTTGCCATTTTTTAAGTTCTGTGTTGATTTCCTTTTTCAAGATTTTAAAGTTTTCATCATAGAGGTCCTTCACTTCTTTAGTTAATTCCTAGGTATTTTATTTTTTGTGGGGCTATTACAAATGGAGTTGCTTTCCTAATTTCAGCCACACTTTTCTCATTGTTGGCACACAGAAAAGTCATTGATTTTGGGGGGTTAATTTTATAACCTGCTACTTTGCCAAAGTTTTGAATCAGCTTGAGTAATTTGGGAGTGGAGTCTAAGGGATTATTTAAATACAAGATCCCCTTTATGTCTGCATCTTGTCTTATTGCTGTAGCTAGGCATTCTAATACTAGATTGAAGAGAAGTGGAGATAGTGGGCATCCTTGTCGTTCCTGAGTTAAGAGGAAATGGCTTTAGTTTTTCAACATTGAGTATAATGCTGGCTGTAGGTTTGTCGTATACAGCCTTTATTGTATTGAGGAATGTTCCATGGATTCCTAATTTTTCCAAAACCTTCATCAGGAAGGGGTGTTGGATCTTGTCGAATGCTTTTTCTGCATCTATTGAGATAACCATGTGGTTCTTATTCTTGCTCCTGTTGATGTGATGAATAATATTAATTGATTTGCGTATATTGAACCAGCTTTGCATCCCTGAAATGAATCCTGTTTGATCGTGGTGTATGATTTTTTGGATGAATTGTTGAAGTCGATTGGCCAAAATTTTGTTGAGAAGTTTTGCATCAATGTTCATCAAAGAAATGGGTCTATAATTCTCTTTCTTTGATGAGTCCCTGCCTGGTTTTGGGATGAGGGTTATGATGGCTTCATAGAATGTGTTCGGTAGTGAGCTTTCTCTTTCAATTTCATTGAATAGTTGGAGGAGTATTGGTGTGAGCTCTGCTTTGAAGGCCTTTTAAAATTCCGCTGTAAAACCATCTGGTCCTGGACTTTTCTTAGCTGGGAGGTCTCTTATTGCTGTTTCTATTTCAATGCTTGATATGGGCCTGTTAAGCTGGTTTAACTCATCTTGGTTTAGTTTTGGCATGTCAATATTTGCTAGGAAGAGGTCCATTTCTGTCAAGTTCTCAAACTTATTAGCATAAAGTGTTGAGAAGTATTCCCTTATAATGTTCTGAATCTTGGTTGTCTCCGTGGTGATGTTTCCATTCTCATATCTGAGATTATTAATTTGGGTGTGTTCTCTTCTTTTTCTGATAAGATTTGCTAAGGGTCTGTCAATTTTGTTAAGTTTTTCGGAGAACCAACTCTTTGTTTTGTTGATTCTTTCTATAGTTTTTTTGGATTCTAATTCATTTAATTCTGATTTAATTTTATTTCTTTCCGTCTACTGGATTGGGGTTTATATTGCTGCTCTTTTTCAAGGAGGTCTAGGTGTGTCATTAAATTGCTAGTTTCAGATCTCTTCAATTTGTTGATGTAGGAGCTCAGAGCTATAAACTTGCCTCTGAGTACTGCTTTTGCTGTGTCCCAGAGGAGCTGGTAATTTGTGTGTTCATTTTTGTTGAATAGCATGAACATTTGAATTTCTTTTCTAATCTCTTCCATGACCCACTCTTGATTCAACAGTGTGTTGTTCAGCCTCCATGTGAAACCGGACTTTCTTTGGTGGCTTTTGGTGTTGAGTTCTAATTTTACTCACTTGTGGTCAGAGAGAATGCAAGGTATAACTTCAATGTTTCTGAATTTAGACAAGTTTGCTTTGTGGCCTAAAATGTGGTCTATTTTAGAAAACGTTCCATGTGCTGCTGAGAAAAACGTGTATTCTGATGCTGCTGGGTGAAAGGTTCGGTAAATGTCTGTTAAGTCTAGTTGATCTATGCAGCTGTTTAGATCTGCGGTTTCTCTGTTGAGTTTTTGCCGAGTTGATCTATCTAGTGGGGAGAGTGGTTTGTTAAAATCTCCAACAATTAATGTCTTTGGATCTATATGGGATTTGAGGGAAAGTAGTGTTTCTTTGATAAATTTGGGTGCTCCATTGTTTGGTGAATAGATATTTAGAATAGTAATATCCTCCTGAATGAGAGATCCTTTAATTAGTATGTAGCGATTTTCTTTATCTCTTCTCACGAATTTTAATTTGAAGTCTATTTTATCTGATATTAAGATTGCAACTCCCGCCTGTTTATGGGGGCCGTTTGCTTGGTAGATTTTGTTCCTGCCTTTAACATTGAAAATGTGTTTGTTTTTACGGGCAAGATGTGACTCCTGCAGGCAGCACATAGAAGGGTCTTGTTTTTTAATCCAACTAGACAGTCTATGTCGCTTAATTGGAGAGTTCAGTCCGTTAACGTTAAGAGATAGGACTGAGAGGTATTTGGGAGTTCCTGCCATGTTATCCACCTTCTTGGGGGCTGCGAAAACTGGGTTCTTCCTATGGTTCTTGGATTCTCAGTTTGGGTGCAGTTTCTTGGCCTTTGTTGCGGTCTTGTTGGTTTTCTATTTGTAGGACATCTTTAAGAATCTTTTGTAGGGCTGGTTTGGTGGAGATGTATTGTTTCAATTTTTCTTTGCTATGGAAGGTTTTTATTTGGCCTTCAGTTATGAAGGAGAGTTTAGCTGGGTACAGAATTCTTGGTTGATAGTTGTTTGTTTTTAGGGCATGGCATACATCATTCCAGGCTCTTCTTGCTTTGATTGTCTCTGCTGAGAAATCTGAGGTGATTCTAATTGGTTTCCATTTATAGGTGATTAACCTTTTCTCCTTGACAGCTTTAAGGATCTTTTCCTTGGTCTGAGTTGATCCTGTGTGGATTATAATGTGACGGTGGGATGTCCTATTCTGGTCTGGTCTATTTGGGGTTCTAAAAGCTTCTTGTATCTGAATAGGCCTATCTTTTTGTATGTTTGGGAAGTTCTCTGCTAGGATCCTGTTAAACAAATTTCCTAGACCATTAACTTCTGTTTCTAGGTGCTCCTCTACACCCATTATCCTTAGATTAGGCCTTCTGATGGTGTCTTCCAGGTGTTGGATAGATCTATCATACTTCTTGGACTTGTCTTGGATGGTTGTATGTTCTTCCTCTATAATATCTAGGCTGTCTTCAATCCCTGAGATTCGATCTTCTGCATGGTCTAACCTGCTGTCAAGACTTTGTACTTTGTTTTTTATCTCTTTTCCTTCTAATTGGTCAGCTTTAATGGCTTCAAGTTCTTTGTTGAAGCTCTGTTTTAGGTCTTGTATGAATTTCTTTACTTCCTTAATTTGGTGTTCAGTGTTTGTTCTCAAATCACTTAATTGATTGGTTATGGTTTCTTTGGACTCCCATTCCTTCTGTTGGGTTCCATTCAGCATTCCCTTTGTGGTCTCCCTGACTTCCTTCAGCTCTTTGTTAATGGATTCCATGAATGCCTTTAGTGATCTTTGTGTGTTCTCTACCTGGTCTCTCAATTCCTGAATTACTCTTTGATTAGCTTCCTCCCGTTTGTGGGATTCCTGCAGTTCTCTTTCCTCCCGTTCGTGGGATTCCTGCAGTTCTCTTTGAGTGTTCTCAGCCTGCTCACGCCATTCCTCCCTTTCTCTTTGAGTATTCTCAAGTTGTTCACGCAAATCCTGTATCAGGTTTTGAGTAGCTTCCTCACGCTTATGATATTCCTGTATAAACTTTTGGGATGCCTCCTCTCTCTCCCTATCACGCTCATACAGAGTCCTTTGTAAGTTGTCAAACTTCTCATTTATCATGTTTGCCACCAGTGTTTGTAGAGCTATTTGGGAACTCTCCTCTGGATTGTTCATTATCTGATCTGACCCCTGATTATCAAGATTGGGAATTGAGATACCCGGATTTGCCATTTTTCTTGTGTTTTTTCGGCTTACTCTGCCCATTTGAGATGAAAATAGCACCAGTTTTGTGCTAGAACACTATCTTAAGGCAACCATCAACCAACGTTTGCATTTATACAGTCAATAGTCTACAGATACAATCTAGTTCAACAGATACATCTATTCAACATCAAACAACTATATGTTAATGGGCTTCGAACCGCAGAGAAGAATTTGGAAAACCAGAAATTTTTAGGGTTAGGGAGAGATGTGGGTAAAAATTAGGAATAGATTGGTGTGGGGAGGCACATGGAGAGTTAACTATGTCTTAATCTCAATGCAGGAAATAGGTTGTGTAAGATGTAAGTAGAGAGGGAGAGAAAAAGAAGAAAGGGAAACGGAAATGAAAAGAGACCAGAAAAAAAATTAGAAACGTAAAAATTAATATAGTTATGGAGATTGAAAGACCATCTATTTAGAGAGGAATGTGAATATAATGAGAAAACAGGAGGGAGATAGAGGAGATGTGAAAAATTTAAAAAATGCTTAAAATATTACATAGGTATAAAGAGGTAGTACTGCTATTAAGGAATTTAAGTCTCAGAGGTTGCAGATTGAGTAATAAATTTGTGGATTAATGTGTACACAATGGGGGATAGGGTCTACTAGTTAACTATGGGTTTATCTGAGGATGTGTAGGACAAGAGTTAAGTCACATACAGAAGAACAAAAGAAAGGAAAAGGTGAAAAGGATAAGAAAGGCAGAAAAAAAGATCAGAAGTTCAGTAGAACTAGACAAAAAACAAAAAGATAATTAAGAAAGAAAGAAAAAGAGAGAGAAGACAAGAAAAGAGAGGAAAACGTACATTCACGTATTCCTAAAATAAAAATTATAAGAGGGTAAAAAAAGTTACTGGAAAACAATTATTTTTCAAAAAAGGCAAAAATTAAAGATTAATAAATGTTTTAGAAAAGGAAAAAAATTTTTTATATATATAAGGTATCAAAAAAAAAAAAAAAGAAAAGAAAAGAAGAAAAAAAAAGTTCTTTGATTTCTTTTTTTTTTTATTTTTTTGGGAGGTGTGGGAAGAATCCTGTATCTCCCTTTTGTCTGTAACCAGCCTCTTGTTGGAGTCTCTGGTCAGCTTGAGGTCCTGTGGCTTGATTGGTTTCTTAAGTCAGTTTGTTCGAACAGGCAGAAAAATGCTCTGCTTTACCCAAGATTTAACCCAGGTTAGTTTAATGGGAGGGTGATCTGCTTTGAGAATCACAAAAGAGGGGTGATGAGGCTAGGTTCTGGTAGAGTTGAGGCCTTTCAACAAACAGTAGCTTTTCCCTGGGGCTATTTTGTGAAAAATTCACAGAGCCCACCCTGGAGCCATTCTTAGGGTTTCTGTTTTTCAATTGATTGTGGAGGCTGCTAGAGGGAGGGGCAGCCTCTGGCTCTGGTTACCCAGTGAGGAAAGCCACTCCAATGGCTGGTGCCTGAGCTGGGTGACTTTTCCCTTGATGGGGCTGAGTCTGGCAGGTCACTTTGCCGTTAAGTTCTTGTGACCTGTTAAATGACTCGTTTTATTCCAAGGCCTGAGTTGGAGCTAGCAGCTCCTCCGAGCTTTGTCGGTATCCAAGATGGAGATCACCGGTGCTGGGGGGGGAGGGGTGGCCTTCCCTCCTCTGCTCCCTGAGAAGGAGTGAGGACGTCAGGCTTCTACTCACGCCGAGTCTTGGATCCTGGGTGGTGTCTGGTCTGCAAACTGCTGGATGAAGATGTCCACTCCTTGTCGGTTCTTGCTGGTGTTGAGTAGAATCCTCTCGCCCGCTGCGTCTGGCTCCTTCGTCCCGGACTCTCTGTGTGAGCGCTCAGGTATGGCCGCGGCTGCGGTCACCGCTGCGACCCTGCCGCCGCCACCGCGGCTGCTGGCAGGAGCTCAGATGTGTCTCCTTGCCTTGGCTTTCCCTCTCTTGTCTAACTCTCTGTCCTGTGATGGCACACTTGGTGTGATTCTCTGGCTTAGGACTGTTCACTGGAACTCTAAAACTGCTTTCTATGCGAGAGCTTGTTCAGATTCCAGCTTCTCCTCCGCCATCTTCCCGGAACTCTCAGGTACTTAACATCTTAAGGAAAGACAGTCTGCTTCTACATTTTTCATTCTATGTGAAAAACCCTTATTTTTTGTTTTCCTGTTTGCGGAATAAATGCATTCCTGGAAACAGGATATTGACAGCAAATCTGAGTGTAATTTTCATTTTGTAGATTTCAAATATAATATAAACTTTGTATTGACTAGTCATTTTTTAAAAATGAGTGATATTCATGAACACAATATTTTGATGCCTTTATGTTAATTGAAAATTGCTATGTTAGTTCATGTGTCTAATTGATTTAACCATTATATTATTCATGTATGAACATTGCATTGCACTTTTTTATTTTTATATATGAAATAATCCCCAAAGGTTTACTTTAAAGTGATAATAGGGGAGTTGTCTTCATGTTCCAAACTTTATATTTACTTCAGTAAAAGTACTAGAAACACATGATGTTTACTGGAGCAATATAAAAGCTGAGAACGCATTTCTAAAGAGAAAGGATTTATTGATTACAACATAGAATAGAGTTAAAAAAAGGCAAGTTTCTTGCTTGAGACTGCATAAATTTCATATGAATGTAGCTCAAGATGAGACTCAAAGATAAATTCATATTTATATTACTGAGATTTATATCACAATATAAGCAATATAGATATTTTAAGGAATTGGTCATTCAAAGCCCTAGATAATTAATGGATGAAGAACGGAATTGAAAATAGCAAAGGGAAAACTATTCAACATGAGGCTATAATGA
Organism: Dipodomys spectabilis; assembly: GCF_019054845.1. Taxonomy (NCBI): domain Eukaryota; kingdom Metazoa; phylum Chordata; class Mammalia; order Rodentia; family Heteromyidae; genus Dipodomys; species Dipodomys spectabilis. The sequence continues at coordinate 4,020,658 of NW_024870793.1, forward strand.
TTTTATAGTACTAATATGGAAGTAATGGAGCTTTTCCCTTTCTGAAGAAGAACGTTTAGCCAGTAATTTCAATGTAAGTCATCAATTGTAATGAGTCTAAAGTCTTTCCCCCAAGATACCCAAGAGTACTATACTCATCCTCTGAAGTGTAAATAAGTAATTATTTTCAATAGCTTTGCTTAATATTAATTTACTTGTAGTAAATAGGTTTAAATATCTTCTCTTTCTCTCAATTTAATAACATGTATTTCTGTCTCTTTCTGTTTCTTCTCAGAAGCCTGAAATCAATATTTCAAAGTAGCATAAGCAGGAAAACAAAATAAACTGATACAACAATCACAAATCCTGAATTATGTGAAAAAATCCACAATATAAAAAGTAAATCTGAGGAAGAGGAAAAACAATGACAGAATAACAACAGAAAATTATCCTAGCAATCTCTAATGAAACAGAGATTTAGAGTCCTAGCAGGTCCTCCACATCTAGAGGGTCACATCAAATCAGCTATAATTATAGATATGCAGCTATAAATATAGACATAATTATAGACATAGAATTCATAAGAAGATTTTATACCGTCTTCACAAGAAAACAGAAATCTATGAAAAGGTGCCAGCCAGGAATACATTGGGCAACACATTCAAAAGCACATGTGCAGTGTGGAAATAAAAGGACAACATTGAAAAAAGCAGGAACAGAAGTGTACATCAGAGAAAGCCACACCCATACACATAGAAAATTCACCATACCACTGGACAGTCCAAATGGTCACTGGAAACACAAATATTAACATCACAACATCTCACCACAACTGATTTCTATTCCTACACTTAATGGACTCGACAAAAATGCAATTCCATTAAACACATCACAACAGGAAACCAAACCAAGACCCAGCAAATCAACCAAGAATATAGAGAGTCACCTATTAATATCATAGATCCCCCAAAAGAAAAACTCCAAATGGACAGAACAAATCAGAAAAATACAAGAAAAGTGATGACAAAGTAGTATAATTCACACAGTAAATAACCAGGCATTAGAACAGACAATCAAGGATGTAGAAGATAGTTATTAAAATGTATTACGGATACTGCTGAAAAATGTGATTAATGGAAAGATAGAAAACCTCTACAAGGAAATTTGTGAACTGTGGAGAGCTGCGGGAGCCGTGCCCAAAGACAGCGCAGCCGTAAGGCGTGGCCACGAAAGCAACATTGTAGCTAGTGCGGCTGAGACCAAAGATGGCCCTGGCTCCCGCCTTCCGTCTTCCCGGTGACGAGTGCTCTCTGTAAATACAACTCCTTATATGGCTATGACCTGGCTCCTAGTTTACTTCCGTGTTTGCAGCCCTATCGGTATATGCCACGTGGTGCTTCGGGATTGGCCATCCAGGAGGCTTATAACCGGAGCGCGGGGGCGGAGGGACAGAGAAGCAGGAAGAAGCGGGCAAGAGAAGAAGGAAAAAGCTGGCAGAAGAAGCAGGAGAGAAGATGTTGTAAAAGGTCCTGAATAAACCGCCTGAAAGAAGAACCTGTTGTCGCGTCATCCTTGCGGGTCGAGGCGGTTGCGACAGTGAACAAGATGAGACCAACCAGTCATTAGCAAAATAATTCATGGAGATTTCAAACAGAAATATGAATAAATTCTGAGAAGTCAAGGGAGTCCAAGAAAAAATGGATGCCTAGTTAAAAGATATGAGAGAAGACACAGCTAAGAAAACAACCCTTACATTTCCCCCAACCAAGCAAAAACTGTACAGAAAGTCCATACAAGACCTAAAACAAAGCTTTAATAAAGAGACAGAACCCCTAAAAAATGACCAATTAGAAGACAGGGAAATCAAAATCAAAGTAGAAAGTCTCCACAGCAAATAGATGACATAGAAGATAATCTCAGGGTCAAAGACAGAATAGATCTAACAGAAAAGAGGAACTAAACATTTAGAACAAATCCAAGAAATAAGAAATGATCTTGCCAGAACTTCAAGACTCAGTTAGAAGATCAAATTTCAGGGAGATAGGTATCACGAAGGAGAAGAGCAAGAAACTAAATGGATGGGAAGCATATTACAGAATTCTAGCAGAGAACATGCCAAACATCCAAAGAGATAGGCTCATTCAAGGAAGAGAAGCCTTTAGAAACCAATCAGAATTCTAGAACTGAACAATCCACCATGATATCATAATCCATTAGAGGATTATTAAAGATCAAGGAAAGGATTCTTAAAGATGCCATAGAGAAAAGATTGATTATTTATAAAGGATATACAGTCAGAATAAATACAGATTTCTTAGCTGATATGGTAAAAAGGAAAGCCTGGCATTATATATGACAAACATTAAAGGTAAACAACTACCAACCATGAATACGGTCCCAAGCCAAACTCTCCTTTACATTTAAAGGATATATAAACATATTTCATGACAAAGAAAACTTGAAACAACCTATGTCCACCATATTATCAGAATAGAATATAATCAAAAATATCCTACATAGAGAAGATCAAGAAGAAGAGGAACTGGTTACATAAAATGCTCCCTACCAGAGAACAAGGTAAATATGTTAACAGTAGATGAGGCACAGCTCCTAACAACAGGTGTATAACATAGCAGGGCTTATCAGATATTTCTGTCTTAACTCTCAATATCAATGGACTTAAATTTCCAAATAGAAGACATAGATTAGATAGTAGTATCAAAAACCAAGATGCATCTCTCTAGTATCTATGAGAGACACGTTATCAAATACATTCTATGAAGCTAGAATAAGACTCCTCCCCAAATCACATAGGGACTCACCAAAGAAAGAGAACTATGAACCAAACTCTTTGATAAGCATTAATGCAGAACTTCTTAATAAAATTCTAACAAACCAATTTCAGCAACTAACAAAAAAATCATATGGTATGATCAAATAAGATTCATCTTGGATATGATTTGATTCAATATTCTTGTCAATAAGCCTAATACAAACCATCAGCAGAAGCAGGGACCAGAAACACATGATCATCAATAGGGATGTAGAAATAGCTTTTAACAAGTTCCAATACACCTTTATGATTAAAAAGTCTGAGAACCTAGGAATGCATGGAACATTCTTCAATATTAAACTGAGTATGTATATGACAGAGATAATTAGCATTTACCTAAGAGTGGAAGCATGAAGACATTAACATGAGGAATGAAAAAAGGATGTCCACTGTCTACTACTCATCAATATGGTAGTGGACTTTCTTGCAAGAGCAATAGACAAGAGAAAAACATAAAGCAGATCCAAATAGGGAAGAAGCAAAACTATCCCTTTTTACAGATTAAATGACCCTGTATTTAAAGGACACTGTGAATTCCTCCATCAAGTTAGTAAAGGTGATGCTAACCTTCAGCAATGTAGCAGGATATAAAAACCACAAGAATCAGTAGTTTTTCTCTGACCAACAATGGGAAGATCCATGCTGAAATCCAAAAAACAGCCTCATATACTAGCCTCAAAATCAAATCAAACCTAAACAAAACAAAACAACAACAACAAAACTAGGAATTAATTAATTTAACTAAAATTGTGAAGGACGTATATGTGAAAACTTTAAAAATATAAAAAGGGAAATTGAAGGAGATTCAAGAAAATAGAAAGTCTTTCAATGTTCCTTGTTGGAAGAATTAACATTTTGAAAACTGCAATACTTCCCTTAAACAATTGGCAATGCAATACTCATCAAAATCCCAACAACTTTCTTCAATGTAGAAGAGAAAGCAATGCAACTATAATATGGAATTACAAAATTACAGATGAAACAGAATGCTTAGAAATGAATTCATGGCCCTATAGTCATCTTACACACACAAACACTCACACACACACACACACACACACACACACACACACACACACACACACACACACAATGGAATTATATTCACCCATCAGAAAGATGAATTTTCACCAGTCTAAGGAAAATGAAAGGTTTGGGAAATTATATTAAGAGCAAAGAGAAAGGATTGCCGACTCAGAGCAATATAGTTTTCATGGATTCATTTCTTTATTGTAGCTAGAAGATGCATACAAATCTATAAGTAAACAAGACAGATTCTACCTCGTCCATTAGAATGGCCATTACTATAAAACTAACAATAGCAAACACTTGCATGGATGTAGCCAATTGGGAACTCTATTACACTGTTGGTGGGAAATTAAACATGTTCCACCACTGTGGAATGCAGTACGGAGTTTCCTGAAAGAGTAAATATAGATCTCCCTTAAGACCCAGTAATTCCCCTCATTGGTAGTAATCCAATAAATAACAAACAAGCTCACATGAAAGCTACCAGCATAACCATGTTCAGGGCTCAGGCCCAGAGTTCAAGGACTGGAAAAAAGTTACCACTGCTGGTATTTGTTTCCGCAAATATGAACCGTTTTATATAAGATACCAAATCAATCTATTTGCAGTAGCTAGATTAGGACTTAAATGTAGTGGGTGATAAAATGGCTCCTTTGTTGAATGTTAGGAAGAGATGTAGGTAATCCATGAAATGGAGATTTTGTTGTCGTTGCTGTGCGAGGGGCTTGTAGTCTGGACTTGGGCACTGTCCCTGAACTCTTCAACTCAAGATGAGTGCTCTACTACTTGAGCAACAGTGCCACTTCTGGTTTTCTGATGGCTAAATGGAAATAATAGTCTCAGGGTCTTTCTTGCCCAGGCTGGTTTTGAACCATAGTCCTTAGATCTCAGCTTCCTGAGTAGCTAGGATACAGCTGTGAGCCACTGGCACAAGGTAAAAATGGGGGATTTTTAGAAAAGAAAATTCACCTCTTCACCTGTGTCTAAACCTCAGATATTACTATTAGAACACTTCACATTTACCTCATTTCATCAGACATTTGTAAATTTTCTCTTTTCCTTCATGTGATAATACTGCAGTCAATATCAACTCAGCTGGGGGACTGGATCAATTGTATGGTAATTGCTAGCACCTAATTTAAGAACTTTTACATCAAAGGAAATGAAACCTTCATTTGGAATAATTGTTTTCTCTTTTTATTACAAATCTGTGCTTGATTACTTCCTAATGTGATATTAGACTTCCTAATAAAGTGATGAAATTTTCTTTCTTTTCAACCTTCTCCCACATGTGGTCAAATACTTTAGAATTTAAAGATTTGCGCTGATAATTCATTAAGCTGACTTTTAAGAAAATGTGCATTTCTGGAATTTGGTATTCTATCTTGTTCTTACATGCACAAGCTTTCTATGATTTATTTGTTCTACAAGGAATTCTACTTTCTAATCTTTTAGTGACCAATTTTTGTCTCTCTGATCAGTCTTTCTGATCCTTTCTCTGGAGTCTCATGTGAGTCTGCCTCATAAAAAATATATTAGTTATCAACTAAATGACTCTCAGCTTCTGTTTTTTGCCTGACTTCATGTAGGCTGTGATAGCAACCCTGCCTGGCTGTGCTTACTGGAGTGTGTGTGTGTGTGTGCGTGTGTGTGTGTGTGTTTGTGTGTGTGTTTTGTTTTAGATATCTAGGATTACTATTCAAGTTAGAAGTATCTCTGGACCCCTGTGATTCGCTGGCCTAGAATCAATGGGTTTTTCTCCTAAAGATACAAAGAACAACTGATTAAATTCCTGTTAATTGTCTCAAAATGAGGCAATCAGGCATCCTTGCAAAGTCATCAATAATGTTTTCTAACCACTTACAGAAGTTGTCTATCAAGATGGCTTTTCAAGGTTGACTCTGAAAAAAGTTCATTTCCAAGTAGTCACCATAAAGCAGATCTCATTCCTGGGATCAGACATTTGGAAGGAAGGGGAACGAACCTTCCTTCCTTCTTTTATGATCTATCAAACCATAATATTCTTCAGTTGTGGCCAGCCTGGGACACATATTCTCAAGAACATTCTGTTGTGTAAAAGAGGACCAACTTTCAAAATAACGGTGTAAATACTTGTCTACTACAGACTCATTTATCTTGCTTTTATCTGTTGTTATTTTCATTACTTCAAACAGATGGATAATTTATATTGGGATTACACAAAGTATTAATGGACTAAACATTCACTTTACTTTCATATATCCAATATAATAACCCGTAATGGACAAATAAATCCAACTCTAGAAACAATGTCAGGAATATAAAATAAACCTTAATACGTATAATCTGGCACACATACAACATCATCTACTCAAAAATTCAGTCTCTCTGTAAATATTTGGTATGAAGTAATAAAAATTCAATTAATGAATATGACTTTTAAGAATCATCTGAAATAGTCCTGGTGTATATAATTTTATAGATGTCACCTAGGCAAGAATTTAACATGCATGTAGAAATCAAATTTCCACAATTTAAGCTATATGAGAGGGGTCATACCCTCGTGTACTATGCGGTGTGAATTTTACCACAGTGCTGAACCCTTCAAACTAATACCAAGTGTCATGTGCAATAATTTATTATTTGATGTTAAGATGAGTGCTAAGTGTAGAACACACTTTGAATTATTACATTAAATCACAGAAATGAAGCAATAATGATATGTTATTTGTTTAAATTCTTATGCTTCTCAATTTTACAATTCATAAATATATTATTAAAATTATTTTCACTTTCTTTTCTATAGCTGCTGAAATTAAAATTATATATTAACATTCAATATTAAGAAATCAATAATAAGTAAACTATTATTAAAATGATATGCTATTAAACTGTGATTTGAATTATACTTCTAAAAAATTGTGATATAAACAAGTCAATAGAATTAAGGGTGATCATTTTAAAACTTAGCAGCTTGTTATTTTTTTTTATTTTATTTTTTGGGTCCGATTGTGGGTCCTGAACTCTGGGCCTTAGCGCTGTGCCTCAGCACTTCAGCTCAAGGCTAGTGCTCTACCACTTGAAATAGAGCACCACTTCTGGTTTGTTTCTTTTTGATTATGTGGTGCTGAGAATCAAACCCAGGGCCTCAGGTATGCAAGGCAAGCACTCTACCACTGAGCCACCTTCCCAGCCCAGCAGCTTGTTATTTGTTTCCTAATTGTGTCATTTGTTATTCTTGGTCCAAGTCATCTCTTCATCTTAATTGTTTAGTTTTCTATTTTATCTCTATGGGTTTGCTGATTGTGTATTTTGTTTTCCCTTTTTAATGACTGACATGAGGCTGAAAATCTGTATGTTAGTTTATTACTTGCTATTTTAATGTAAAATTACTGCTTTCCAAAGCTGTTCTACTCTATGATACTAAAGTATTTCCCCCACTCCCATCTCCTGTATTGCTGCTCTCTTATATTTTATTTTATTTTTTATTTAAATTTTATTGTCAAGGTAATGTAGAGATGGGATATAGTTACATAAGTAAGGTAATTAATTTATTTTTTTCTAACTTGTTACATTTTCCCCTATTTTTCTCCCTCTTCATTCCTAACGCCCCCCCAAGATTATTTACAGCATATTGTCTTGTGAGTACTACTGTTGCAAAGGTTCCCCCTTTGTCCTTTGTCTCACCATTTTGTTTTATTTTCCTTTCCCTTCCCTAGTTCAGATCAACATATTTAAAATACCCAGGGTATCAAAATCAAATACAGTGACAACAGGGGATAAACCATAGGTGGGGAAAACACAAAAGGATAAAAAGAAATCACATAGTACATTAAGAACAACAACAACAAGCCGGGTGCTGGTGGCTCATGCCTGTAATCCTAGCTACTCAGGAGGCTGAGATCTGAGGATCGTGGTTCAAAGCGAGCCCAGGCAGGAAAGACCGTGAGACTCCTATCTCCAATAAACCACCAGAAAACCGGAAGTGGCACTGTAGCTCAAGTGGTAGAGTGCTCACCTTGAGCTGAATAGCTGAGGGACAGCGCCCAGGCCCAGAGCTCAAGCCCCACGCCCGACAAAAAAAAAAAAAGAACAACAACAACAAAGACCATGTCTTGGAATTCATTTCACTTGGAATCACCTTATACGATCATATGTACATAGCTATTGAGCTATTCTACTCATCTACTAATATTATCCTTGATGTACACAATAATGCTCCCCTATTACCCAGTTATCCCACTTCTGGGCATATAACCAGGTGATCACAAACAAGGCCACAGTAAAGCTACTACTGTGTATCACAGTAATATTTACCAAAAACGACACACACACACACACACACACACACACACACACACGCACACACACACACACACACACACAAACACAGATATACACACATGGAAAAATATGCTTCCATCATAAAGAATGTGACCACCATATTTATAAGGAAATGGAAGATCTTGGAAAAATCATATTAAGTGAAGTACCCCAGACTTAAAGAAACATAGGTCACATGGTTTCCCTTATTTGTAATAATTAGTTTACATCAAGGATAATCTCATGTATTTTAATTTGACATTTTGTTCTATGTTGAGCGTGCAACATTATTGCTATATTGTTTGTTATTATTTCTGAAAATCGACAGGTATACTTAAAGAATTACATTCATATTATCCATTATAGAAGGAAGAACAACTAAAAGAGTAACCACTACTAGGAAGAACAACTCCTACTTACTTAGATATATTCGTATGTAAGGCATGTATCCTCATGTTGTACATTACAACTCTATACCTGGTCATAATGTATATCTAGTATCTTATGCATTGTGAACTAAATGCCCCAGAAGTTCCACTTTGCTTTACTTTTTTAAAATAAATTCTGTCTTACTATTTGAGGATGGTGTGTGTGTGTGTGTGTGTGTGTGTGTGTGTGTTTACAAAGATCAGAACATGACATTTTTCTTCATTTCCAATACATCTTTCTGGTCATTGTAAGTTGTGGCTAATGGGAGAAGTCTCTTGTTATTTTAAAGATGAAACAAAAAGATATATGTGCATGTACCACAGTTGTTTATTAGTATATTTGAACACTGAACTTTGATTTATATCTTGTCTGTTGATGTGCATAATGTGAATAACAATGAACTACAGATATATTTTCGAGTTACCCAGAGAGAAATAATCACATGATTGGTGGTTCAGATGATATTTCAATTATGATTTCTTTAGAAAACTGCATACTACTTTCTACAAGGAGAATACTAACCTGTATTTTGACCAAGAGTGTAGAAAATTTCCTTTTCTTCACACTCTCACCAACATTATTACTTTTACTTAAAAGGTAATAAAGGCCAAGTTTTTACTATCTTCAGTACCCCAGACTGTCTTAAGACTGAAATCCAACCTCCTAAATGCTTGGAATTACAAACCTTTACCACCACACCTGGTTCCTTTGATTTTTTTTTTGATAAGAGTTATAATAGTTATAAAGTAGTATCATAGTAATTTTGAATTACATTTCTCTAATGACTTCTGCTCACAAAGCATTAAGCCAGCACAGAAGTTGTATTAAACACAACTGGTAAACCCACTGGTGATATAGATGGGTTTATGGAAAACATGTCTATTCAAACTTTTGTCCATTTTAAATCAAGTTTCTTGTTAATCTCATCTTTAATCTCTGTATACAAAAATAATTAATTCAAGGTAGTAAAAAAGAAAAAATTAAGCAACTCCTAACATTTTTCAATTTTCAATAACATGATATTGCTTAAATCATTTTCTGTTTATAATTGAGACTATATAACAATTTAGTTAGACTTGTTACATAGCTATATGTATTTTATTTATTTTACATTGATTGCTCTTTCCAAAGCCTGCATGTCTAATTTTGGTTTCTTTCAGTCTTAAGTAGTTCAGATTTCAATCTGAAGAATAAATGGAAGTAAGCAAACAAAAAAATACAGTTCTTCTCATCTGATAATGCCTCTACAAGAATGAGAAAGAGTTCACCATTCTAAGAACCCTTAATTCTTAAGATAAAATTTGTTATAATGCTAATGTTATTACCATTTCAGTGTTGGGAAAAATTGTAATTAAAGGAAGTAAGTGCATGGCCCAAGACACACAGTGTTGAAGGAGATGAGTCAAATTTTCCAGAAGTCTTTCAGCAATACACAAAAGGTAGATAAATTCTCTCCATTCTCTGATACTCTCAATTCAATATTCATATTGTCCAAGGAATAATAGCATAGCAATTATTGCGAATGGTGATTGTTTTCTGTTACATTTTGTCTTCAACACAGACTGTGTTGGTGACATTGGGTTATCATGCACAGAGCTGAGCTTATAAATTATGGTCCAAAGACATGCAAATTTTTTCTGTCCCATAGTTCCAGTATCGGTTTTAAAAAGTTCTAAATATTTTAAATATCATCACTTACTGTATTTTAAGAATTCAAGAATGAAAAAATTCACATATAATCAATCCAAAATGCTTTAAAACTAGGAGATGATAAAACAGGCCCCTGTGAAGTAAATTTTCTTCTACTTTTAAAATTATTCTGAAAGCCATTTGCTGGTTTGTTACACCTGTAATCCTAACTACTTGGGATACCTACTCAGGAGACTGAGATCTGTAGAAGCCAATCAGGGCAAAATAAATTCATGAGATTATTTTTCAAAAATTTTAATGAACCAGCAAAGGGCCAGGAATGGAGATGTAGCTCATATAGTAGCTCACCAATCTAGAGAGAAAGATGTAGTGAGACCTTGAAGCCCTCATTTCAAACTCTGAGCATGCCAACATGCAGGAATGGACACACACTCACTTTTTCAAAATATCTTCATATCAGTATTTTGCATTAATTTCTTTGTTAACGATATTATATGGGTAAAATAGGCAAAATAAACTTCCATCTCAAAACATTTTTATGCATTTTTGTTGTAAAAATACTGTACAGAGGGGTTATAGTTACATGATCAAAGTAATAAGTACATTTCCTATCAAGCATTGTTACCTCCTCCTTTGTTTTCCCCCCACCATTGCTTCCCTTCCACCTCCACAAGTACACTCCTCACACCCACAAGCCCCACGCAATGTCCCCAGCCTAAATTATAAAGTTCGTTTTTCAAAATATTGTCTTGTGCATCTATTGTTATACAATGGGTCAAACTGTATTCCTATTTAAGCATGTTGTTTTTTCCATTTCCCTCCCCAAATTAGAGAAGTGTATATACAAGATGCAGATGCACCAACATCAAATAAATTGAAAACGGGGGTTATACTGTTGGGGAGGAACATATAAAAAAATCACATCTTACATTATAAATATGTGAGAAACAACAGCAAAAAAGAAAAACCACTACTGTCTCTATCTTGGGGGTCATTTAGCTTAACATCAACTTATCTATCATATACACATAGCTTTTTCAACTTTTCTGCTTATCCCAGACATATACTAGTTATTGCAAATAAGGGATACCATGGGACCTATGTTTCTTTGGACTTGGCTTACATCAGTTAATATAATTTTTTTCCAAGTCTTTCCATTTCCTAACAAATTGGGCAATGTCATTCTTTCTGACGGAGGCATAGAATTAATATATATACATATATATATATATATACATATATATATATATACATATATATATGTATATATATGTAATATGTGTGTGTGTGTGTGTACACATATACACACAGAACATTTTCCTTTTTTGTTTTTTAGAGCAACTTAGTTTTCCACCTTCATCATTTTTTCAAATGTTTTTCTTGTGATTAAGTGGTTACATAATTTCCCAAATTTCACAATATTGTGGGATAGTGATGCTTAGTTAAAGTCACAAACACATTCTAACTTTGATGGAGCAAATTGTCTATCATGGTCCACAACATTTATGAGTTCTCTGAGCTTTGAAATAGATTTATTTCTTCCATATGTATACTTCTTTTGTTTTGAAATATGTACATTTCTTTTGTTTTGCAGAGCATCAGCTGTTCCCTCTTTCCCACTTGTTCCCTCCTTCCCTTCAGTGACATTGAGTTGCTTATTTCATTTTGGTCAATGTCCATTGCAGCTGATGGATCCAGCTGTTGTATGTTTTTCCCTGATTCCCTCTAGTTCTGTGTCATCTTCCTGGTTTCACTTCAGTGTGCACATTTGATCAGCAGAATGGGGTTATTTAGTAGTGATTCAATCAGATGAGTGGAAGTCCTTGGTTTCTTAAGTGTTGTTAATTTTGTCATATTACCTTACATTTTGTATTTAAAATCCACTTATCACGGAGACCATGTGCTGTTTGTCTCTTTGCTTTTGGCTTACCTCACTCAACATGATTTCTTGTAGGTTGATTGATTTCCCTGCTAATGCCATTATTTTGTCCTTTCTAATGACTGGAAAATATTCCGTTGTGTATAGTTACCACAGTTTTTGGATCCATTCATCTCTGGTGGGATATATGGGTTGTTTTCATATCCTAGCTACTGTGAACAGTGCTGCGATAAACATGGAGGTGCATGTGTCCTTGAATATTGGTACCTGTTGTTCAGGATAGATGCCTAGAAGTGGTATGAGTGGGCCATAAGGAGCGTCAATATTTAGCTTTCTGAGGACTCACCAGACTGATTTTCAAAGTGGTTGTGTAAGTGTACATTCACACACACACACACACACATACACACACACACACACACACACACACAATGTTTTCTTGACCCATTCTTCTACTGAGGGGCATCGGGGTTGGTTCCATATCTTAGCTATGGCAAATAATGCTACAATAAGCATTGCTGTGGTGGTTGTTTTAGTATGGACTTGTTTGTGATCATTTGGATGAATGCCCAAAAGTGGGATTGCTGTGTAATAGGGGAGCTCTATGTGGAGTCTTTTGAGGAACCTCCAAACTGCTTTCCAAAGTGGATGAACAAGTGTACACTCACACCAAGAATGCAATAGGCTTCCTTTCTGGCCACATCCATTCCAGCATCTGTTGTTTTAAAAATATGGAACGATTCACTAAGTTGCATGTCATCCTTGTGGAGGGACCATGCTAATCTTCTCTGTATGTTCCAATTTTAGTGTATGTGCAGCCAAATTGAGCACAGAACATTTTTTTATATGTAAAGTGTAATTGATTTTCTTAAACTACACAATTCAACACAAATAAGTTAAAAAGAATTGTGAAATTTTAGAAAGATGTATTTCTTACATAAGCACACATTTAAGAATAAAGTCAAGATTGACATGCCAAAAACAAAATAATTCCAGATATTTGTTGTTCATGAGATGTGTAGGAAGAAGAATTCAATTATTCTACACAAGGCACCTGTCATAATGATCATTGCAGCAAATGTTAAGGTTTGATAAAAGTTTTAATGTTTTAAATATGTTTCATTTTGGGATTTGCTTATATATGGCAAAATCAAGACTGTTTGCAGGTCATAAAATTTTTCGATAAAGTATATAATTTTTCTGGTAGTATGTACTAGTAAGTATGTACATTTCATAGTTTATAGAAACTTTACTAATAATAAGTTGCAAAGACTGTGTAAAGAAGCAGAGTGAAGAGGTAAAATTTTAAGTACACAGTTTCTGTTAAAACTTTAGGGCTCCCTTACGTTATATGTTTGTGATGAACAAATAATGATTTAAGCCACATACAAATGGTGAGATGAACTATAAATAGTAATCTTAGTGGGTAAATTTAAAAGCTACTCATAGCTTTATCCAGATTTAAATGTATAAGAATATGAGAAAATAGTAAAATCATCTGTGTACACTTCAAATACTGAAAACCCTGGTAATTGTTTTCTTTTTTATTTTAGTAATCATTAATATTTAATTATTGTTTTCTTTATTTATAGCATTTTTTCCTTGTTGTAATATAATACAAATTTTTGTGAGTAGTGATTAAGAGGTACTTTGAGAATATTATTGGGATGGCCATAGCATATTTTATAGGTGCATGTGAATGTACAAAGAGCAAAACTAAAAACAAAATACTGATTAAAAATTTTATCAAGTAGAGCCTGAATCAGGAGTGTTGATAAATGTCCACACCTAAATCTTAACCCTAAGCTGAAGTAGTGTTATTACAGAATTGAGGCTACAAAATTGTTTTGTTTTGTTATGTTTTGTTTTTTTTTTTTGCTTTGGTTTTGTTGGTTGTGGGGCTTGAACTCTGGGTCTTGGGTACTGTCCCTCAGCTCTTCAGCTCAAGGCTAGCGCTATCACTTGATCCACAACACCACTTTCACATTTTTCTTCTTATGTCGTGCTGAGGCATGAAATCCAGGACCTCATGCATGCAAGGCAAGCACTCTACCACTGAGCCACCTTCACAGCACCTGAGAAACTGTGATTTAAAAAATCATCTGAACAATATTTGCTTTCTGCTTTGGGTTATATAATGAAATATGTGAACACATTTTTATATTTTCGTGAATTGTTATACTTTTAAATTTATACTAACTGCAGCCAATTTATCCTTTTCAAAGTCAAGAAATATTTCTGAGAGTTTGCTTCTGTGAAGAATGTTTTTGCATTTATAATTTCTTCTGAGTCATTTTTATTTTTTATCAAAATCATTTTATATTTTATGTTGATGAGTTATCATACATCAAATACCTTCAAATGTATATGTAGAGTCTCAAGATAGCAGTATGAATATTCTCATAAACCTCTTGTTTATCTGTTACACACTATAAGTATTATGATATTTTTCTCTCTCTTTCACTCTCTCTCATTTCCGCTCTTTCTCTTTCATGCTCCTTGTCTGCTACTTAGAATTTCTACTGGTCTACTATTATCCTTCAGGGTCCACTGGCTTTGTGGGAACATGATAAGGACCATCAGTTACCCTTGCATTCTTTAATAGTTATAACAGTGACGTGAAATTATTCTTTGCCATTCTAAATGGCAAAACAACAGATCTAGGAATTCCTTTTCACTTTTAGTACTATTATAAATTTTATCTCATACGAATCATTGAGACTGATAAGATACTTTTAGCCTGGGTCCTAAAAATTCTTTTTCTTTTATTATCAGTAAGTAACAAAAACAACGCTATCCTATGGAAAGTAGGCTGAAGTTGTTCACAGGGATGAAAAGCAAGGTAATGGGGGAAGTGAGTACAAAGGATACACCTCATATAGCACAGATACTTAGAGCAGTTTATCATGTACACTTTGTGATAAGGACAATGCGCTGGGAATTCTAGATTAAATCAATGAACACCTGATATATATGAACATATATTTATGTTTGTATATTTATTTATATATGCATATATGTGTATATCGGCCTATATATGTAAACATGAATGTTACTATACACACAAATACACACATATGTACACACATGTACACATGCACAAATGGAAAAAGACACATATATAGCAAACATAAATTTTACTAATTGTTCAATATGCCTTAGACAGACTGCTTGGAAATAAATGTGTTGAAGATGTATTTGTCTCTAAGAGTTCTTTTACCACTCCTCTTACCTCTTCCAACTTGTAGGTTTAGAGATATTCGACTTGAAAAATGCAGTACAAGTGATAGCAAGTCACTCAGAAATCTCAATAAGTATAGGTCATATGATGTCTCCCTGCTCACCATGGAATCCTTGCTCTTGTAGACACTCTCAACAGCCAAATTAGTAGGACAATATCCTTGTTAAGAATAAAGTTATAAGGCTTTAAATGGCATCCTTCCTTGGGCTCTTTTCCAACAGCCAGCATCAATTCTTAAGCAGATGAGTGACTCCTCAGAAGACTGGAGAGCAGGTCAAAATTTAACCAAACCATATGAAATATCTAAAGTGAGAAATGCTGACTGAGGTTGTGCCGATGTCCTGGCAACGAAAATAAGAAAAAAGAAAGTTTTTTTATGTATTAAAATTTGAGAATAATTTGTAACCTGTCAATAAATGTGTAGAACACAATTATACCAGCTCACAAAAGATGATGTGCATTTCATTTATGTGCTTTTGGACTTGGAAAGTGTTTTTAAGTGTGTCTACACAAGTAGAATCAGCATGAAACAAGCCAGCATTTCTTCATTTAAGACACAAGGAAAGTATACAGGTTGACCCATTGGAACAATGAGATTTGCAAGATAATATTAGAGGGGGATGTACGGAGGTGTTGGGGATGTGTGAAGGTAAGGAATAGTAGGGGAAAAACAAATGAGGTTGTAACAATGCTCAATAAAAATGTACTCATTACCTTACTTATGTAATTGTAACCTCTGTGTACAGTTTCTTTACAATAAAATATATATTAAAAACGTACAAGGAAAACTTACTTATAGTAAGTTGTATTTGTCACTCAATATAAGTAAGGTATTGGTTTTAGGAGCACAGGCATATTAAAATTATGCAAGCTCAAATTCTCTACATAAACACAGTTTTTATTATTTTCATTAGAATCTGCCCATAACCTACTGCAGTGTAATTTCTGTGAAAAATTTTACTACATTCTATGTTTGTAATGGAAAATAAAATATTTTCACTATCAACAGATACAAATTTATTTTATTTTTTTTTCTTTGCCATTCTTTTTTTTTTTCAATTTTATTTTATTTTATTTGAGAACATACTGTACAGAGGGGTTACAATTACATGGGGAGGAAAATGCATACATTTCTTACCAAACATTGCAGCCTCCTCCTTTGTTTACCCTTCACCTCCCTTCCCAGCCTCCCCCCTCCCCCCCCCCACCCAATCATACCTCCCCTCCCCACCCCCCACAGACATTGTAAAGCTGGTTTTGACATGACATTTTGTACTTCTCATTGTTGCAACAGGTCCACCTGAATCCTTAAACGACTTGTTTGTCCCCGTCTCCTCCACATGTTATACTGACATCAATATAGTGAAAGCGGGGGTTACACTGTGGGGGAGGGACATACAAAGCAACAAAGAAATAATCTTATAAATGCGTTAGAAACACATGCATGAAAGAAACAAAAACATTAAAATACATATTTGAGGGTTCGTTTTCCTAACATCACATTCTCTGACTTTTTCCGCTTGACTCATACCTATACTAGATATTGCAAATAAGGGAAACCATGGGACCTATGTTTCTTTGGGCCTGGCTTACTTCACTTAATATAATTTTTTCCAAGCCTTTCCATTTCCTAACAAATGGGGCAATGTCATTCTTTCTGATGGAGGCATAGAATTCCATTGTGTATATATACCACATCTTCTTGATCCATTCATCTACTGAGGGGCATCTGGGTTGGTTCCATATCTTAGCTATGGTAAATAATGCTGCAATAAACATAGTTGTGCTGGTAGCTTTAGTGTGGCCTTGTTTGTGATCATTTGGGTAAATGCCCAAAAGTGGGATTGCTGGGTCATAGGGGAGCTCTATGTGAAGTCTTTTGAGGAACCTCCATACTACTTTCCAAAGTGGTTGAACAAGTTTACATTCCCACCAACAATGAAGTAAGGTTCCTTTCTGTCCACATCCCCTCCAGCATCTGTTGTTGTTAGAGTTCTTGATTTATGCTGTTCTAACTGGAGTGAGGTGATATCTCAATGTTGTTTTGATTTGCATTTCTTTTATGGCTAGGGATGTTGAACATTTCTTCATGTGTCTATTGGCCATCCTTCTTTCTTCTTCAGAGAAGCTTCTCTTTAAGTCTTTCGCCCACGTACTTATTGGGCAGTTGTTTCTTTGAGGATTTGTTGTTGGGTGGTTTTATTTTTTGAGTTCCAAGTATATTTTAGATATGAGACCCTTGTCCATTGTATGGCTAGTAAAGATCTTCTCCCAATCCGTGGGCTTTCTATTGATCTTGCTAGCTATGTCATTTGCCCTGCAGAAGCTCTGAAACCTTATACAATCCCATTTGTCCAACCTTTCTTTGATTTGTTGTGTTTCCGGGTCTCTATTCAGAAAATTTCGGCCTGAGCCGAGGAGACCCAGGGTTTCTCCTATTCTATCCTGTAATGTTTTCAGAGTGTCTGCTTTGAGTTCAAGGTCTTTGATCCATTTGGAGTTGATTCTGGTGCAGGGTGATATATAAGGATCTAGCTTTAGTTTTCTACATGTAGTTAACCAGTTTTGCCAGCAATATTTACTGAAGAGGCTGTGTGTCTTCCAATCTATTGTTTTAGCTCCCTTATCGAAGATTAGATGGCTATAGGTCTGTAGGTTCATTTCTGGGATTTTAATTCTATTCCATTGGTCCTGAGGTCTGTTCTTATGCCAATACCAAGCTGTTTTGATTACTACGGCTTTATAGTAGAGTTTGAAATTTGGTACTGATATTCCTCCAGCAGTGTTCTTTCCATTGAGGAGCGTTTTTGCTATTCGGGGTCTTTCATTGTTCCATATGAATTTTTGGATTGCCTCTTCTATTTCCTTGAAGAATGAGGTTGGAATTTTGATAGGTATTGCGTTGAATTTGTAGATAGCCTTGGGAAGTATTGCCATTTTCACAATGTTAATCTTTCCAATCCAGGAGCATGGGAGGTTTTGCCATTTTTTAAGTTCTGTGTTGATTTCCTTTTTCAAGATTTTAAAGTTTTCGTCATAGAGGTCCTTCACTTCTTTAGTTAAGTTAATTCCTAGGTATTTTATTTTTTGTGGGGCTATTACAAATGGAGTTGCTTTCCTAATTTCAGCCACACTTTTCTCATTGTTGGCATACAGAAAAGCCATTGATTTTTGGGGGTTACTTTTATAACCTGCTACTTTGCCAAAGTTTTGAATCAGAATGAGTAATTTGGGAGTGGAGTCTATGGGATTCTTTAAATACAAGATCATGTCATCTGCAAACAGGGAGAGTTTTATTTCTTCTTTCCCTATTTGGATCCACTTTATGTCTGCATCTTGTCTTAATGCTGTAGCAAGGCATTCTAATACTAGATTGAAGAGAAGTGGAGATAGTGGGCATCCTTGTCTTGTTCCTGAGTTAAGAGGAAATGGCTTTAGTTTTTCAACATTGAGTATAATGCTGGCTGTAGGTTTGTCGTATACAGCCTTTATTGTATTGAGGAATGTTCCATGGATTCCTAATTTTTCCAAAACCTTCATCAGGAAGGGGTGTTGGATCTTGTCGAATGCTTTTTCTGCATCTATTGAGATAACCATGTGGTTCTTATTCTTGCTCCTGTTGATGTGATGAATAATATTAATTGATTTGCGTATATTGAACCAGCTTTGCATCCCTGAAATGAATCCTGTTTGATCGTGGTGTATGATTTTTTGGATGAATTGTTGAAGTCGATTGGCCAAAATTTTGTTGAGAAGTTTTGCATCAATGTTCATCAAAGAAATGGGTCTATAATTCTCTTTCTTTGATGAGTCCCTGCCTGGTTTTGGGATGAGGGTTATGATGGCTTCATAGAATGTGTTCGGTAGTGAGCTTTCTCTTTCAATTTCATTGAAGAGTTGGAAGAGTATTGGTGTGAGCTCTGCTTTGAAGGCCTTGTAAAATTCCGCTGTAAAACCATCTGGCCCTGGACTTTTCTTAGCTGGGAGGTCTCTTATTGCTTTTTCTATTTCAATGCTTGATATGGGCCTGTTAAGCTGGTTTAACTCATATTGGTTTAGTTTTGGCATGTCAATATTTGCTAGGAAGAGGTCCATTTCTGTCAAGTTCTCAAACTTATTAGCACAAAGTGTTGAGAAGTATTCCCTTATAATGTTCTGAATCTTGGTTGTTTCCGTGCTGATGTTTCCATTCTCATCTCTGAGTTTATTAATTTGGGTGTGTTCTCTTCTTTTGCTGATAAGATTTGCTAAGGGTTTGTCAATTTTGTAAAGTTTTCGAAGAACCAACTCTTTGTTTTGTTGATTCTTTCTACAGTTTTTTTGATTCTAATTCATTTAATTCTGATTTAATTTTGATTATTTCTTTCCATCTACTGGATTGGGGTTTATCTTGCTGCTATTTTTCAAGGAGGTTTAGATGTGTCATTAAATTGCTAGTTTCAGATCTCTCCAATTTGTTGATGTAGGAGCTCAGAGCTATAAACTTGCCTCTGAGTACTGCCTTTGCTGTGTCCCAGAGGAGCTGGTATTTTGTGTGTTCATTTTTGTTGAATAGCATGAACATTTGAATTTCCTTTCTAATCTCTTCCATGACCCACTCTTGATTCAACAGTGTGTTGTTCAGCATCCATGTGATACCGGACTTTCTTTGGTGGCTTTTGGTGTTGAGTTCTAATTTTACTCACTTGTGGTCAGAGAGAATGCAAGGTATAACTTCAATGTTTCTGAATTTAGACAAGTTTGCTTTGTGGCCTAAAATGTGGTCTATTTTAGAAAACGTTCCATGTGCTGCTGAGAAAAACGTGTATTCTGATGCTGCTGGGTGAAATGTTCGGTAAATGTCTGTTAAGTCTAGTTGATCTATGCAGCTGTTTAGATCTGCGGTTTCTTTGTTGAGTTTTTGCCGAGTTGATCTATCTAGTGGGGAGAGTGGTTTGTTAAAATCCCCAACAATTAATGTCTTTGGATCTATATGGGATTTGAGGGAAAGTAGTGTTTCTTTGATAAATTTGGGTGCTCCATTGTTTGGTGAATAGATATTTAGAATTGTAATATCCTCCTGAAGGAGAGATCCTTTAATTAGTATGTAGCGACCTTCTTTATCTCTTCTCACGAATTTTAATTTGAAGTCTATTTTATCTGATATTAGGATTGCAACTCCCGCCTGTTTATGCGGTCCCTTTGCTTGGTAGATTTTGTTCCTGCCTTTAACATTGAAAATGTGTTTGTTTTTACAGGCAAGATGTGACTCCTGCAGGCAGCAGATAGAAGGGTCTTGTTTTTTAATCCAACTAGACAGTCTATGTCGCTTAATTGGAGAGTTCAGTCCGTTAACATTAAGAGGTAGGACTGAGAGGTATTTGGGAGTTCCTGCCATGTTATCCACCTTCTTGGGGGCTGCGAAAACTGGGTTCTTCCTATGGTTCTTGGATTCTCAGTTTGGGTGCAGTTTCTTGGCCTTTATTGCGGTCTTGTTGGTTTTCTATGTGTAGGACATCTTTAAGAATCTTTTGTAGGGCTGGTTTGGTGGAGATGTATTGTTTCAATTTTTCTTTGCTATGGAAGGTTTTTATTTGGCCTTCAGTTATGAAGGAGAGTTTAGCTGGGTACAGTATTCTTGGTTGATAGTTGTTTGTTTTTAGGGCATGGCATACATCATTCCAGGCTCTTCTTGCTTTGATTGCCTCTGCTGAGAAATCTGAGGTGATTCTAATTGGTTTCCCTTTATAAGTGATTAGCCTTTTCTCTCTGACAGCTTTAAGGATCTTTTCCTTGTTCTGAGTTGATCCTGTGTGGATTATAATGTGGTGGTGGGATGTCCTATTCTGGTCTGGTCTATTTGGGGTTCTAAAGGCTTCTTGTATCTGAACAGGCCTATCTTTTTGCATGTTTGGGAAGTTCTCCGCTAGGATCCTGTTAAACAAATTTCCTACACCATTAACTTCTGTTTCTAGGTGCTCCTCTACACCCATTATCCTTAGATTAGGCCTTCTGATGGTGTCTTCCAGGTGTTGGATAGATCTATCATATTTCTTGGACTTGTCTTGGATGGTTGTATGTTCTTTCTCTATAATATCTAGGCTGTCTTCAATCCCTGAGATTCGATCTTCTGCATGGTCTAACCTGTTGTCAAGACTCTCTACTTTGTTTTTTATCTCTTTTTCTTCTAGTTGGTCAGCTTTGATGGCTGCAAGTTCTTTGTTGAAGCTCTGTTTTAGGTCTTGTATGAATTTCTTTACTTCCTTAATTTGGTGTTCAGTGTTTGTCCTCAAATCACTTAGTTGATTGGTTATGGTTTCTTTGGGCTCCCATTCCTTCTGTTGCGTTCCATTCAGCATTCCCTTTGTGGTCTCCCTGACTTCCTTCAGCTCTTTGTTAATGGATTCCATGAATGCCTTTAGTGATCTTTGTGTGTTCTCTACCTGGTCTCTCAATTCCTGTATTACTCTTTGATTAGCTTCCTCCCATTCGTGGGATTCCTGCAGATGTCTTTGAGTGTTCTCAGCCTGCTCACGCCATTCCTCCCTTTCTCTTTGAGTATTCTCAAGTTGTTCACACAAATCCTGTATCAGTTTTTGAGTAGCTTCCTCACGCTTATGATATTCCTGTATAAACTTCTGGGATGCCTCCTCTCTCTCCCTGTCACTCTCATACAGAGTCCTTTGTACATTGTCAAACTTTTCATTTATCATGTTTGCCAGCAGTGTTTGTAGAGCTGTTTGCGAACTCTCCTCTGGATTATTCATTATCTGTTCTAACCCCTGATTATCAAGATTGGGAATTGTGATACCCGAATTTGTCATTTTTCTTGTGTTTTTCCGGCTTACTCTGCCCATTTGAGATGAAGATAGCACCAGTTTTGTGCTAGAACACTAACTTAAGGCAACCATCAACCAAAGTTTGCATTTGTACAGTCAATAGTCTACAGATACAATCTAGTTCAACCGATACATCTATTCGACATCAAACAACTATATGTTAAAGGGCTTCGAACCGCAGAGAAGAATTTGGAAAACCAGAAATTATTAGGGTTAGGGAGAGATGTGGGTAAAAAATAGGAATAGATTGGTGTGGGGAGGCACAGGGAGAGTTAACTATGTCCTAATCACAATGCAGGAAATAAGTTGGGTAGGATGCAAGTAGAGAGAGAGAGAAAAAGAAGAAAGGGAAAGGGGAATGAAAAGAGACCAGAAAAAAAAATAGAAACGTAAAAATTAATGTTATTTTAGAGATTAAAAGACCATCTATTTATAGAGGAATATGAATATGTTGAGAGAAAGGGAGGGACATAGAGGAGATGTGAAAAACTTTTAAAAAAATGCTTAAAATATTATATAGGTATAAAGAGGTAGTACTGCTATTAATGAATTTAAGTCTCAGAGGTTTTGAATTGAGTAATAAGTTTGTGGATTAAGTGTGTACACAATGGGGGATAGGGTCTACTGGTTAACTACGGGTTTATCTGAGGATGTGCAGGACAAGAGTTAAGTCACATAAAGAAGAACAAAGAGGAAAAGATGGAAAGGATAGGAAAGTGAGAAGAAAAGATCAGAAGTTCAGTAGAGCCAGACAAAAAACAAAAAGATAATTAAGAATGAAAGAAAAAGAGAAAGATGACAAGAAAAGAAAGGAAAACACACATTCACGTATTCCTAAAATAAAAATTTTAAGAGGAAAAAGAAAAAAAAAAGTTAATGGAAAACAATTATTTTTTCAGAAAATGCAAAAATTAAAGATTAATAAAAGTTTTAGAAAAGCAAAAAAAATTTTTTATATATATAAGGTAACAAAAAACGAAAAAAAAAACAAAACAAAAAAAAAGAAAAAAAGAAAAGAAGAAGAAGAAAAATAAAAGTTCTTTGATTTTTTTTGGGGGGGGAGGGGTGGGAAGAGTCCTGTATCTCCCTTTTGTCTGTAACCAGAGTCTGGTTGGAGTCTCTGGTCAGCTTGAGGTCCTGTGGCTTGATTGGTTTCTTAAGTCAGTTTGTTCGAACAGGCAGAAAAATGCTCTGCTTTACCCAAGATTTTGAGATCCCCCTCCCAGGTTAGTTTACTGGGAGGGTGATCTGCTTTGAGAATCACAAAAGAGGGGGATGCAGTGATGAGGCTAGGTTCTGGGTAGAGTTGAGGCCTTTCAACAAACAGTAGCTTTTCCCTGGGGCTATTTTGTGAAAAAAACTCACAGCACCCAGCCTGGAGCCATTCTCAGGGTTTCTGTTTTACAATTGATTGTGGTGGCTGCTAGAGGGAGGGGCAGCCTCTGGCTCTGGTTACCCGGTGAGGAGAGCCACTCCAATGGCTGACGCCTGAGCTGGGTGACTTTTCCCTGGATGGATCTGAGTCTGTGAGGTCACTTCGCCGTTAAGTTCTTGTGACCTGCTATATGACTAGTTTTATTCCAAGGCCTGAGCTGGAGCTAGCCGCTCCTCCGAGCTTTGTCGTATCCAAGATGGAGATCACCGGTGCTGGGGGGGAAGGGGTGGCCTTCCCTCCTCTGCTCCCTGAGAAGGAGTGAGGAAGTCGGGCTTCTACTCACGCGAGTCTTGGATCCCGGGTCGTCTCTGGTCTGCAAAGTGCAGGATGAAGTTGTCTGCTCCTTGTTGGTTCTTGCTGGTGTTGAGTAGAATCTGCTCATCCGCTGCGTCTGGCTCCTTCATCCCAGGCTGTGTCTCAGGTGTGCCCCCGTGGCGGTGGTCGCTGCTGTGACCTTGCCGCCGCAGCAGCAGCTGCTGGCAGGCGCTCAGATGTGTCTGCTTGGCTTCCCCTCTCTTGACTAACTCTCTGTCCTGTGATGGCACACTTGGTGTGATTCTCTGGCTTGGGACTGTTCACTGGAACTCTGAAACTGTTTTCTATGCAAGAGCTTGTTCAGATTCCAGCTTCTCTTCCGCCATCTTCCCGCTCTTTGCCCACAAATTTATTTTAGATAATTTTTGTCTGCATTTTGTGGATGGAATTGCGAGAGCTAATTTGAAAAGCACAAATTTAATCACCAAGAGCTGTCCTCAAGATGTAACAAAGATCTAATACAGCATCATTGAATGGTATGGGACTCTAAGGAGAAGTACTTGAATTGAAACATTATCAGAAAGTGTAAGCACGCAAAGACTATTTAGAAATGCAGCTGCTAGATTTCTCATGGAGAGCTTTTATAACATTTTGTGAAACGCAGGTCAGAACCTCATGGAAGTGTAGACAATTTTCCTTCACCTTTCTGTCAATCTCGGTCATTATCAATCATAAAATAGCTAATCTAGAATAATCTATAATAAGAAAATGCTTATGAGAAGTGGGGGAAGACGGTGGAGAAGAAGCTGGAGGCTAAACAATCTCTCGCATAGAAAGCTATTTTAGTGTTCCAGTGAACAGTACTAGGCTAGAGTATCACACCCAGTGTGCCTTCACAGTACAGAGTTTGGCTAGAGAGGGAAAATCCAGGGAAGGAGACAGATCTGAGCAGTTGCTGTAGCCATGGCTGAGGCAGCTTTGGTGGTGGCCATAGCCAACCCGCCATATCTACAACAGAGAGGTTCCAGGACAAAGGCAGTAGACACATTGGATGAGCAGATTCAACTCAACAACAGCAACAACTGAAAAGGAGCAAATGAATTAAACCATCTTAACAGGCCCATATCAAGCATTGAAATAGAAAAAGCAATAAGAGACCTCATGTCTGAGAAAAGCCCAGGACCACATGGATTTACAGCAGAATTCTACAAGGCTTTCAAAGCAGAGCTCATACAAATACTCCTCCAACTCTTCAATGAAATTGAAAGAGAAATCTCAGGACCAAACTAATTCTATGAAGCCATCAAAACCCTCATCCCAAAACCATGCAGGAACTCATCAAAGAAAGAGAATTATACACCCATTACTTTGATGAACATTGATGCCAAACTTCTCAACAAAATTTTGGCCAAACAATTCAACAATTCATCCAAAACATTACATACCATGATAAAACAGGATTCAGTTCAGGGATCCAAAAATGGTTCAATATACACAAATCAATTAAATAACACCACTTTATGATGAAGTTTCTGGATAAACTAGGAATCCAGGGAACATTCCTCAATAAAATAAAGGCTGTATATGACAAACCTGCTGCCAGTATTATACTTAATTGTCAAAAAGTAAAGACATTTCCTCATAACTCAGGAATGAGACAAGGATGTCCACTCTCTCCACTTCTCTTCAATTTACTATTAGCATGCCTAGCTACAGCAATAAGAAAAGATGAAAACCGAAAAGGGATCCAAACAGGGAAAGATGAAGTAAGACACTCCCTCTTTGCAGATGACATGATCTTGTATTTAAAGAATCCCATGGATTCCACTCCCCAATTACTCATGCTGATTCAAAACTATGGCAATGTATCAGGGTATAAAATTAACCCTCAAAATCAGTGGCTTTTCTGTATGCCAACAATAAGAAAAGCGTGGCTGCAATCAGAAAAGCAACTCCATTCTTAATAACCCCACATAAAATAGAATAACATTGAATTAACTTAACCAAAGAAGTAAAGGATCTCCATGATGAAAACTTTGAAAACCTGAAAAAGGAAATCAAAACAGAACTTAGAAAGTGAAAAACTCCCTTGATCCTGGCTTGGAAGGATTAACATCGTGAAAATGACAATACTTCCCAAGGCTATCTAAAAATTCAAAGCAATACCTATCAATATTTCAATCTCATTCTTCAAGGAAATAGAAGAGGCAATACAAAAAGTCATATGGAATGATAAAAGGCAGTGAGTAGCATAAGCAATCCTTAACAGAAAGAACAGTGCTGGAGTAATATCAATACCAAATTTCAAACTCTACTACAAAGCCTTAGCAAACAGAACAGCTTGTACTGGCACAAGAACAGACCTCAAGACCAATGGAATAGAATTGAAAACCCAGAAATGAGCCTACAGACCAATAGGTACCTAATCTTTGATAAAGGAGATAAAAAATAGAATGGAAGAAAGACAGCCTATTCAGTAAAAGTGCTGGCAAAAGTGGTTAATCACTCATAGAAAACTAAAGCTATATCCTTATATATCATCCTGTACCAAATCAACTCCAAATGTATCAAAGACCTCGAAGTCAAAGCAGACACCCTGATAACATTACAGGATGGAGTAGGACATACCGTAGGTCTCCTGTGTAGAGGCGGAAATTTTCTTAATAGAGACCCAGAAGCACAACAAATCAAAGAAATGTTGGGTAAATGGGATTGTATGAAATTGCAGAGCTTCTGCATGGCAAAGGACATAGCTAGCAAGATCAATAGAAAGCCCATTGATTGGGAGAAGATCTTCGCTAACCATACAATATACAAGGGTCTCATATAAAATATATGTGGAACTCAAAACATTAAATCCCCCAACAACAAATCCTAAAAGAAACAACTTCCCAATAAATAAGTGGACTAAAGACTTCAAGTGAAACTTCTCTGAAAAGGAAAGAAGGAAGGCCAACAGACACATGAAGAATTGCTCAACCTCCCAAGCCATAAAAGAAAAGCAAATCAAAACAACATTGAGATACCACCTCAAGCCATTTAGAATGGTTATAATAGAGAAGTCTAATAACAACAGATCCTTGAGTGGATGTGGCCAGAAGGGAACCTTACTCCATTGTTGGTGGGAATGAAACTTGTTCCACCACTTTGGAGTAGTATGGAGGTTCCTCAAAAGATTCCACCTAGAACTTCCCTATGACCTACCAATCTAACTTTCGGGCATTTACCCAAATGATCACAAACAAGACCATACTAACGCTACCAAAACAACTATATTTATTGCAACATTATTTACCATAGCTAAGATATGGATTCAACCCAGAAGGCCCTCAGTAGATGGATGGATCGAGAAAATGTGGTATTTAACCAAGTCCTAATCTTAGAGAGGGAAATGGTTTGGATAGAATGATAGGAGAGAGATTACAAAAAAAGAACAAGAAAAAATGAAAAAACCAAAATTTAAATTTAAGTAGTGAAACACTTAAAAATTATGTAAGTTTAAACAAATGATATTGAGAGAAGAAAAGGATAAGATGAGAAGAAGGGATGGATTGAAAGGAAAAATGAAAACTAAAAAATAAAAATTCTTAAAATTAGTTACTTGAAAATTATATACATATAAAGAGATAATACTGCTATTAAAAATTTAAGCCTAAGAGGTTGTGAATTGAGTAATAAATTTCTGGATTAAATGTGTACACAATGGGGTATAAGGTCTAATAATCAACGACAGGTATATATCTGGGAATGAGCCAAACAGCAATTTTGTCACGCAAAAAAAGAAAAAGAAAAAAATGAAAAGAATACGTAAAAAGGACCAAAAATTCAGAGGAGATAAAAAACGCATGTGCACACACACACACACACACACACACACACTTATACACCTACAATAAACATTATGGGAGGAAAATAAGATTAATAGAAAACAATTTTTAAAATTAAAAATTTTTTAAATGGTTCAAATAAGAGTTCTTTGATTGCAACAATGAGATGTACAATTCACTATGTAAAAAAACGAAATTAACAACTTTGGTGGGGGGATGGGGGAGCCGGTGTGGGGAGGGGAGAAGTATG
Organism: Dipodomys spectabilis; assembly: GCF_019054845.1. Lineage (NCBI taxonomy): Eukaryota > Metazoa > Chordata > Mammalia > Rodentia > Heteromyidae > Dipodomys > Dipodomys spectabilis. The sequence goes on from NW_024870793.1 coordinate 4,048,585, forward strand.
GGAAGGGATGGGAAGGAGAAACAACAAGGAGGCCAAAACGCTTGATAAGAAATATACTCGTTATCTTGCCCATGTAATTGTAACTCCTCTGTACTGTATTCTCACAATAAAAAAATAAAATTAAATTTAAAAAAGAGCTCTTTGATTTTTTTGGGGGGGGGGGGGGAATGAGGGCAATGGGATGATTGTGTATCTCCCATGTCCATAACCAGTCTCTTGATGGAGTCTCTGGTCTGCTTGTGGTGTTTGGTTTTCCTGTGGCTTGATTGTTTTCTTAAGTCAGTTTGTTTGAGCAGGCAGAAAAATGCTTTGCCTATCCCATTGTCTTGTGATCCTCCTCCCAGGCTAGTTCAGTGGGAGGTAGATTTGCTTTGAGTATCCCAAAAGAGGGAGATGGGAGTTTCCTCTAGTTTGGAGATGCTGTGATGAGACTAGGTTATGGGTAGAGTTGAGGCCTTTCAGCAATCAGTAGCTTTTCCTTGTTGGGCTAGCTCCTGAGACTCTCAGAGAGCCCAGCTTGGAGCCATTCTCAGGGTTTATGTTTACTGAGTTTTGTTTGTCTAGGCTGCTGTAGGGAGGGGCAGCCTCTGGCTATGTTTACCCAGTGATGAAAGTTACTCTTCAGGGGGCAGATTTTTCTCTGTCAGGGTTGGTTGACTTTCCCCTGGGTGGAGCTGAGCCTGGCAGGTCAGGGCAGGTTCCTGTGACCTGCTAAATGACTCTTTTGTTTTCTTCCAATGTCTGAGTTGGAGCTAGTTGCTCAGCTGGCCTTTGTTAGTATCAAAGACAGAGATCTCCAGTGGTAGGGGACGTCCTTCCCTCCTCTGCTTCCTGAGAAGGAATGAGGAGATCAGGGTTCTACTCATGCCAGAGTCTTGTTCCTGGGCAGTTTCTGGTCTGTGATCTGCAGGATGAAGATATCTGCTCCTTGTCAGTTCTTGCTTGTGTTGGGTATAATCCATTTGCCTGCCACATCTGGCACCTTTGTCCCAGATTCTCTCTGTAGTTATGGCTGCTAAGAGTGTCTCTGCTACCAACTCTGCCACTGCAGCCATAGCTAGCTGCATGTGTTCAGATCTCTTTCCTTGCTTGGATTTTCCCTCTCTGTCCAAACTCTCTGTATTGAGATGACACACTTGGTATGACTCTGTAGCCTAAGACTGTTCACTGGAATACTAAAATGCTTTCTATGGGAGAGCTTGATCAGCCTTCAGCTTCTCCTCTGCCATCTTCCCCCAAATCTCATGAATTTTTTATGAGTGTTTTTTTTTTTTAGGGAAAAATGTCATTGGTGTTTATATTTTGTGTTGGCATAAAATGAGCCTACTATTGTCTTAATTTAATAAAATAAAATTCTCTGGCTGGGCACCGGAGGCTCATGCTTGTAATCCCAGCTACTCAGGAGGCTGAGATATGAGGATCTCAGTTCAAAGACAGCCCAGGTAGGAAAGTCTGTGAGACTCGTATCTACAATAAGCCACTAGAAAATCAGAAATGGCACTGTGGCTCAAGCGGTAGAGTACTCACCTTGAGCTGAAGAGTGTAGGACCATCGCCGAGGCAGAGAGTTCAAGCCCCATGACCAACCAATTAAACAAAACAAGACAACAACAACAAAAACAAAAACTCTCTGATTCTATGAGAGCATAAATTTTGTGGGGAATGGTTAAGACAAGGTTGTCATTCTAAAAAATATATATATATCACCCCCCAAATAAAGGAACAATAGGAAATATATAGCAGGAAACTTATAAATCTTAATGGACTAACAGTCTGTCAGTTTGTTTTAAGTTTTTATCAAAAATGAAAGTAATACTGGATAATATTTTATTAAGACATTTAAATTTCTTTAACCCTGACATTTAAGATTCAGTTTAAAAAGAAATTCAACAGGTGACAGTGTTTTCTCCTTACTTTTCCAAAGAAATGATTATTTCAACAGTATAGTGTATAGCGCAATATAACCAGAAAGCATTTTTAAGGAAAAAAAATTCCCATTCTTTTTTTGCTTGTCTGTATTTAAAGCTGCATACCACATCTTACCCACCCTACTGTCTGTCTTCTCATTTGAAACATTTCAGTAAATGTGTCAGCCAGCAAAGTTTTACAAAATAGCATGCTTTCATTCATTGTGCTTTCCAAAATATATCTCACAAATGCCAACAACAAAACACAACTTGAAACATCTGTGGATTTTTCTATTTATGGTGCAAAGTAATCACTTTCCATAATCCTTAGAACCAGCTCTTCACAGGCATTAAATGCTCTTTCACTTCCATGCTTTAGAACAGCAGCATGTAACAATGGTGTACTTGTAAATTTCTTCACCACACCTGGTTTGTTTACAGCAAGGACTGTCTTCATGGAAGATGGTAATAGATGAGTTGTGCAATTATGTAGTTTAAAAGGGCTCTGAGTTGGGGATAAAGAATATCCATTTATGTGACTAAATATTTAAATTAAATCCTATAATGTATACTCCTTCAATTTTCTGGCTAACATGTTCTACAATCTAGGTATTTTTAAAAGAAATATTGTATGTTGTTTCCTTGGTGACAACGTAATTGGAAGACTTAAAATTTTCCTATACCATGGCCATCTGAAATGAGATGGATATACTTAGGTTAACATAATGAAATGTTGGGACAGCATTAATGTTTGAATCTTGGATGGGATTTGATTGGAATTGTGACAGGCTTTCATAGTATGAGAAGAAAAACAAAAGACCATACTAATACTTTTATCTGCCACATTGTTTTATTAGTTTATTCAAACACACACATATAAACAGATACACATTATGAAGACCCAGTCAGTCTGCAAGAAAATATTTTAATAGGAATTCCATAAAATATTTAGTCTGCTGAGATCTGATTAGAATTTTAAGAAATATCTAGTGGCTTCCACCCCTGGACAAGTTATTATTATTGGTGAAGATGTTGCCATTGGATTTTAGAATGCCCCAGGAAGACCTATGTGTTTAAGAGAAATGACATTCCAATTCCTCCCAGAATGTGGAGTTCTTCTGGAGATTAAGTTCTTCAGAGTGAAACACATGAGAAAATAGACTCTCATCTTCTTTCTTCTTTTATCTTTTAATCATTCTAGGTAAAAAACTTTTCTCTTTGACATACTCCCCTCCTTGATATTGTCTTGGCACTGGCCCCAAAAGCAATAAAACCAGCTGAACATACACTGAAACATTCAATCTTGTAAATCTGAGTAAGCCTTTCTGCTTAATAAATAGACAATATCACTTATTTTGGTAGGTTATAAAGCTAATCCAAAGTTCTAGTCTTTCTAAAAATGTAGAGTATATTAAAATATGCTTCATTATAAAATATCTAACTCCGTGTTGTATATTGTGTTTTTTATTCTGTTGATCCTAGCGCTTACAATCAGGACCTAATTGTAAAACTGTTTGCAATAAATAATCACATTACTTTTATGATTCCATAATTTAACTTGTTTTCCTACATATTTATAGAATATTGTAGCTATGGAAAATCAATAAATATTGAATTTTGATATAGGATTACCTATCACTGCAAGTGTTGTCAAAATTTATCTAAACTGAAATGATTGTCATTGATATCTTCCTCAAGATTCCACATGTTTATACTTTCAGCTGACCTTTTACAAAACTCACACCCCAAACATAATTTTTAGTTTGTTCATGCCATCATAGGAACATAAATATATGGCACAAAATGTTAATTAACTTTATCTGCTGTCATTAATGGAGTACACCTAATAGAATTAAGTATATACCCTCAGGGAAATAAGATACTTCCTTCTAAATCCAGACTTGCAGGCAGACAGAGAGACACCCACACCCACACACATACACACACACTCACACACACACACACATACTTACTACTCTGACTCAGGTTAGGTTCCAGACATTGGGTATCAGACAATGATCTATTAATCAAACTTGCTTGTCCAGATATAAAATACATTCATAATTCCACACATACAAAAACACCAGATCATTCAAAATAATGAAAATATAAAACATAACCACACCGCTATGGGGCATCTAATCGCTGATTTCATTCATTTATGTCGATGCATTTTTCATATCATAATTAAAAGTCTTTTTGTATCTCTCTGATTAGCAGATAATATGTTAACCTATGAGAGAAAATGTAGGTAAAATTACTTTTTGCATATGAAATAATGACATTTCTGAGGATAAAACATGCCTGTTTTTCAGTTTGGTTGCCAAAATGGAACTATTAGACCTTTTGAATATTTAACTTTAAATCTGAACCGTCTAATTTCACTGGGATTTGAATTGTGTTACTTACAACATTAATGTAACATAAAAGCATTACTAAATAGAAAGAAAATTATAAGTTTATCACACCTTAATACCTGAATTGACTTTATTATAAAAACAATTAAATTTATGTAACATCATAAACATCCTGAAACAAAATATGAGGTATGGAAACAGAAGACTCCATTTTTTGTTCAGTGTATGTACTCGTTATTTATAGTTTGAGATGATTCTGTATTCTTTACCTTATGCATGGTATATTCATTCTCGTCTTCAGGAAGGTGGGGGTGGGCACAGAGCTTTAGGGAAAGGGTGAAAAAATGAAGCAGTGGAGTTCCTTGAACATTGATGAAAGTGAACTATTTAACATATGGGTGGGGAAAGAAGGGAGGGAATGGGAAAATATGAGGGAACACAAGACATTTCATAAAAGGAAATGTACTCATTACCTGATTCATGTAATTGTAATCCCTCTATAAATCAACTTAATAAGAGTAAATTTATTTTAAAAAGGCAAACAAAATATTGTTTCTTAGAATCATACGAGTATGTTTTGTTCACTGGTTTGAGCTGGTTGAGTCTATCTCTGAAAATAGCTAAATTTACATTCATTGGGCAAATTTTTGAGCTACTAGTAGTTAGAAGTCAATTATGATTGGATGTTTTTCTGAGACTCTAATTCATTTATTTCTTTAATCTAATTTGTATGATTTCTATTTACCAGTTTTTGAATTAGCTTGTTCCTGTTTTTCAAGGAATTAGTGGTGCATTATTAGTGCTGATTTAAGATTGTTCTAATTTGTTGATGTACATAGTCAAAGCTATAAATTTTCCTGAGTATTGCCTGTGTTCTTGTGTCCAAGAGGAGGTAGTATTTTGTCTGTTCACTTCTACTGAATTCCATAAACGTTGGAACTTCCCTCCATATGTCTTCAGTGACTCACTGATGATTTAGCAATGTGTTATTCAGTCTCTGTGAGTTTCAGAATTTTTTGTGATGCCTTTTGATGTTGAGATCTAATTTGGTCTCATTGTGGTCTGACATGATACGAGGAGTAATTTCATTTTTATTTTTGAATTTTCACAGATTTTCTTTGTGATCTAAGATATAATCTATTTTGGAGAACGTTCCATGAGCTGTTAAGTATAGCTTGTCAAACCAGGTATTTGGTTTTGATTTTTTGCTAGATTTTGACCTGGATGGCCTGTCCAGAGGTAAGAATGACGTGTTCAAGCAACCAACAATGCGTTTGGATGTATGCATATTTTTAGGACAAGTAGTATTTGTCTGATGAATTTGAGAGATCTAGGATTCAGGGCATTGATATTTAGCATTGTTATATCCCCCTGATGGAGACTTTCCTTCATCAACATTTAATGTCCTTTTTAGTCTCTTTTTACTTTTATACCAATTTTAATTTAAAGCCAATCTTATCTAATTAATATAACTACTCTTGCCTGTTTATGAGGTCCATTTTTAATTTGTAAAGATGATGTACAGAAGGGATCCAATTACATAAGTCAAATGATGAGCGTATTTCTTTTTCAACAGTGTCACCTCTTCCCTCATATTCTCCTAGTTTTTCCCTTTCAACCTCCCTGCCCCATATGTTGTATAGTTCATTTACAAGGTAGTGTCTATTGAGTGGCACTGCTACATTTGTTCACCCTTTGTCCCACCATTTCTGTGTTTCCCCTTGCCCTTTACAAACTTGCATATAAGACCAAAGGTGCAGAAATTGAAACAAAAAAAACAGCATCCAAATTCAGATGGAAAAAACAAAATAATAAAAACCTCTCATTATCAATTCTTGGAGATCAATTTGATGAACATTATTTCATATGATAATATTCATATAGCTATTGAGCCTTTGTGATCCTTTCCAAAGGGCATCCTCCTTTGATCTCACTGTGTAAATGTTTAGAATCCCATGTAATTTATCATGTCCTAATGTAATGTTTTCTCTTTTAACATCCAACTCTGTTTTAAGTTGTAGAATTAAAGGCACATTCTAATACAACAAATGAGGGAAATCGGGCAGCTTATATTTTTTGAGTCTGATTTTCTTCACTTAATATAGGTTTTTTCCAAGTATTTCCATTTCCTTATGAATGGTATAATATCATTTTTTCTGGGTGAATAGAGTTGCATCATACTGAAGAGTTTCTTCATGGCAAAGAAAAAAGTTAGCAGGGTATATAGAAAGAGAACAGAATGGAAGAAGATTTTTACTAACTAAGCATTAGACAAGGGTTTACATAACTAACCCATATTTACAGATCAAATAAACCCTCAAATAAACAAGAGCCCAATTAATGTATGGGATAATGACTTAAGGAAAACTTCATAGAAGAAAAGTGACAATGACAAATAGACATATCTCTCTCCATGAAAGAAATGCAAATCCAAACAACACTGAGATTCTTCTCATCCCTGTTACAATGCCATTATGAAAAAATGAACAATCCCAGATACTGATAGGGATGTGGTCCAAAGGAAACTCTATTATATTGGTGGAAATGTAATCTTGTTCAACGGCTTTGGAAAACACTATGGAGGTTGCTCACAAAAATGAATAGAAAGCTCCCTATGATACAGCAATTCCACTTATTGGCATTTATCCAATAGAGCAGAAACACGACCACACTGAAGCTGCCAGCACAATCATGTTCATTGTTGCATTATATTCTGTAGCCAACATATGGAATCAGCCCAGATGCCTCTCACTGCAATAAGGGATCAAGAATTGTGTTCCTGTGTGTATATGAATTATATATATATATATATATATATATATATATATATATATGATTCCTATTTACAAGTATTTATGTATATATACATACATAATCAAATTTTATTCATCAATCATTAAGAATAATATTGCACCATTTTTTGGGGGGGTCCAGGAGTGGGGCCTGAGCTCTGGGGCCTGGGCGCTGCCCCTCAGCTCTTCAGCTCAAGGCTAGCGCTCTTCAGCTCAAGGCTAGCGCTCTACCACTTGAGCCACAGTGCCACTTCCGGCTTTTTTCTTTTTGCTTATGTGGTGCTGAGAAATTGAACTCAGGGCCTCATGCATGCAAGGCAAGCTCTCTACCACAATTTTGAGTATACAGAAATCATAGTTACTGGTCATGTATTTCTCAGGTTTGAGTATCAAGTCATTTCAGACAAAAATTGAATTTCATATATTTTATGTCAACAGTGATTTTTTAGAAATTGAACCAATCTTAATATGAGATAACTAAAGCAAGATTTTCCATGACTTTTCCAATTATTCCTATAGACTTTAATATAACTTATTTTTGAATGGTAGGAAATTCATATTATACCTACTTTCTATAGAATAATTAAGAAATAAATGATCGTGATAGCATTCATTTTTCCTTCACTAGAAAGAATGAACCTCGCTATAGACGACAAAATACTTCAATGAAAATGCCATAAAATTATGAAAAGTTTGAGTGACTATAAGTTGAATGAAATAGTCATTTTTGCAGGTCACAAAATGAAATCTCTTGAAGCTTCTTTATATGTTAAATAAACTGTATTTGCATTCAAAATATTTCATTCATCTCTCCAACAGTGGTATAACCAAACCAACTCCATGCCAAATAGCTTATCTGTTTAATTCAAGTAAATATTTAGGAACAGAAGTTATCACACTTGTATAGAAATATCTACCCACCATTCTAGAAATTAAATCTGAAATCATAAAGGATTGGGATTAATAATTAGCTTTCACTATGTTGCCATAAATAGGTTGTGAATCTTTTCAAGTGCGCACAGTTGTAGAGGTATGGTCACTGAGAACTTGTGATCAAAGACGATGTCAAGATCAAAGTCTTTCCTCCTCTTCCTTCTTTTCCTTCTCTGTCTCCTTCTCCTTTTCCTTCTCCTTCTCCTTCTTCCCCTCCTCCTCTTTCTCTCTCTCCCACTCCTATTCCTCCTCTTCTTTACTTTCTGTCTTTCATGAATACACATACTCCATCACATGTTCCTGACATTGTGTTCTGTGCCACCACCAACACAAAGCAATGAGGATAAGAAACATAAACTGAACTGTATAAAATCAGATGCCAAGGTTAATCTTTCCCCCTTATTAATTAATTTTATAAAATATTTTGTCATATTAATAGGAGACTGACACAGCATGCTCTCATTTATTATAAGGGATAGGATTTACTGGAAAAAAATCTAACATCACCCTAATGAAATGATTTATTAAATCAATATTATATTAGGACAAATCTACTTTTAAATAACAGATATACTTCAACAAGAGGCAAAAAATTCACCTCTATGGTTTGCTATGAAAAGACAGCAGAATTCAAACTGTTCCTCATGGAAATTGACCTATAATTGGCAATATTGTCAATTTCATAAATGATTTAAGAAGACTGAAGAACAAATTTCAACTCTAAATAAGAGATAAAATTTACTTTGTCCCTGTAAACAACCTTTGTATTCTATCTATGTTTGGTCCACAAAATGACTTGTATTCTATTTTAATCATATTCTTAATTGACTTTAAGTGGTTGCATGGGAGTATCTGATTGACCATGCAGTTTATGAATAGTGTATAGTGAGTTATTTTGTTTTCTTTCTTCTTTTCTGAGGTTTGAACTCTGGGTCTGAGCGCTGTGCATGACCTCCATTCGATGAACACTAGAACTCTATCACTTGAGGCAAAGCAGTACTTTCAGATTTTTCTGACATTTAATTGGGGATAAGAATCTCACAGACTTTCCTACCTGGGCTGCCTTAAACCTCAATCCTCAGCCTCCTGAGTATCTAGGATTACAGGAATGAGCCGTTAGTGCTATCTTAATACAATGCATCGTTTTCTTTTTGACCAGTCCTGGGGCTTGAACTCAGGGCCTTGGCAATGTCCACGAACTTCTTTTCCTCACACTGGCACTTTACGACTTCTGTCACAGTGCCAATTCCAGCTTTATTTTGTTAATGTAGAAGTGAGGAATCAAACCCAGGGCTTCACAGTATTCCCCTAAGACTACCACTAAGCCACATTCCCAGCTCAATACAAAGCTGGATGATCATTATCCCTCATTCTTTTCAATCCTATCTCATTCCTCAATTTACATATTTTTGTAGAGTATTCATTGACTTGCAGTGTCATATACAGTCACTCAGAGGATATATCACAGATCATATTTTATTGAAAGTCTTATTCATCAACATATTAAACGTGTGCATTATAGAATTCTGTGACTTTAAATTCTAAATTATCACTCAGATTCACCCATTACTATTCTAAAATTTTTCTTAAGGTTAATGCAAATGCAATCTGTAATTCTTCGATAAAGTACAATGATTAATAGAATGTTAAAGAGTTGGACTATGAATATCACCTTCAGTTCTAGAACATTTTTTCATCACTACCCTCTCAAAGTACTCCAATATCTATTATTAGTCACTTCCTGTGATCATTTCAACCTACGCTCCACTTTACCAACCATTACTTCATAGTCTACCACTACGGCTGTGTCCATTTTAAAAAGCTCATATAATTAAAAATTGAAGTTTATTTTATCCATTCCTCCCAAGTAAAATTAGTTTCCGAACCAAGTCCATATAAATTTTTCCCAGGGATATACCATATTGATTTGTATGTGTGTGTATAATTCTATAATACCCTCAATGGGAATTTCAATATTTTATTATATGTTATTATAAAAGTTTTCTTTTTTGGGGGGGAGGGGTATGGTCGTGGGGCCTGAACTCTGGGCCTGGGTGCTGTCCCTCAGCTCTTCAGCTCACATCTAGCGCTCTACCACTTGAGCCACAGCTCCACTTCCAACTTTTTTCTTTTGCTTATGTGGTGCTAAGGAATCGAACACAGGGCCTCATGAATGCAAGGCAAGCACTCTACCACTGAGCCACCTTCCCAGCCCTATAAAAGGTTTTCTTATGTATATAATTGTACATGTGTTTTGTTGGACATATGTTGAAATATATTTTGTATATGTAATTATGATTCAAAATGCTGCATCATAGAGGCAACTCTATGTGTAATATCTTAGATTGCCAGTATGTTTAACAAACTGACTCTATCACTTTAACTGTCAAGCACCAAAATATAAGGATTCCAATTTCTACATATTGGTTATGCACTGCTATTCTATTGTTTTTTCTATTTCCACTAATCTCTATATGTATGCAATGTATAGGTATGGTATGATTTTGACATATATTTTTTGGATTTTGGTATATTATTATAAAGATATGTATTTGGATTTTTTTTAGACATATTTAGGATAGTTAAAGCTTTTCATAGGCAGGATGGTTAAAGTTTTTCATAGACATTAATATATTTCTTATTCAAGTCTCTTTAAATAAATGTATATGTATGCACACTATGTGCATATTCATATATTCATACTTATATGTGTTCATACACAAATACCTATATATGTATGCATGTATATGAATATACATATATATATGTTTATTATTATTTTCATTTTTCTTTTAAGTTAACATTTTACTTTATTTGCCAAACGTGTCCTTTATTGATTTTACTTTATTTTATTTTATTGTTAAAATGTTTTACAGAGGGGTTACAGTTACATGAGTAAGGCAATGAGCACATTGCCTGTTGATCATTATTACCTCTTTCCTTCCTTGTTGTTGTGCCAGTAACCCTTCCCTCCCCCATCTCCCACCTTCCTTTCTCCCCATTCTTTGCAGCATGAAATGGTAAGGTTCATTTCCAGTAAAGTCTTATTGGTATCTGTGTTGCAATGGGTCATCCTGTGTCCTTGTTTCAGCGTTTTGTAATTCCCTTTACCCTCCCCAGATTAGACATGTATATACAAGATGCAGGGTATCAAAATCAAGAACAGTGACAACAGAGGATATTCCATAGGGGAAAGAACATACTAAGGAGGGCTGGGAAGGTCGCTCCGTGGTAGAGCACTTGCCTTGCATGCTCGAGGCCCTGGGTTCGATTCCTCAGCACCACGTAAGAAAAAAGCCAGAACTGGCACTGTGGCTCAAGTGGTAGACTGCTAGCCTTGAGCTGAAAAGCTGAGGGACAACGCCCAGGCCCAGAGTTCAGGCCCCACGAATGGACCCCCCCCCCCAAAAAAAAGAACATACTGAGGAAACAACAACAACAAAAATGAATAAAATGACATTGTACATTTACAACAGTAACAATAGAGACCGAACTCCCAAACATGTCCCTTATTACAAGCTAGTTATTGCAATTCATGTCCTTATCATTTTTGGAACTTCACTAAAATGTTTTGTGGCCTTCCATGTGGACTTATATGTTCAATTTTTCCTAAATCTATCTATTCCTAAGATACCAGCCAGCTCTCTTCTGAAGCCAAAAAGCAGCCTTCTACAGCTTGGTTCCAAATCACTTGTATTTTTTCTTTGTACTAAGAATACTGATTCAAGCCCAGTGCTGTTGGCACATTTTATAATTGTAGCTACTCAGGAAGCTGAAATGAGGATCGTGGTTCAAAGCCAGCCTGGGCAGAAAAAGTCCATGTGACTCTTATCTCCAATAAACCACCAGAAAACCAGAAGTGGCGCTATGGCTCAAGTGGTAGAGATCTAGCCTTGAGCCGAATAGATGAGTGACAGCGCCCAGGTCCAGAGTTCAAGGCCCAAGACCACCACCAGCAACAACAACAACATGGACCAAAGGGTCCTACCCATAATACCTTCCTTCTACAGCAAATCACACAACCTCCAAAATTCACATAATTGAATCATTTAAAGACAAATGATGAAGCAACGTCTTCATTTGTAGAAATACGTACTTGCGACAAGGATGGAAAAGGCACTGAGACCCAAAGGAAGATTCCATAGATAAAGGAATGTGTCCCACACACTTCCAACTATAAATCTGGGAAATCAGTCATCTTTGTCATACTAATAAAAACCACAAAAAAGCTAACTGTGGAATTCAAAAGGATTGCATGAGAACAAGTGTTCATTGTGACAGCATAGTAACTTCAGTTCAAATTATTATGTCTCTCTTTCCTTGTCTTTTCCCACCTCATTCTTGAATTCTGAAGGTGAGATTCTGGGGAGCCAGTTCCCTTTGGTCCAGTAATTAATGAAAGTGAACAGGTGATTGGAGATTCAATTTCTTCACATATTTATTGGATTCTCATTTTTTATTAAGATTATGGAGAAATAATGTGATTGCAAAACACAAGAAAGTCTTAACTTTTCCACTAATTTCTAAAATGCCTGCTGTGAGAACAACAAAATTAACGAAAGAAACAACAATATAAAGCTATTTGTGGTGTGTTGATACCAGGAGAAATTGAAATGTCACATATAAATACCAAATTACATTTACAAAGCACAAACCTTAATTCTTCACTGAGCTAATGTGATAATTAAACATTTATATTTTCTAACAAAATCACCATTGAGAATACCACAGTCAATTTCATTCACAGAAGCAAAGCTGCAAAGAACTGCTAAAATTTTTACATATTCTTTCCTGGAGTTGAGAAGGTTGATTCTGCTGACGTTGACTGTTTGATCCTCTTCCTCCTCACAAATAAGTGTGCCTATGTAGAACAATTTATACCTATACCTTAACTTCATAGGTGTCTAGCTTTTCTGGTTGGATCTTCAGTCTGAGTACCACCTACAGAGCATATATAGTTTATGAACATGGACCATGCCTTAACAAGCAAAAACATGCTCTAAAACAGTTCTAACAGAAACATCTGTGATAATGGAAATATTCTATATATGCATTGTCTAACACACTATCCACTGGCAATATGCGATTAATGAATCTCAAATGTGAATAGTTTCTGAAAAATTAATTCTTCCAATTTCAGTTAAATGAAATTTTAAATCATAAGATTCATCTACTCACTGTTATCTGAACAGCTCAGGTTCCAAATAAGGAAGCTGAAGTTCTCACAAAGATGATGATAAAATATAATCCAAGTGAAGAAGTTTCCATTAGATACTAACTGAATGCCTATGAATTATCTGAGCTTTCCTGTCTTATAGAATTGAGCCATCACTCACCTAGATTGACAGCTGGGAGGAAAGGGGTGGGAGATAAACATAAGCTACTTGGGATACTGAGAATTGCTCCTTGAAGATGAGGGTTATGCACGAATATTTTCTATATTTAGTAGACAGCAAAGTGTGTGGAATCCTGTAGGTAGAAAAATAATGATTGTATTTCAATCAAACAGGTGATCTGTTTATCAAAATGGGAGAGAAGTCATACAGGTGAATTCTATAAATATACAAACTATATAGAGAAATTTTGCTATGTTCTATTCCATGATAGGCCCTGGCATAAAAGTTGGCACTTTGTACATACTCTGTAAATACTCACACACTAAAAAACAGAAATGTAATCCTTTATTACTGCTAAAATACATAGAATATCTTCATAATATATATTTGTGGGCCTATTTTTTTCCATTAATTTCTTCCACACCTACATTAAGAAATGGCTCTAAGAGAAAAGCTTCTAAATGTGTTAAATTTGAATTCCATCAATTTCTTTTGTTAAATTGTACTCTAGATAGGATTGAGGCCTTAGGGTTAGAAAAATAGTATTCTCAACAAATTGTCATGCCTCATTTTTAAGGGGAGCTATGCCTTTATTAGGAAAAATATGTATTGGTCTTGGTAGCCAGGAACATTCAAGAAACAAAAGAAAAAGAACAATTCCATGGCAGTCTCAAGTGTTTGCATATCTTCAAGTGAACACTAGCTGCTCTATATTCCGTAGTATATTTGCAAGCTTTTTCTAAGCTATTGTCATCCTCCAGAGTAAAGTTCAGGCATGCCTATTGCTCATTATAAAGATCGCAGTTGCTCAACCTCAGAACCCATTGTTTGTATAAGCTTCACATGGCTATCTTTACTTCACTCAGTGGCACTGAGGGATGAGAGATACACGTGAAATTTGTAAATATACACATACACACATATCTCACTGGCTTTCACTATTACTGTAAAAATTAAGACCTTTTTGTCTCTGACCCAAGAGCATCATAAATCGTCTAGCATCCATTAAAGTGTGACAAGTTCATTATTAACTTGTAAGTAGGTTAAATCTCTAGCTTCACACAATTCTAAATACTCATATGAAGAAAAATACATACCAAGAGTTTTGGTGTGCTTCTATATTACGAAGCTCTCAATATTCATCTTATTTGCCGGGAGGAGGCAAAAATGCTTGATAGGAAATGTACTCATTACCTTGACATGTAACTGTAACCCCTTTGTACAGTATTCTTACAATCAAATATGTACAAAAAGGAAAAAAAAAAAAGAAATTGGAAGTCACGTATTTCCATTAAAACTAACTAAATTTAAGGCCTGTAACTTTCTACAGGTTTTTAAGGACCAAATAAGTTGTGGATATGCCCCAAGGCCTTTACGAAAAGCTAAGGGAGAGATATTCAAAAGTGGCAGTAGATAGGTGACCAGAGCGTAATTATGTAGCTTTACTTCACTGTTACCATAGCAGGAGTTCAAATCAATATGATGGTTCGTAGTTACAGGACCAGAAGACATACTGGAAATTGACATCAATGAAGGGTCATTCATTGTTGGAAAACATAAATCAGGATGCACCAAAGGTTGCAATCAACAGTGTCCAAAAAAGCAACACAGAATGGGATAAAGTTATTGCAAGTATATATTTGATAAGTGGTTCACATCAAGAATATATAAAAAACGGGGCTGGGAAGGTGGCTCAGTGGTAAAGCGCTTGCCTCGCATGCATGAGGCCCTGGTTTCAATTCCTCAGCACCACATAAGCAAAAAGGAAAAAAAGCAGGAAGTGGCACTGTGGCTCAAGTGGTAGAGCGCTAGCCTTGAGCTGAAGAGCTGAGGGACAGCGCCCAGGCCCAGAGTTCAGGCTCCACGACCGAAACCAAAAAAAGAAAAATAAAGAATATATAAAAAACATCATTGCAATGACACACAACCTGATTTTACAATGTGCAAAGAACTCAGATGTTTCTCCAGAGAAGACAAACTGTTAACAAGCCCACGAAGAAGGTGTTTAACATCATTAATCACCACTAAAGTGTAAGTCAAAATAATGAAGAAAATAACTACTTCATATGAATTAGGTAGGATAACTACAAAAAAATAAAGTAACAATATTGACAAAAGTGTGGTAAAATTGGAACAGTTCTATGGGAAACAGAATGGCATCTTTTCAAATAATTAAAAACAGGATTATTCATACCTATAATCCTAACCACTCAGGACAGGAGGCTGAAATGCAAGGATCACGGTTCATAGACAGCCTGGGCAGAAAACTAGAAGAGGATCTGTCGTTTAAAGTGGTAGAACTCTAGCCTTGAGGAAAAGTTCAGGGACAGTGACTTGGCCCTGAGGTCAAGCCCCATGACACAAAAATTTAAAAGAAAAGAAAGAAAAGAGAGTTTTCATGTGATCCAGTGACTACAATTCTGGGCATACACTCTAAACATCTAAAAGCAAGGTCTGGAAGACCTTGTACACTCATATTCATTTTGTATAATACTGAAAACATGGAGGCAATCTAGTGGCCATCAACAAATGAATAGTTAAAACAAATGTGGTTTATACATACAGTGGTATATTATTTCAACTTCAAAAAGAATTATGGGGCTGGGAAGGTGGCTCAGTGGTAGAGTGCTTGCCTTTCATTCATGAGGCTCTGGGTTCGATTCTTTAGGACCACATAAGCAAAAAGGAAAAAGCCAGAAGTGGCGTTGTGGCTCAAGTGGTAGAGTGCTAACCTTGAGCTGAAGAGCTGAGGGACAGGGCCCAGGGCCAGAATTCAGGCTCCACGACTGGACCCCCCCCCCAAAAAAAAAGAATTATGTGACATATACTATATTATGGATGACTCTTTGGAACACTGCTAAGTGAAATAAGCCAGTCATAAAATGATCAAATATTACATGATTATACTTATATCAGTAGTTACATAGAACAGTCTAATTGATAGAGAAAGGAAACAAAATCATACTTGATGTATACCTTGAAGCAGAGGAGAGTGGAAAATTGTTTTAATAAATAAAGAATTTGATTCTTAGAGGATGTAAAGAGTGTGGACATTGAGATTGTACAATATTGTAAATGCACTTATTACTACTATGTTATATTCTTAAAATGATTAATAAAACCTGGGAGAGAATTATGAAGGGGTTGAGCATAATCATGGTACATTGCATGCCTATGTGGATATATCAAAATGAAAAAATCCACTTATTTAAGTAGGTAATGCTAATAGAATTGAAAAAAGAAAATAAATTTTAAGTTAAGTGTGCAAGTTTAAGTCAGAGGGCTTTGCTTCTTCAAAACAGCAATTTAGGTATCCAATTTATCTGTCCACATATTGTTGATGGGACATCACAATGTACAGTGCCCTGTGAGTAACAAGTGCTTATGTGCCACTCAGAGGGAGTTAAACCACTTCATCTGGGTAGTTATGGATAAAAGGTAATGGTTGGAACAGGTTCCAACATGGTGGGGATGAATGATGCAGCAAAAAATACACACCCTTTTCCCATGAAGCTTTAGGTGCTAACACACTTTTTCTGAATATGGTCTGGGGAGTGCCCCTATACTTCCCATCCAATCAAAAGTGTTTTCTGTGCTTGTGCTCTGAGATGGGGCATCCAATAAGGAAAAATTGCATACTTATGTTCTGAGACTAGGAAACCAATTATGAGACAATATGTCCCTCTTTACACTGGGGAGTCTGTTTCACTGCTCTGTTTTTGCTTTGAGGTAGAGACTGTTGCACTGCTCTTTTTTTCACTTTGAAGAAAAACTGCTTTAAAACCTGTTCTGCTCTCTAATTCTTTAAAGAAAACAAACCCGAGACATAGACAATACTGTTATTCTGAAGATGTTGAGGGCAGGGAAGCATTGACCTTCAGCTTTGAAACTAGATTTAGATTAGAATTTGATAAGTTAGGAGCTGTGGTTTCAGATTAATCTGAACCAGGCTAATGTCTGCATTTTCTCAATTTTTCAACTAGAATCTCTAAAGTATTAGGAAAAAAAGGAAACAAACAAATAAAAAACAACAAGAACCTGATATTAGGCAAGCAAAGGTTCCAGAAATTCTCAGATTTCTTCCTTTTTTCTTGTATGAATCTAATAAATGAAAATTAATGCAGCAAACTAGCATGTTTAAGGTGTTAAAGTCTGTAGAATGTGGTTTCTGTTCTTCCTCTTATTCTGAGATAGAAATTGATCTATTCTAAAGCCAGAGGATATGTTTTCTTCACAAGCTAGATCAGGTTCGCTGAATTTTGCTTTCTTAAAAATTGCCTAACTCCTATAAGAGGGAATTGAATACTGCTAGGCAGGTGGGATTGAGTGTGAGATGTGGGAAGTGTTCTCATACTCTGCATCTAGAGGGCTAGAAAATATGATGATCTGCTCGCTGCCTCAAGCAATTCAGAAAGTGGCTCGCAGTTTCTAAAACTTACTTCCAAAATTTCACCTTCTCCTTCCCACCAAGAATTCCCCCTCAGGCTTCTTCTTGCCATAGTGTCTTCACAGCTTAGAACTGCTTCGCCTCAGAAATGTGGCATCAGAAGTGTGCCCTGTGGTCAGCCAAGCAGCTGGTATCTAACTGATTCATCTATGGCTCTGAAAATGCTGCAGCTCAATCTGTGCTCTGTGCTCAGGGTTCAGTAAGCATGCTTAAGTCCATAGTTACATGCTTTCAGAGAGCAGTCTTTCCTCTTTCTTTAGCGGTAGGAGCACAAGTATAATGAAGCAGCCACACATAACTTTTGGTTTCATAACCACTTGCAGAGGCGAGTTGCCAAAGGGAACCAAGGCAATATGCGAATAAGGTGTTTTCACCTGGAAGCTCATAAGCCTCCATTCCAAAAAGGGAGCTGCTTATAATAAATTCTGTCTGGGAATGGACTGTGTAGGAGTTAGAATAATATTTTTCTCTGAAAATGATGGATTGAGGGAAAGCATTGACTAAGCCTAATCATCTTCCAAAAAGCTATATAATGAAAGTATATCCTGTTACTAAAATCATTCTAGGGACTTGAAGAACAGTTTAACTCATAAAGCACAAGCTGAGTAAGAATTTTCTAACAATTTCTGGCCTGGTTGTCCTGGTTTAGTGGATTGCTCTGAAATTGTTAACCCCTTTCAAAATAACCAGCTGAGCTTCAAAAGAGCCAATAGAGCAAGATTGTGAACACAACTTGTGATCAATACCAGAAGTAGTAACTCATTAGGGGTATAACCTGGGCAGACTTCCCGCTCAGAGTGGTTGCTTCCTGTCAATAACATGCCCTTTAACAGAAATAAACTTTGCCATGCTAAGTTCCTTTCGACCTGGTGGTCTTTCTTGGGATATTGGGTTACAGTAGGGGAGTATTCCCAACAATGGGGGACTAGTCCAGGATCCATGTTATGCAAGGGGGATGTAGGGAGACCCTCAGGAGGAGACACATCCTGACTTGTTGAGATAGCTCAAGGTTGGGTTAAACACCATCCGTTGTGGTAAAGGATGCAAAGTGTATCAGCAATTTCAGGAAAGGGCCAAGGAAGCACCTCAATAAAAAGTAATCTCATACATCAGCCATGAGAGGAAAAATTGGAGTAGAGCATACTACCTGGTTGGTTGGGGATTTTTAGGGGCTGAGTGTGTCTTAGGCACAAAGAGAACTTGAGTCTCGATGTGTGTTTTCATTCCCTGGCCCAAGAATAAAAATGTGGGAGCTGGAGAAATCTTCAGTAACGGGAGAGTTAAATATGAGAAGGGTGCACAAGAAACTTACAATAGGGAGTTTTACATGCATCAAAAACTGAAATCACAAGAGACCTGCTAAAATGGGGAAATAAGAATTCTAGGCCTAAGGAACCTAAGAAAAATGATCTAAGGACCTGCTTCTGATAATCCATAGGGAGAATGTTGACAAAGGTCTGAGAACACTATTATATAATGGATGATTTTCAATATGGAGCTCCATAATGTGCATGTGTCCAAACAAAAACTTGTTATGAATATGTGCTTGAATTTGTGTGTTTTAAACCTTAAATCCTGAAAGGGGATCTCAAAAAGTCCTACTCACTAAACTCCCTCAGCTGCCCACTTTGACTCTGAAGCCTGGATTGATCCTCCAGCTGATCCAAGGATGTATGGAATTCAACCTTAGTTTCAGAAGCAGACTCTCTGGGTAGACTTAAAATTCAAGTCAAAAACCAGGTGCCAGTGGCTTGCACTACTCAGGATATGAGAATTAGAGTTCAAAGCCAGCCCAGGCAGGAGAGTCCTTGAGACTCTTACCTCCAATTAACCACCAACAGTTAGAAGTGGTGCTGTGGCTCAAGTCGTAGGGCTTTTGCCTTGAACTCTGGGCCTGGGTGCTATCCCTGAGCCCTTCAGCTCAAGTCCTATGACAAAGAAAATAATGCTTTGGTGAAATGGGTTAAATATTCTGCCCACCATTACTCTTAAGATTCTGTGGCACAGAAACCAGAAAAACAAGTGGTCCACTTCCTACTATGATGAATCTCAGATCCTCAAGGGCATGGAGTGCATGATATGTCATTCAAACACGGCCTGGGGAAACTTGTAAGACCTGCTGATGCTGTTCACAAGAGTATGGATCTAAGACAAAAACCCTATCTTCCCAAGCCAACTATACCCCTTGCTTCTCTAGGTACGGGGAGGGGTAATTGGCATTTCTGGGAAACTTATCAAGATGCAGTAGAATCAAAACCTTGAAGAGATGAGCAGTAATCACTAAATATGGTCAGGGGAGATATCTAATGGTAATGTGGAGGACCAGTGTTGTAGACCTTCCTGGCCAACTAGAGTAGAACCCGTACTTTGGTTCAATTGGCCATCCCTTTCACCCTAGCATTTCATGCACTTGTCCATTCTCAAACATTTTATACTAGTTAGGAGAGACCCCTTCCCTAGAGGGTCATTCGTATTTCCTAATTATTTAGGTGCTTTTCAGGATCCTCCCTGACAAAGTTTCCAAAAAGTTCAAAGCTTGAAACCAGAAAGCACCTTATGAATCAGTTTTATTCTTATGATTAGTATAAATAAAATATTTTGGGGGTTGGGAATATGGCTTTGTGGAAAATTGTTTTCCAGCATGCATGAAGCCCTGGGTTTTATTCCTCGGAACCACATAAACAGAAAAGGCTGGAAGTGGCACTGTAGTTCAACTGGTAGAGTGCTAGCCTTGAGCAGAAGAAGCTCAGGGAGCTCCAGGACTGGCAAAAATAAAATATAGAGTAGAATAAAATCAAAAGAGGTTTGTTATTTATACTAAAAAAATTTTTAATCCATAAACTAAATGCTCTAGTAGGATGGCATGGGAAAATTAGCTGTAGAAACATTATCTGACAAGGTAAGAGCTTCTGTGGTGATTGGAGACAAAAGTTGCACAAAGAACATTTTTTCGGGGAGGGGGGT
Source organism: Dipodomys spectabilis (assembly GCF_019054845.1). Classification (NCBI taxonomy): domain Eukaryota; kingdom Metazoa; phylum Chordata; class Mammalia; order Rodentia; family Heteromyidae; genus Dipodomys; species Dipodomys spectabilis. Next base: position 4,069,320 of record NW_024870793.1, read on the forward strand.
TCCGGTCGTGGGGCCTAAACTCTGGGCTTGGGCACTGTCCCTCAACCCTTCAGCTCAAGGCTAGCGCTCTACCACTTGAGCCACAAGCCACTTCCGGCTTTTTCTCTTTTTAGCTTATGTGGTGCTGAGGAATCAAACCCAGGGCCTCAGGCATGCAATGCACACACTCTACCACTGAACCACCTTCCCAGCCACTGCACAAAGACCTTAGAAGGTTTGAACATTGGCAAGTGAGTTAACTAAAAACTCAGACGAAGAGCTAGGAAGGTGGTTTAGCGGTAGAGAGCTTGCCTTGCATGCATGAACCCCTGGCTTCGATACCTCAGCACCATGTAAGCAGAAAAAGCACTGTGGCTCAAGTGGTAGAAAGCTATCCACGAGCTGAAGAGCTGAGGGACAGTGTCCAGGCCCAGATTTCAGGCCTCACAACCAACAAATCCAAGAACAAAGAAAAGAAAAAAAGAAAAAAACATATGGGCACTGTTGGCTCACGACTGTAATCCTAGCTACTCTTCAGGCTAAGATCTGAGGACAGTCATTCAAAGCTAGGCAAGGCAGGTAAATTCTGTGATACTCTTATCACCAAGAAACCACTCAGAAAACTGGAAGTGGTGTTGTGGCTCAAGTGGTAGAGGACTAGCTTTGAGTTGAAGAGCTGAGGGACAGCACCCAGGCAAAGTGTTCAGTTGCAAGACAGACCAAAAAAAAAAAGGCAAGCTACACCTAAAGGGTTTCCTACCAAGAGGGAGATGATGCAAATTCATTCTTGGAGCAGACACTCTGTGTATGTATTCCAATTTTGAGTCTACCCAGATTCAAATTGAAACTGAATAAGTGAGGTAAACACTGTGGTGATTGTGTCCACAAAAGGACTACTGCTATGACTGTGTGACAGGGAAGCCACACAAGAGGTCCTATTTGTGCTGTCATGGAGCTCATGCATGAAATTCATGATAGGTCAGCAAAATGTGATCTGAGACAACTTGGAACACCCTGTTACTCTTCTCAGAAGCAAGAGTCTATTTCAAAAATCCCTGAAACTGATCAGCTCTATTCTTTCCAAGTCAACTACCTGGGGAAAATTGGATATTTCTGGGAAACTTACCTGGATGTAGTGAAGGCCAACCCTTTGAGATGAGCAGTAAGTACAAATCACAGCCAGGGGAAATGTCTGGTGGTATTCCAGGAGACTACTATTGGAGATGTTACGGGCCAACTGGAGTGGAATCTGTGCTTTGGTTACATTGACCAATCCACACCTGACCATTCTCAAACACCTTAAATTAAGTAAGGAAAGACTTCTTAGTTAGAGGGTCATTCAAACTTCATATTTGCAAAAACAAACTACATATTTACAAATTTCATATTTACTTAGGCGCCCCTGAAAAGTTCCCAAAGAGCTTAAAGCTAGAAACCAGAAACAGCAGCTTAAATTAATTTTGTTCTGTTGATCTCCATAACCTATGACCTTCATAATCGAATTATTCCAATATGTGCTTTTATTTATCAGCAGGATTTGTTTATTGGAAATGCCACCGTGTAAAAGTAACTAGAAGCCCCTGGTAGGATTGAATGGGAAAAGTTTGGTCTAAATATAATACTTGATCAGATAAGATGGTGATAAGTGAAATGAACCCCAACATAGGGGCACAAGTGCTTTTTTCATTTCTTGCTATTGTTTCTAACATAGTTATAATGTTCCATGTGATTTTTGTTTCTTTGTATTCTGTCCCCCCACCCACCCAAAACCGCATAACCACTGTTTCCAATGTTTTTGATGTTGTTGCCCTCCATCTTGTATATAGAGTTCACTAGATTGAGGAGGAAAAGCAGAAAAAACTTAAAGGGGAATACAGGTTGACCCATTGTAACATTGAGATGCACAAGACACTGTTGAAAAACAAACTTTACAATTTAGGCGGGGGTCGGGGAGAGTGTATGGAGTAGTTTTGGAGCTAGGAGGTTAGGGATGGTAGGGGACATATAAAGGAGGAGGTAACAATGCTTGATAGGAAATGTATGCTTTACCTTGCTCATGTAACTAACCCCTCTAAACAGTATTTTTACAATAAATATATAAAAATAAAAGAATAAATGTACTTCAAAGGTAATCTGTGTGGTGGTTGGAGGCCAATGATACAGAAAGACTTACAAAGATTGAATACTGGAAACAAATTACCTAAAAATTGAGATGATGCTGAGTATAATCCTAAATGCTCAGGTGGCTGAATTCTGAGGATCTTTGTTTGAAGCCAACCCAGACAGGAAAGATGAGACTTTTATTTCCAATGAAGGTGCAAAAAAAGATACTACTGGAGTTGTGGCTAAAGTGGTAGCCTTGAGTAAAACTGCTCTGGCACAATGCCCAGAGCATGAGATCAAACCCAAGACCAATCCCCCAGTCACTTATAAAAAAGGTTGTGTGTCTGTGTGTGGTGGCAGATCCCTTTACTAGTTTGATGACAGAATGAGCATTTTAACAATGAGTCATGGTGGCAATATTTACCTCTTTAGTAATTGTTTCCTTAGTAATGTGTGCACAGGTGCTTTATCTCTTCTATAACAGGTTTTGTTCAGTGACTGACTGAAAAACTGCCTTAATCAAACCCTTTTTTAAATCAAAATATCTTATTGGATACTGCTGAATAGGAAAGTCAATGATTATTGTTTGGAAGAAAAGAAAGCAAAATCAGATGGGAGAATTGTAGAAGTTAAATCTTGAAGTGCTTGACTGATATAAGCACTGTCCTTGTAAAGGTAGTCAAAACCTTACTAATGCTATTTTAGAGAAGTTCTAGGGGCTAGAGACATGGCACTAGTAGTAGAACACCAGCTGAGTAAAAGTTGGTTATTTTTCATATGGCCAGGTGTTTGGATTTGGTTGATTATTAAAGCTTTTGACTAGTTTGAAAGGGGTCAAAATTTTGATCCATCATGAAAGATGATCCCAAAGCTCAAATTCATGGGAGCCAGTGGTGGGCTGCCTAGCCAGTGTGCTTATTCAACTTGGACATGCAACAGGATGCCTTCTGCAGGAGTAAACTTTGCCTTGCTGAGATGGTGTTTGTAGGATACCTTAATTGCCCCCGGTATTTCCAACAGAGATCTTCTGTGCCATTCATGAGGCATCCTACACATCCAGCCGCCCTGTTAAGCCAACCTCCTGGATGGTCTAAACATGCCATTCCTGGTAGCTGATAATGGAACTAGGTATAAAGTTAATCTGCAACATCAGGAAGAGCTACAAACAGACACACTCAGAAGCAAGCAACTTCATGCATTGGCCTTGCTAGAAAAAAATGAAACTATGTATCCTGCTTTGGTACTTGTATCTTTGTAGGGATGGTGTATGAGAGAAGTGTGTTAGATTCAGGCTCTTAAATTCTTTCTGTCTAAGAGTCTTGATCTGCAAATTCATTTGTCCAGCTAGGAAGAGTGAAAAGTTGGAGATGGAGTCATCTCTGAGAAAAATCTCTAATAATGGAGTTGAGAAAAGGGAAGAATGAGAAACACAGTCTGAAGGGAAAAGTGTACCAAAAAATCTTACTCCCATTACAGCATGTCTCTGTGATTTAAGAATTCTAAACCTAGGAAGCTCAAGAAAATTGGAGCTAAAAAGCCTCCCTCAGACATTCTTAATATTGTCTTCTTTTAGAGAGAATGTGGGGAAAGCTATGAAAATATGTGTTAAGGTTCATTTTTATTTTTGAGCTCTAATTTTAATGTTCACTTGTTAAACTAAATCCTCTATATGCCTGTCTCTGGGTAAATACTCATCAACTTGAAATATAAAGTGATTTTGATAAAAAATAAAAATGACTCAGAAGAAATTATAAATACAAAACAATCTTCACAGAAGCAAACTCTCAGAGATATTTCATGACTTTGACAAGGATAAAGTGGGTGAAGTTAGTATAAATTTAGAAGTATGACAATGCACAAAAACATAACAAGATACTCATATATTTCATTATATAACCCAAAGCAGAAAGCAAATGTTGTTTAGATGATTTTTAAAATCCAGTCTCTCAGGTACTGGGAAGGTGGCTCAATGGTAGAGTGCCTGCCTTGCATGCATGAGGCCTTGGGTTTTTTTTCACAGCATCACATAAGCAGAAAAAGTTGGAAGTGCTGCTGTGGCTCAAGTGGTATCACTAGCCTTGAGCTGAGGGACAGCACCCAGGCCCCAGAGTTCAAGCCCCATGTCCAACAAAATAAAAATGAAAACAAGACAAAACAAAACAAAGTCTCTCACTTTTCTGTCTTCAACTTTGTAATAACTCTGCTTCAGCCTAGGGCTAATATTTTAGGTGTGGACATGTATCAACACTCCTGAATCAGACTCTACTTGATCATTTTTTAAATACACATTTTGTTCTTACTTTCCCTCTTTATAAATTCACATACACCTATAAAAAATGGTGTGGCCATCCCAATACCCTTCTCAAAGTACCTCCTAATGACAACTTACAAAAAGTTGTATTATATTACAAGAAAAACAATGCTACAAATAAAGAAACCCAATAATTAAATAATAATGATTAATAAAATAAAAAAACAATTATCATTTTTTCAGTTTTTGAAGTGTACTACAAATTAGATTTTATTATTGTCATATTTCTTTACATTTAACACTGGCTAAGATTATGACGTTCAACAAGAATTTTATAGGCTATGAGTAGTGTTTAAATCACCCACTAAGATTACCATTTATAGTTAATCTCATAATTTGTATATGGCTTATATCATCATTTGTTCCTCACTAACATATAAAGTAAGGAAGGCCTACAGTTTTAACAGAAACTGTGTAGTTAACATAGTCAACTCTTTATTCTGCTCCTTTACACAAAGACTTTTCAACTTCTCATTAGTAAGGTTTCAATAAACTCTGAAATGTACATACTTAGTAGTAGTTATGTGCTACCATAAATCTTAAATACTTTATAGAAAAGTATTATGACCTGCCAAACAGTCCCAGTTTTGGCATATATAAGCAAATTCCCAAAATTAAATATATTTAAAACATTAAATATTTTAACAAACCTTAACACTTGCTGCAGTGTTCATTATGACAGGTCCCTTGTATAGAATAATTAAATTCCTCCTCCTACACATCTCTTGAACAACAAATATCTGGAATTATTTTGTTTTTGACATGTCAATCTTGATTTTTTCTTAAATGTGTACTTATGTAAGAAGTACATGGTTCTAAAATTTCATGACAATTCTTTTAAACTTACGTTTTGTTGTATTGTCTAGTTTAAGAAAATCAATTACAATTTATATATAAAAAATATTCTTTGCTCAATTCAGCATCACATACACTAACATTGGAATGATACAGAGAAGATTAGCTGGCCCCTGTGCAAGGATGGCAGGCAAATTTCTGAAGCATTCCATCGCCCAATTTGTTAGGAAATGGAAAGACTTGGAAAAAAATTAAGTGAAGTAAGCCAAGTCCAAAGAAACGTAGGTCCCATGGTTTCTCTAATATTCAATAACTAATATATGTCTGGGATAAGCAGAAAAGGTCAAAAGTTATGTGTATATGACCAGATAAGATTGTGTTAAGGGAAATGAACGCCAAGTTAGGGACACAAGTGGTTTTTTTTTTCTTGCTATTTTTTCTTACATACTTATGACGTGCAGAGTGTTTTTTTTTTTTGTTTCTTTACATGTTCCTCCCCCATGCTATAACACCTGTTTTCACTGTATTTGAAGTTGGTGTGCCTACATCTTGTTTATACTCTCCTCTAATTTTTTGAGAGGAAGGACAAAAAAAACCAAAATGCTTAACTAGGGATACAGGTTGACCCATGTAACAATGAGATGCACAATACACTATGTTGTAAAGTGAACTTTACAATTGAGGCCGGGAAATGGAGGGGGTTAATGGACTTGTGGAGGTGGGAGGGAAGGGATGGTAGAGGAACAATAAAGGAGGAGGTAACAATGCTTGTTAGGAAATGTACTCATTACCTTGCTCATATAATTGTTACCCCTCTGTAAAATATTTTTACAATAAAAATGTATAAAAATGTTCTGAGATGGAAGAGTTTATTTCCTTTATTTTACTCATATAATTTCGTTAGCAAAGAAATTCATGCAAAACTCCAATATGAAGGTAATTTGAATAAATATGTTTGTGAACACACGCATGTGCTTAAGCACTTGCATGTGTGTTGGCGTGCTCAGAGTTTCAAATCAGGGCTTCAAGTCTTGCAAGGCCTTTTCTCTCTAGATTGGTGTGCTACTAAATGAGCTACATCTCCATTCTTGGCCCTTTGCTAGTTCATTAAAATTTTTGAAAAATAATCTCATGAATTTCATTTGCCCTGATTGGGTTTCAACTGTTATCCACAGATCTCAGGCTCCTGAGTAGGTATCCCAAGTAGTTAGGATTACAGGTCTGACAAACCAGCAAAGACTTTCAGAATAAGGTTAAAAGTAGAAGAAAATTTACTTCAGAGGGGCATGTTTTAGCATCTCCAATTTTAAAGCATTTTGGAGTGATTATTTATGATTTTTTAAATTTTTGGTTACTTATAAGAAAGTAGATGATGATATTTAAAAGTTTTAGTACTTTTTAAAAAGGATACTGGAATTGTGGGACAGAAGAAATTTGCCTCTCTTTGGACCTCAATGTATAAGCTCAGCTCTGAGCATGATAACCCAATGTCACCAACACAATCTGTGTTGAAGACAAATGTGACAGAAAACAATCACCATGGGCAATATGAATATTGAATTGAGAGTGTCATAGAATGGAGAGATTTTATCTACCTTTTGTGTATTGCTGAAAGACTTTTGGAAACTTTGACTCATTTCCTTCCTCACTGTGTGTGTCTTTAGGTCATGCATTTACTACCTTTAATTACAATTCTTCCCAACACTAAAATGGTAATAACATTAGCATTATAGCAAATGTTATCTTAAGAATTAAGGGAATAAAACTTGTGAAATACTTAACATAAACTTCTAGGAATGAGCTTTGAGTTTAGCCAGCATTCTTTTTAAAATACTAAATAGAATGTGATAAGTAGTACAGAAACCATTACATGTAGTTAGCAACCAGAAGTAATATCTATTGATCATGCTCTGCTTCCAAGGAAGCCAGGTGGATAACTTCTCTTGCTGTAAATCAAACTGGTTATCTTATGTCTTGATAGTGTAAAAATATCAGGGACAGAATGATGAAAGAATGTTGTAGACTGAGATGAAATCCATATGAAAATGTGCAAAACGGATAAAACATAAAATTATCTGAGCAGTATATTGTGTTTTACAACATTTAAGTTACATCGCAAAGATAAAGAAGACATAGAAGAATAAATTCATTTTTTTGTTGTCCCATCATAGGTCCTTAAAAGGATTAACTCTTTCCTCATTCTTATACAGGCATCATCGGATGAGAGGAACTGTATTTTTTTTTTGTTTGCTTACTTCCATTTATTCTTCAGTTTTAAATCTGAGCTACTTGAGACTGAAAGAAACCAAGGGAAATTAGACAAACAGGCTTTGGAAAGAACAATCAATGTAAAATAAATAAACTACAGCCTTGTAACAGGTCTAACTAAATTGAGTTATATACTGTCAATTGTTAACACAAAATGATTTAAGCAATACCATGTTATTAAAAACTGAAAAATGTTAGGAGTTGCTACATTTTTTTCTTTTATACTACCTTGAATTGATAATTGATCTAATTTAGCAAGATTAAAGATGAGATTAACAGAAACTGGATCAAAAATGGACAAAAGGTTTGAATAGACATGTTCTCAATAAAGCCCTGAAAATTGCCTGTGGATTTACAAAGTTGTGTTTAATACAACTTCTATGCTGCCTTAATGGTTTTTGAGCAGAAGTCATTAGAGAAATATAATTCAAAATTACTATGATACAACTTCATAACTATTATAACTTATCAAAAAATTAGTGGAACCAGTTATGGTGGTATAGGCTTGTAATTCCAAGCATTTAGGAGGTTGGATTTAAGTCTAAGGCCAGTCTAGGGTAATGCAGATAGTAAAAACCTGTCCTTTATTACCTTTGAAGAAAAGGTAATAATGTTGGTGAGAGTGTGGAGAAAAGGAAATTATCTACACTATTGGTCAAAAAACAGGTTAGTATTCTTGTTGTAGAAAGTAGTATGCAAGTTTCTAAAGAAATCCAAAGTTGAGATATCATGTGACCCACCAATCATGTGATTATTTCTCTCTAGGTAACTCGAAAATAAATCTGTAGTTCATTGTTATTCACATTATTCACAAGAGCAGCCAAGATATAAGTCAATGTTCAGTGTTCAACTGCAGACTATTAAAGCAACTGTGGTACAAGCACAAATATCTTTTTCTGTTTCATCCTTAAAATAACAAGAGACTGCTCCCATTAGCCACAACTTACAATGACCTGAAAAATGTATTGGAAATGAAGAAAAATGTTGTGTTCTGATCTTTGTAAACACACACACACTCTCACATACACACGCACACACACACACACACACACACACACACACACACACACACACACACCAACCTCAAATATTAAGACAGAATTTTTTTTTAAGTAAAGCAAAGTGGAACATCTGGGGCATTTAGTTCACAATGTAGAAGATACTAGATATACAGTATGAGGAATAGAGTTGAAATGTACATGAGAATACAGGGGACAACATTGGCCTTACATAGGAATGAAGCTAAATAAGTAGGAGTTGTTCTTCCTAGTTGGGTTGCTCTTTTAGTTGTTCTTCTTTCAGTAATGGATAAGATGAACGTAATTTTTTTAATATACCTGCCTGTTTGCAGAAATGATAACAAACAATATAGCAATAATGTTGCATGCTCAACATAGAACAAACTGTCAAATTAAAATACATGAGATTATCCTTGATGTAAACTAATTATTACAAATAAGGGAAACCATGGGAACTATGTTTTTTTAAGTCTGGCTTATTTCACTTAATATGATTTTTCCCAAGACCTTCATTTCCTTACAAATGAGGTAGTAACTTTCTTTCTGATGGAAGCATAGTATGTGTGTTTATGTGTGTATGTGACTGTGTGTCTCATTTTCTTGATCCATTCATCTACTGAGGGGCATCAGGTTTGATTCCATATCTTAGCTATGGTAAATATTACTGTGATAACCATAATTGTGCTGGTAGCTTTAGTGTGGCCTTGTTTGTGGCCATCTGGTTAAATGCCCAGAAGTAGGATTACTGGGTAATAGGGAGCATTATTGTGTACATCAAGGATAATATTAGTAGATGATCAGAATAGCTCAATAGCTATGTACATATGACCCTATAAGGTGATTCTAAGTGAAATGAACTCCAAGACATGTTCTTTGTTGTTGTTGTTCTTAATGTACTACATGATTTATTTTTTTTCCTTTTTTATGTTTTCCCACCTATGGTTTATCCCCTGTAGTCACTGTATTTGATTTTGGTACCATGCGTATTGTAAATATGTTGATCCAAACTGGGGAACGGGAAGGAAAAAAAAATAGTGAGACAAAGGACAAAGGGGGAAACTATGCAACAGTGTTACTCACAAAACAATAGCTTGGAAACGATCTTGGGAGGTGCGTGGGTAGGGAAGAGGGAGAAAAATGGGTGAAGGGGTAACAAGATAGAAAATAAATTAATTCATGACCTTAATTATGTAACTATAACCCCTCTGTACATTACCTTGACAATAAAATTAAAAAAATATATATATGAGAGCAGCAATACAGTCGGTGGGACTAGGGGAAATGCTGTACTATACAAAGAAAAGTATAACAGCTGTGGAGAGCAGCAACTTGACTTCAATGTAGGAAGTAATAAACTAGCGTACAGATTTCAGCCTCATGTCAGTCACTAAAAAGGGAAAACAAAATGCATAATCAGCAAACCAATACAGATAAAATAGAAAAATAAACAATTGAGGTGAAGAGATGACTTGGATCAAGAATAACAAATGACACAATTAGAAAACAATAACAAGGTGGTAAGTTTAATAAACATTACCCATAATTCTATTAAATGTTGTTTACATCACAATTTGTTAGAACTATAATTCAAATCACAGTTTAATAGTATATCATTTTAGTAATAGTTTACTTATTATTGATTACTTCATATTGAATGTTTAATATATAATTTTACTTTCTGCAGATATAGAAAAGAAAAAAATGAAACTAATTTTAATAAATTAATGTAATAATTCAAAGTGTATCCTACACTTAGCACTCATCTTAACATGAAAAAATAAATTATTGCACCTCACTCTTGGTATTAGGTGGAAGGGTTCAGCATTGTAGTAAAATTCACACCACACAATACAGGAGGGTATGGCTCCTCTAATCTAGCTTAAATTGTGGAAATTTGAATTTTACATGCATGTTTAATTCCTGTCTAGGTGACATCTAAAACATATACAATCATATACACGAGGAGTATTTCAGATGATACTTAAAAGTCACATTCATTAATTAAATTTTTATTATTTTGTACTAAATAAATATTTAAAGAGAGACTGAATTTCTGAGTAGATGATGGTGTATGTGTGCCAGATTATTCATATTGAGGCTTATTTTATATTTCTGACATTGTTTCTACAGTCGGATTTAAATTTCCATAAGGGGTTAAGTGCATTATATTGGATGTATGAAAGTAAACTGAATGTTTATTCCATTAATCTTTTGCCACTTGTCTAATCCCAATATAATTTATCCATGTGTTTGATGTAATGAAAATAACAACAGATAAAAGCAAGATAAATCACTCTGTAGTAGACAAGTATTTTCACATTTATTTTCATAGTTGGTCCTCTTTTACACTCAGAATATTCTTGGGAAAATGTGCTCCAGGCTGGCCACAACTGCAGAATATTATGGTTTGATGAATCATAAGAGAAGGAAGAAAGGAGACCTTTCTTCCAAAAGTCTGCTCCATGGGATGTGATCTGTTTCATGGTGCTGAATTGGAAATGAACATTTTTCACAGTCAACCTTGAAAAGCCATCTTGATAGACCATTTCTATAAGTGGTTACAGAGGATTATTGATGGCTTTGCAAGGATGCCAGATTGCCTCATTTTGAGACAATTAACAGGAATTTAGTCAGCTGTTTCTTTGTATCTTTAGGAGAAAAACTCATTGACTCTAGGTCAGGGGATCATTGGGACCCAGAGAAGCTACTACCTTGAATAGTAATCCTAGACCTCTAAAACAAACAAACAAAAAAAAAACACACAAAACCAACCAACAAACAAAAACTCCAGTAAGCACAGCCAGTCAGGTCTGCTATCACAGACTACATGAAGTCAGGCAAAAAACAGAAGCTGAAAGTCATTTAGCTGATCAATAATATATTTTTTATGAGGCAGACTCAAATGAGACTCCAGAGAGTCAGAAAGACTGAACAGAGAGACTAAAATTGATCACACAAAGATTAGAAAATAAAATTCCTTGTAGAACAAATAAATCATAGAAAGCCTATGCATGTAAGAACAAGGCAGAAAACCAAATTCCAGAAATGCACATTTTCTTAGAGGTCAGCTTAATGAATTATCAATGGAAATCTTTGAATTCTTAAATATTTGACCACATGTGGGAGAAGGCTGAAGAGAATGAAAATGTCATTAGTCACATTAGGAAGTAATCAAGCAAAGATTTGTTATAAAAAGAGAAAACAATTATTCCAAAAGTGGGTCTCATTTGTTTTGATGTAACAGTTCTTGATTTAGGTGCTAGCAATTGCCATACAACTGTTCAGTCCCACAGCTGAGTTGATACTGGCTGCAGTATTCCTGCATGAAGGAAAAGAGAAAATTTACAAATGTCTGATGAAATGAGTTGAAGGTGAAGTGTTCTAATAGTGATATATGAGGTGTAGACACAAGTGAAGAGGTGGATTTTCTTTTCTAAAAATCCTCCATTTTTAGCCTAGTGCCAGTGACTCACAGCTGTAATCCTAACTACTCAGGAATCTGAGATCTGAGGACTGCGGTTCAAAGACAGCCTGGGCAAGAAAGTCCTTGAGATTCTTATCTCCATTTAACCACCAAAAAACCAGAAGTGACACTGGCTCAAGAGATAAAGCACCCCACCTTGAGTTGAAGAGCTCAGGACCAGTGCCCATGCCAAGACTTCAAGCTCCTCGAACAACAACAACAACAAAATCTCCCTTTTCTTGGACTGCCTACATCTTTTCCTAATATTCAACAAAGAAGCCATTTTGTCACCCACTACCTTTAAGTCCTATGCTAGCTATTACAAATAGAATGATTTGGTATCTTATGTCAAAGGGTTCATTTTTGTGGAAACAAATGCCAGCAGTGGTAACTTTTTTTCCAGTCCTTGAACTCTGGACCTGGGCACTGAACATGGTTATACTTGTAGCTTTCATGTGAGCTTGTTTGTTAATTTTTGGATTACTGCCCATGTGGGGAATTACTGGGTCTTAAAGGAGATGTATATTTACTCTTTTCAGGAAATTCCGTACTGCATTCCACAGTGTTTGAACAATTTAATTTCCAACCAACAGTGTGATAGAGTACCCAATTGGCTGCATCCATGCCAGCATTTGCTATTGTTAGCTTTCTTCATAATGAACGTTCTAACTAGGAAGAGGTAGAATCTGTCTTGTTTACTTGTAGATACCAAAACTGAATGAATCCATGGAACCTATATTATTTTGTCTGCATTCCTTTCTCTTTTTTCTTAGTAGAATTTTCCCAAGCCTTTCATTTTTCTTAAGACTGGTGAAAAGTTATCCTTTCTAATGGGTGAATAGAATTCTATTGTGTATGTGTGTGTGTGTGTGTAAGATGACTATAAGCCCATGAGTTCATTTCTAAGCCTTCTGTTTCATCTGTAATTTTGTAATTCCATATTAAATTTGAATTGCTTTCTCGAATGCATTGAAGAATATTGTTGGGATTTTGATAAGTATTGCATTGTTAGTAGTTTGGGGGCAGTATTGCAGTTTTCACGATATTAATTCTTACAACCAGGAGCATTGAAAGACTTTCCATTTCCTTGAATCTCCTTCAGTTTCCCTTTTTATATTTTTAAAGTTTTCACAGTAGAGGTCCTTCACATTTTTAGTTAAATTAATTAATTCTCAGTTTTGTTGTTGGTCTTTTGTTTAGATTTGTTTTGATTTTGAGGTTAATACATATGAGGTTTTTTTTGGGTTTCAGCCTGGTTCATCCCACTGTTGGTAACAGAAAAACTACTGATTTTGGTGGGCTATATACCTTGCTACATTGCCGAAGTTTAACATCACTTTTACTATCTTAAGGCAGGAAGCTATAGGGTCATTTCATCTGTAAAAAGGGATAGGTTTACTTCTTCCCTGTTTGGATCCTCTTTATGTTTTTCTCTTCCCTATTGCTTTTGCTAGATAGTCCACTACCATATTGAAGAGTAGTAGAGAGAGTGGACATCCTTGTCTCATTCCTGATTTTAATGTCTCCATACTTCCACTGTTACGTAATTGCTAATTATCATTATCATATACATATTCAGTAGTATATTGAGGAACGTTCCATGCATTCCTAGCTTCTCATAACTTTTTAATCATAAAGGGGTATTGCAGGTTGTTAAAAAGCTATTTCTATATCCAAATAGACAATGATGTGTTTTTTGTCCTGGCTTCCGCTGATGGTTTGTATTGTGTTAATGATAAGAATATTGAATCCAATTGTATCCTATGCTCAATCCTATTTGATCATACGATGTGATTTTTTTTGTTAGTGGCAGAAATTGGTTGGTGAGAATTTTTTAAGAAGTTCTGTATCAATGCTGATCAAAGAACTGGGTTCATAGTTCTCTTTCTTTGGTGAGTCCCTATGTGATTTGGGAAAGAATCTAATTCTAGCCTCATAGAATGTTTTGATAATTCCATTTCTCTTTCTATTCCATTGAAGAGTTAGTTCTAACTACTGTAAGTTCTTTGCAGGCCTTAATTTCATGGTGAATTCATTGAGTCCTAGATTTTTCTGGAATGGAAAGTGGTTTATTGACATTTCATTTTCATTACTTCTTATGTGTTACCTCTTGGTTCAGATCAAGTATAGGAAAGCATGAATTTCTCCAGGATTCTCCAGGTGATTGGCATACGGTTTTCAAAGTACTCTCTTGTAAACTTCTTAATTTTTTCTTATTTATGTTGTGATGTCTCATTTTTGTCTGTAATTTTCTCTATTTGGGTGAGTTCTCTTATTTTTGGGGGGGGATTTTATATCATGAAGGTGATATACTGAAGGGTGGGTTAAAGTTACATAAGTAATGATTAAATTTTTTGTGTGGGGAGGGGGTCCGGTCGTGGGGCCTGAACTCTGGGCCTGGGCGCTGTCCCTCAGCTCTTCAGCTCAAGGCTAGTGCTCTACCACTTGAGCCACAGCGCCACTTCTGGTTTTTTTTCTTTTTGCCAATGTGGTGCTGAGGAATCGAACCCAGGGCCACAGGCATGCAAGGCAAGTGCTCTACCACTGAGCTACCTTCCCACCCCCATGAGTACATTTTTTAACAGTATTACCCCTTCCTCATTTTGTTCTCCTTCCCCCAACCCTGACATCCTACTCCCCCAAAGTTGTGAAGTTCATTTCTAACATATCGTCTGTATATCATTGCTGCTTTGGTTAATCTTTGTCCCACCATTTCTGTGATTTCCCTTCCCTTCCCCAAATCAGATTAATTTATCTATAAGACAAAGGGTACAGAAATAAAAAAAAACCAGTGACTACAGGGAATAAACCAAAGGGTAAAAACTAAATAGAAATAACTAAAAATTGTTCACTATACAATCATCTTGTATCCATGTCTTGGAGCACATTTCAATAAGCATCATTTTATATGGTGATATGCATATTGCTATTGAGCTATTGTGAATATCCTAGACATATTCTATTTTTTCCAAATGAGTGAAAACCTGTAGACTCTGATTCTTTGGGTCTCGCTTGTTTGACTTATTATGTTTTCCAAGTGATTCCATTTCCTTACTAATGGGGCAATGTCATTCATTCTGATGGAAGCATAGAGTTTTGTGAATATATTCGACATTTTCTTGATCCATCATTGCTGGGTCATATAGGAGCTCTATTGAGGAACCTCTATACTTCATTACAGAGTATTTGAACAAGTTTACATTTCTACCAGTAGTCTATTAATGTTCCTTTTTGGCCACATCCCCACCAGCCCAGCATCTCTTATTATTAGTTTTCTTCATAATGGTCATTTTAACTGGGGTGAGGGTGGAATCTAAATGTTGCTTTGATTTGCATTGCTTTTATGGCCAGAAATGTTGAGTATTTCTTTATGTGTCTTTAGGCCATGCATATTTCTTCTTCAGAGAGGTCTCTCTTTACATCTGTAGCCCACTTATTAAGAGGGTTGGTATTTCTTGGAGGATATGTTTTTTGGGTGACATTAACTTTTTGGGCTCTAAATATATTTGAGATATGAGGCCATTGCTCGTTGCAGAGCAACTAAAGATCTTCTCCCAATCTGTGTGCTTTTTATCTATTTATCTACGTAAGTTCTCATCTTAGTCAGATTTAGTAAGGGTCTGTCAAGTCTGTTAATTTATTTAAAAAAACAACTCTGATTTAGTGATTCTTTCTATGTTTTATTTTGTCTTTATTTAGTTATTTCTGATTTAAACTTTTTATTTGTTTCTGTCTATTGCCTTGGGTTAGGGCTTCTTCCTGTTTTCAAGGAGCTTGAGCTACATAATTAAAATATTCATTTGAGATTTCCCCAATTACTTGCTGTAGGCACACAGAGCTATAAATTTTCATGTAAGTACTGCAAATATCAGAGTAGCTGGTATTTTGTGTGTTCCTTTTTGTTAAATTCTAGAAACTTTCAGATTTCCATTCTAATCCCTTCAGTGTTGCACTGGTCATTCAGTAACTTTTTGTTCAGTCTTCATGGGTTTGAGTTGTTTTTTTTTTGGCTTTAGCTGTTTAATACTAAGTTTGTTCTGTTATGGTCTGACAAGAAATGGGAATTCATTTAATTTTTCTTTCAATTTGGACAGAATTTCTATGTGACATAAGGTATTTTCTATTTTGAAGAATCTTCCATGAGCTGCTGCAAAGAATGTATAGTCTGACATTGAATGTATATCATGTAGATGTCTGTAAGGGATAGATGGTCAATGTAGTTATTTAGGTCTGCAGTTTCTTGGTTGAGATTTTCTGCATAACCAATCCATGGAAGGGAATGATGTGTTGAGATGTCTTTTTAGGTTAAATAGTATTTGGTTGATGAAGTGGGATGCTGCAGTATTCAGGGCATTAATATTTACACTTGTTATATCCTCCTAATGGAGAGTTGCTTTTATCAATATATAAATGTCTCTTCCTACTAATTTTAATTTTAATTCTATTTCATCTTATGTTAGTAATTCTGCTGTGGCCTGTTTATGGTCTCCATTTGATTGAAAATTTTCCATCCAGCTTTTTAGTTTGAGTATGTGTTTGTTTCTGTCAATAAAATGTGTCTCTTTTAGCTACTATATGGATGCGTCTTGTTTTTTGAGACTACTTTCTAATCTATGTCTTCTATTTGGAAATTTAAGTCCATTGATATTGAGAGTTAAGACTGAGAAATATCTGATAAATCCTGCTATGTTATACATCTGTTGTTAGGAGCTGTGCCTCATCTACTCTTAATATATTTACCTTGTTCTCTAGTAGGGAGCATTTTATATAACCAGTTCCTCTTCTTCTTGACATTCTCTATGTAGGATATATTTGATTAACTTCTATCCTGATAATTTGGTGGACAAACGTTGTTTCAAGTTTTCTTTTTCATGAAATATGTTTATATATCCTTTAAATGTAAAGGAGAGTTTGGCTTGGGACCATACTCACGGTTGGTAGTTGTTTACCTTTAATGTTTGTCATATATAATACCAGGCTCTCTTTTTACCATATCAGCTAAGAAATCTGTATTTATTCTGACTGTATATCCTATATAAATAATGAATCTTTTTTCTATGGCAGCTTTAAGAATCCTTTCCTTGATCATTAATGATCCTCTAATGGATTATGATGTGGTGGTGGATTGTTCAGTTCTAGAATTCTCTTTGGTTTCTATAGCCTTCTCTTCTCTGAATGAGCCTATCTTGCTGGATGTTTGGCATGTTCTCTGCTAGAATTCTGTAATATGCTTCCCATCCATTTATTTTCTTGCTCTTCTCCTTCTTGATACCTATTTCCCTGAAATTTGATCTTCTAACTGACTTTTGAAGTTCTGGAAAGATCATTTCTTATTTCTTGGAGTTTTTCTAAATGATTATCTCCTCTTTCCTATTAGGCCTATTCTGTCTTTGACCCTGAGATTATCTTCTATGTCATCTATTTACTGTGGAGATATTCTACTTTGTTTTTGATTTCCCTGTCTTCTAATTGGTCATTTTTAGGGGTTCTATCCTATTAATGCTTTGTTTTAGGTCTTGCATGGACTTTCTGTACATTTTTAACTTTGGGTGGGGGAGTTGCAAGGGTTGTTTTCTTAGCTCTGTCTTCTCTCATATCTTTTAACTAGGCATCCATTTTATTCTTGGACTCTTTTGTATTTTCAGAATTTATTTATCTTTCTGTTTGTAGTCTCCGTGAATTATTTTTCTAATGATTGGTTGGTCTCATCTTGTTCACAAATTTTCTTGTAGAGGTTTTCTATCGTTCCATTAATCACATTTTCCAGGCATATATGTAATGTATTTTGGTAACTATCTTCTAGATCCTTGATTGTCTGTTCTAATGCCTGGTTATTTACTGTGTGAATTATACTACTTTGACATCACTTTTCTTGTATTTTTCTGATTTGTTCTGTCCATTTGGAGGTTTTCTTTTTGGGGGATCTATGATCTTAATAGGTAAATCTCTATGTTCTTGGTTGATTTGCAAGTGTTGGTTTAGTCTTCTGTTGTGATTTGATTTTCTGGAATTAGGTTTTTGTTTCGACCATTAAGTGTAGGAGTAGAAACCAGTTGTGATGAGACGTTGTGATGATCAAACTTGTGGTTCCAGTGACAATTCGGACTGTCCAGTGGTATGGTGGATTGTCTCTCTGAATGGATGTGGCTTTCTCTCATGTACATTTCTGTTCCTGCTTTTTTCCATATTACCTTTTTATTTTCACACTGCAAATGAGTTTTTGAAAATGTTGGCCAAAACAGTCACAGCAGTCACCTGCCTGGCTGGACACCTTTTCATAGATCTCTGTTTCCTTGTGAAAACAGTATAAAATCTTCTTATGAATTGTATATTATAGCTGACTTGGTGTGACCATCTAGAAGAGGAGCACCTGCTAGGATACTAAATCTCTATTTTATCAGAGAGAGCTAGAGTAAACTTCTGTTGATCTTCTGCCATTGTTTTTCTCTTGCTCAGATTTAGTTTTTACATTGTGGACTTTTTCACATAATTTAGGGTTTCTGATTTTTGTATCAGGTTATTTTTGTTTTTCTCTTTGTGTTACTTTGATATAGTGATTTCAGGCTTGTATTAAGAGACAGTAAATTATGAAATGTATGTTAATATATTGAAGGAAAGAGAGCGAATATTTTAACATATTTGCTACACAAGTAAATTAATATTAACCAAAGCTAATTCAAATAATTACTGATGTACATTTCTGAGGATGAGTATAGTACTCTTTGATATATTGGAGGAAAAGACTTTAGACTCATTGCAACTGAACACTTACTAAACTAAACTTTCTTCTTCAGAAAAACAAAAGCTCCATTTCTTTCATATTAGCATTATAAAATCATAATAGCTGCATGTTGAATTGTTTTCCTCTGCTATTTTCTATTCCATTCTTCATCCATTAGGTATCTAGAGCTTTGAATAAGCAAATCTTTAATGGCTATGTTGTTTATATTGTGATGTAAATCTCAGTAATATAAATATGAATTTATCTTTGAGTCTCATCTTGAGCTATATTCACATGAAAATTATGCAAGAAAGCTGACTTTTTTACTCTTTTCTATGTTTTAATCAATAAATCCATTCTCCTTAGAAATAAGTTCTCATCTTTTATATTGCTCCAGTAAACATCATGTATTTGTAGTACTTTTACTGAAGTACACATAAAGATTGGAATAAGAAGATACCTTCCCCATTGTCACTTTAAATTAAATGCTTGGGGACTATTTTATTTGTAAAAAATTAAAAAGTGTAATGCACATGTTTTCAATAAATTTCAGTAAAATGTATTTTATTGAAAATATATTTCTTAGAGATATTTTTGCTGCATAATGGACCCATTGCTACAATGAGATATACGAGATGTTATGTCCAAAAACGAACTTTCCAACTTTGGCTGGGTATGGGGGGTGGAGATGGGAAGGGATGGGAAGGGGAAACAAAGGAAGCAAAAATTCTTGATAAGAAATGAACTCATTAAATTGCCCATGTAATTGTAACCCCTCTGTACGGTATTTTCACAATTAAAATAATAATGATAAAAATATTTAGTTTCAAAATGCAAGTAAAATTTAGACCTTCACGCTGAGCAAGAGATAAGATAAATGTGAAATAGAGGCTTGCTATTAACATTATAATTCAGTCATATGTAAGCATAGGATTAGTAAAGGTGTTGCAGTTAGGGTTGTTCTTAGGATGAGAAAAAGATGTAAGATATAGTGTAAAACTGCAACAAATTTAAGAAGAATGAAAGACATCAAAGTAAGAATGAATGAAAACCAGTGTCAGTGTTACTTTAAAAATTCTGATATAATTTGGTTTAAAGTGTGAGTTACTGTTTTAGTTCTTGTTAGGATTAAAGAAAGATAAGCTTTAGGGTAAAATTTAGTTTTCCTCTAAGAAGTAGAAGTAAAAAAATGTGTGATTAAATAAAATAGAGACAATTTTCCTTACATTAACCATTTGGTGTTAATTCAGATTGTGATTAGGATTAGGTTTCATGTTAAAGGGGGTTGAGGATAGAGTAAATAAATAGATTAAACTGGTGGCGTACACCTATTATCCTCAGGAAGCTGATTTCTGAGGAAAAATCCAGCCTGGGCAGGAAAGTCTGTGAGAATTTTATCTCCAATTATTCACCAGAAAAGCAGAAAGTAGTTATGTGGCTCAAGTGGTAAAGTGCATACCTTGAGCGAAAGAACTCTAGGATCATGCCCATGCCTAGAACTCAGGGATTATGCCTAGGCCCAGAGATCAGGCCCCACGAACAACAAAAAGAAAAAAAAAGGAATGAGATAAATGTTAAGTAAATCTGACCTTATTTTAGGTTCTAGGACTTCAGGAAATGCTGGGATAATGGAAATACAATGTATTTCATTAGATCAGGATTTGAGGAGATGGGTATGATGATTCCTCTTATGGAACAAGATAGATTCAGGATAAGAATGAGAAAATCTATAAGGTTTTGGAAAAGCTGCAACTTATTTCAAGAATTCCAAGGTGAATTTCAGTTAGAATAACACAAAATGAGCATTTTTCATAAAATTTAGAATTGGGATGGCATTAATGTCAAGGTTATGGTTAGGATTCCACCCATGCTTAGGATTAGAGTGAAGGATAAAAAAAATGAGGCTCAAATTGAAGATAAATTTTAGAATAATCCTTTTAAGAATTAGAATGAATGTTTTATTTATTTATTTATTTATTTTTGGGTCTGGTCCTGGGGCCTGGACTGTGGGCCTGGGCACTGTCCCTCAGCTCTTCAGCTCAAGGCTAGTGCTCCACCACTTGAGCCACAGCGCCACTTCCGGCTTTTTTCTATTTTGATTATGCGGTGCTGAGGAATCAAACCCGGGGCCTCAGGCATGCAAGGCAAGCGCTCTACCACTGAGCCACCTTCCCAGCTAGAATGGATGTTAACTAGAGTATTGCTATTAATATTAGAATCACTTTGCAATTAGGCTTCTGTTTATTCTCAATGTTCCAGTTAAGATTAAGTTTATGGTTAGAAAATAAATAAGATTTTGGAAAAAAATTGAAACCTATGTTTGGAAGGCTTATTTGAATCAAGTTAGGATTAGTGAAAATTAGTGTACTTGTGTGAATGTTAGTATTGAGATATATATTTTGGATTAAGATCAGGGTCAGTATTTTGTTCTAATTATAATTAGTGTTATTAATAAGAAAGTTTTTTTTATAAAATTAAGATTTCACTAAGAAATGAAGCAAAAATGTCAGATTGAATAGTCACTATAGCATTATCATTATATTTTTTTCTCAGTGACCATTCTTGTAATTATTAATGAGAGTTTTCCAGCCAGGTATTTGTTGAGAGTTAGCTTTAAGTAATGGACTAAATGGTAAGTAAATCTGAAACTGTTTTAGGATATAGTGATTTAGGAAACGGTAGGATCAATGGAAACTACAGTATTTTTCCTGATAAGAGAATTTGAGGACAATCAATATAATGGTACATATTAGGGAACAAGATCACTTCAGAGGTAGAGTTAGGAAATTTGTTGTAATTAGGGCAAATTGAAACTCATTTCGAGTGCAAATTGGAGTATTCATTATAATGACAAAAATTAGAGTATTTTTTAAAATTAATTTTGGACTCTCATTAGGTGGAAAGTTAGGTTTCAGTTCCAGCTGTGCTTAGTTTTAGCATTAGGAAAATGGAAAATTTAGTGTCAGACTGGAAGTATATCTTCGAATAACAAGTCAAGTTAGAATTAGGATGACTATGAAATAGGAAACTGCTAATAATATTAGGATTAGGGTATGATTAGTGTGAGGGTTAGCCTAAAACTTCCAGTTAGAGTTCAGGTTATGGCATGATATGGAGTAAAATGTCACGATATGGAGTAAATCCACAAACTGTTTTAAGAAAGATGAGTTGAAACAAAGATAGGATGAATAAAATCTAATGTATTTGTGTGGCTTTTTGAATCCAAAAGCAATTGCTTCTAAGGTTAGGGTTACTTTTCTAATTTATGAACTACTGAATTAAAGGCACAATTATTTCATTCTTACAAACCAAAACAGTCAGGATTTTGGGAACAAACAGTTTTCTACATGAAAATGTGTCTTGCAACCAGGATTAAATAATAATGAACAGGGTGTCATTTATTAAAATTAGGTAAGTTGATGCTACAGCTTTTAAAAATATCCAAAGATATAGGATAGTTACTCAGAAATGTTACCGGGAAAACAGATATTCTACTTGCTCTAACTGGGAAATGTGTGTGTGTGTGTGTGTGTGTGTGTGTGTGTGTGTGTGTGTGTGTGTGTGTGTGTGTGTGAAGTCACCACAGGTCTTCAACTCAGGCCTGGGTTATGTCATCAGCTTATTCTGTGCAAGGATGAAACTAAACCACGTAGCCACAGGTTTTCTTCTGTCTTTTTAGTACTTAATTTGAGATACATATCTCATCGATTTTCCTGTCTGGACTTAATCTTCTGATCCCCAGCAATCCTTGGATTAGTGTTACTGTGGCTGCTACTGAAAGCATAATCAAAACCTACTAGCTACAATGTAAGAAGTAGTACATATTTATTTGTATAGCTATATTTATTTGTATTACTGTGCATGAAGAAATTCTGGAGATTTCTGGTTAATTCATAGGGCCATATGCAAAAATATAGGACAAGAGGGAAGTAACTCTTTTTAAATTATAATAGGTTATCATTGATGAAAAATTTTAGTAGATGTCTTTCCTTTTTATTTCTTTTTTGCCAGTTATTCAGTGCTGCAGCAAGCCTGTGCCCTGGAGCAATTTTCAAATCACAGCGTGAACCTCCATTTCTGTAGTCCCTGTAGGTATGGTTGCCTCCTCAGGTCACCCATTGCGAAGTGGGGCCCCTTCCCTTGTGGTGCACGTGCAGTGAGTGGAAGTGTTTGCATGCTCTCCAGGATTGCCGGATGAGCCCCGCCCACCCTGCCCACCTAACTTCCTGGTCTCTGTTGCTCAATTTCACCCAGGAGCTGGCAGCCATGGGGCTGCAGTTGAGACCACTGCTGCCCTATCCTCCTCCAGCTGTGCTGGTACTAGTCTGCGGTGGTCCTGAGCATGTGGGCCATCCCAGGACACTGTGTTCTGGGGTCACACCTTGCCCCCATGAGTGTAGAGTGGGGGGACACCATGCTTGTACAGTGCATGATCCATGGGAGTAGGAAGGCTGCACATGCAGTCTGCACCTTTGGGGCCAGGCAGCCCAGCCTTGGTTCACCTCATCAGTCTGTAAGGCGGTCTGGGAACTGGAGCCATGTGCTGGCCGCTCTGCCAGCCAGCTTGAGACAGCTGCAGCAGCTCAGCAAACTGGAGCCCCTTCAGCATCTCTGTGGACCTCCGTTTTATGGTCCCTGTGGACTCAGAGTATAGGGCCATCGCTGCATATGCCCATCAGTGCCAAATGAGCCTGTACTTGCAGTGCACCAGCTACAGCACCTGGGGCCTGAAGCCCCCTTGGCTTTGTTGTGTAGCTTCCTCCATTGTCTTTCTGGTCCACATGGGCCCAGCTCTCAGTGCCATTCCGGGGATGTTCCGTTTGGAGGCAATGAGCTCACCCCCCTAACCTCATTGGGCTCCAAAGCAGGGCAGCAATGGGTCTGGCCTTGTCAGTGTAGGCTGCACAGATGGAAGGCAGGAGTTAAGGTCTGCCTTGCCTTCCCTCCTGGTTTTGGCACCTGAATCTGGGTTGCTTGGTTTGGTCACTCATGGAGCTTCGTTGGCTACAGCCCACAGCAACAAGTGCTGTCCATGCAGCAACAACAAAGAGGTGTCTTGAATCTCCTCAAAGTCACCACACAGAACTCTGATGGGTCCACATGGGCTGGTGTGGTTTTCATCCCAGGACTCCCATTAGGAAGTGCCACTCCCCTTCGTAGTACTGTAAGAAAGAGGTGCCACATATAATTTCTACTTTCTAACATTTTCTTTCACTGAGATAAAAAGAAGTGGGAGATATAAATAAGTTTTAAAAGCATAGAACCCATGGCTTCCCTTGTTTGCAAGGACTAGCACATGTCTAGGACAAGCAAAGAAGATCAAAAGCTATTGTAATATGACCATATAAGAAGATGTTAAGCGAAATGTACCCCAAGTCAGAGACACAAGTGTTTTATTTTTTCTTGCTTTTGTTTTTAATATACTTATAATGCACTATGTGATTCTTTTGTAGGTTTATCCCCCCATGGTATAATCCCTGTTTTCACTGTATTTGATTCCAGTGTTCTGCACCTTATATACATATGTTGTAATTTGGGGAGTGGAAGGGATATAGCAGAATGCTGAAATGGGGATGCAGGTTGACTCATTGTGACGATGAGATGTACTGGACAATGAGCCGAAAATGAATTTACAATGTTGGGCAGGGGTCAAGGAGGGAGGAGTTGAAGAGTTGGGGAGGGAAAGGGTAGTAGGGGAAAAACAAAGGAGGAGGTAACAATGCTCTATAGGAAATGTACTCATTACCCTACTCATGTAACTGTAAAACATTTGTATAGTATTTTTACAATAAAAATATTTTTAAAAAATCTCTCCCTGGGGTAGATTTCCAGTGTTGCCCTCAGCATTGCATTTTTTGCCTTTTCTGGCTGTGGTTAGTTCCACCTTCCCAGTGGATCAGTAGTCTTCAAGGCATCTTGGTCCTGAAGTGGGACATGGATTATCCAGTGGTGGTTGGAACCAGGCCAAGGACAGGACAAAACCACTTCCAGGCCATGGCTTCTTCATTCCCCATGCAACCAGGATTGCAAGCAGAATTTCTCTGAATTTGACTCTAGAAAACAACCACTGAACCAAAAGGCAAGTTCACCAAACACCTCCCCTCCTCCCCTATTCCCTCCTTTCTTCCTTCTTGGGAAAGTACAAAATAATTTTGCAGGTTTTGGCAAACACACAAATTGCCCACCACCTCCCCTGGTAAACTAAGTTTAAAGTCACTAAGTCATGTAAATGGATGATACCTCACTCATTATTCTGGACAACATCTTCAGATTGTTTGATGCTTTAATTTGTTGCTGTTGATGGTGGTGGTAGGAGGGCCTGAGTTCTGGGTCTGGGCAATGACCCTTATGAGCCCTTCAGCTCAAGGCTAGAGCTCTACCACGTGAGCCACAGAGCATTTCCAGTTTTTTTCTGCTTATGTGGTGCTGAGGAATTGAACTCAGGACCTCATGCATGCAAGAGAAGCACTCTACTACTGAATCTCCTTCCCAGCTCTAATGCTTTAATTCTTTAAATTTTATTGTCTTTGTGTCAGTCATGAGGTTTAATCTCAGGACCTGGGTGTAAATATATCCCTGAGTTTTTTAGCTCAAGAGGAGCTCTCTACCACTTGAGCCACAGTGTCACTTCCTGTTTCCAGATAAGCGTCTTTCAGACTTTCCTGTCAGGGTTTGCCTTGAGCCGTGAAATTTTAAATTATATTTCTTTAACGTGTTTATTGGAATATTACAGTATATCTGAAATTTAAATTTTTCTGTAAACCATTGTCTTCAAGTAATCCAATAGCATTAACTATTACATTTAGAATCTATTCTTTAGCACACTCATTTATTTATTTTATTGTGAAAATACCATAGAGGGGTAACAATAACATGGGCAAGATAATGAGTACATTTCTCATCAAGCATTGTTGTATCCTCCTTTTTTTCCCCTTCCCATCTGTTCTCATCCCCCCCGGCTCTCCAGATACCCCCTGCCCGCCCCACACTCTCACCAGCCAAAGTTGAAAGTTCCTTTTCTACATAATGACTTGTACATCTCATCGCTGCAATACATCCACCAGTATCCCTGTTTAAATGATTTGTTTTTTCCCATCCCCTCCACAAATTATACCAACATCAAATACAGTGAAAGCAGGGGTTATACCGTGGGGGAGGGACATTCAAAGCAACAAAGAAATCATCTTATAAATATGTTAGGAACAATTGCAATAAAGAAAAAAATCATTTGAATCCTTATCTTGGGGTTCATTTCACCTAACATCAACTTGTCTGACCTTTTTTGCTTGTCTCAGACACACAGTGATTATTGCAAATAAGGGAAACCATGGGACCTATGTTTATTTGGGACTGGATTACATCCCTTAATATAATGTTTTTCCATTTCCTAACAAATGGGGCAATGTCATTTTTTCTGATGGAGGCATTGAATTCTATTGTGTATATACACCACATTTACTTGATCCATTCATCTACTGAGGGGAATCTGGGTTGGTTCTATATCTTAGCTATGGTAAATAATGCTGCAATAAGCAGAGTTGTGCTGGTAGATTTAGTATGGTATTGTTTGTGACCATTTGGGTAAATGTCCAAAAGTGGAATTGCTGGGTTATAGGGGAACTTTATGTGGAGTCTTCTGAGGAACCTCCAAACTTCTTTCCAAAGTGGTTGAATAACTTTACATGCCCACCAACAATGCAGTAAAGTTCCCTTCTGTCCACATCCCCTCCATCATCTGTTGTTATATTAGAGTTCTTGGTTATAGCCATTGTAACTGGGATGAGGTGGTATCTCAATGTTGTTTTTTTTTTTAATTTTATTTTATTTGTGAACATACTGTACAGAGGGGTTACAATTACATGGGCAAGATAATGCATACATTTCTTACCAAGCATTGCAGCCTCCTCCTTTGTTTACCCTTCACCTCCCTTCCCAGCCTCCCCCCTCCCCCCCCACCCAACCCTTCCCCCCCCCGTCCCCCCCCCACCGACATTGTAAAGCTCCTTTTTGACATGACACTTTGTACTTCTCATTGTTGCAACAGGTCCACCTGAATCCTTAAATGACTTATTTTTCCCCATCTCCTCCATAAGTTATACTGACATCAAATATATTGAAAGCGGGGGTTTGCACTACTTTTATTGCTAGAGAGGTTGAACATTTCTTCATGTGTCTATTGGCCATCCTTCTTTCCTCTTCAGAGAAGTTTCTGTGTAAGTTTTAGCCCACTTATTTTCGAGTTAGTTGTTTCTTTGAGGATTTGTTGTTGGGTGGTTTAATTTTTGAGTTCCAGGTATATTTTAGATATGAGACCCTTGTCTGTTGTATGTGTAGTGAAGAACTTCTCCCAATCTGTGGGCTTTCAATTGATCTTGCTAATTATGTCCTTTGCCATGCAGAAGCTCTGCAATTTCATGCAATCCCATTTTTCCAACCTTTCTTTGATTTCTTGTGTTTCTGGTTCTCTATTAAGAAAATTTTGGCCTGTACCAAGGAGTCCTAGGGTTTCTTCTCTTCCATCCTGTAATGTTTTCAGGGTGTCTGTTTGACTCTGAGGTCTTTGATCCATTTGGAGTTGATTCTGGTGCAGGGTGATACATAACGATCTAGCTTAATTTTCTTCAAGTAGTTAACCAATTTTGCCAGAACCCTTTACTGAAGAGGCTGTCTTTCTTCCATTCTATTTTTTAGCTCCCTTATCGAAAATGACATGGCTATAGGTCTGTAGGTTCATTTCTGGGTTTTCAATTCTATTCCATTGGTCCTGAGGTCGGATCTTGTGTCAGTACCAATCTGTTTTGATTATTATGGCTTTCTAGTAGAGTTTGAAATTTGATATTGCTATTCCTCCAGCATCGGTCTTTCTGTTGAGGGTCATTTTAGCTATTCGGGGTCTTTTATTGTTCCATATAAATTTTTGGATTGCCTCTTCTATTTCCTTGAAGAATGAGGATGTTATATTGATAGGTATTGTATTGAATTTGTTGATAGCCTTGGGAAGTGCGGCGAACGCCTTCTCGGCCAGCGAGGAAGAACGACCACCACACCAGGAGTCTTCTCAGATCACACTTTATTGGAGAGCCTTTTAGTTGAAGGGAGAGCTTGAGCGCAAGAGAGCGAGCAAGGAAATACAGCCGCTTATATAGGGTTTGGAACACGGGTCGCTTCAGGATTGGCTGTCCGCCTTTTGCCGTCACCAGGTGCCACGGGATTGGCTCAGGATTTACAATGATGGCGCATGCGCAAAGCTAGGGACCCGCAGCCCTGCCAAGCACTTGCCTAATATGGAGTCGTTTACCTCTAAGCTGAAAGGAAGTGGGCGCCATCTTGTAATGGCGTTTGTCCCGGCTCCCTGCAGTTCCCCCTTTTTGTTTTGGCAACAGGTAAGAGTAGAGGTCGGGTCTCTGCCTCAAAAAGAGGACCTTGCACTGGCCTTCGCCTGGGGGGCGCCTTCCCCAGTGACGACCAGGCCCGTCCGATGCCTTTTTTGCAGAGGTGGGATCTTGGGCATCAACTCACTTGCAGCCCAACGTGCTCTTCTTGAGAGGAAAATTCTTCTCAAGTGCAGTGCACTTGCCTTGCACCCTGTTCCAAGTTATCAGTCACATACCCGTCCCGGTGCAATGGGATCCCCAGATCCCTCGGGGTGCTAGGGCTATGCGAAATGATAAGGCTTAATGACCTCTCAGGGCCGACAGCCAAATTTGGGGTGAGGATCCACTCTCCAAGGCGGCTAATGCTTGCGAAATAACAACTTTGTCCCTACTGGTTTGGGCTCGAAGGCGACAGACCAACCAAAGGCAGACCACGCATCCGCCCAAGCAGCAAGCTAAAAATATTCCAACTCCCACCCACTCCTTAAACCAGGAAACAGCGGAGGAAATCCAGGACTGGAGCCCCTCCACAAATCCGGGATCCATTCGCGTTGAATTAACAATCACAATGGCAATCCGCAGCTTCTCCAGCATCTCATCAAACTCGCCAGTCCAATTACCTAAAAGATAACTGCTGTTTGAGATAAGAGCAGGATGCCTGGAGAAAGGGCAGATGCATTTTTAACCAATTGGAAGCACAAGCTCCCGTTTAGGGAAATGGATCGATTTTTTCTGATGGGCGCTTCTTCCACATCCAGTGTGAGGTACGGGAGATCCATGGTTTTGTTAAAAAGGCGGGCATCGTGCCTAACTGGCATCGGCCTCGGGAACACCGATAGGATCCCCCATCGTAGCTCTCCTTGACTGTGATAGGTCTTGACCATCAGTAATATTATCACGCTCAACGCCTTCTTGATCATCCTGTTTTTCGTCCTGAGTTTCCTTGACCAATCTTGTTAGCCGAGTTGGGACCCAATGTGGTGTTTCTTGATCCTGTGGAAAAACACAAACAGCTCCCCTGGATCTCGTAATAGCCAGATCCGGTCCATACCATTTGTTATCAATGACATCCTTCCACATAACCATGTCTTTATTGTCTGTAGAGTCTCTTGTCACATGCCGGTCTGCTACAGACTGGTCTTTATCATTTAAAATTAAAAAATTGAGGGTAAAGAGCGCAAGGGAAAGTCTTTCCCTGGGGGACGCTGACTCAGCAATTCCCCCTTTTTGTTTTTGAAGCATTTCTTTTATGCTTCTATTGGCTCTTTCCACTATACTTTGTCCTTGAGGATTATAAGGCAACCCGGTAGTGTGGGCAACTTGCAGTTGTGCACAAAAGGCACGAAAACCCTGGGAAGTATAAGCAGGGCCATTATCTGTCTTAAGTCTAAGGGGCTTTCCCCAAGCTGCCCAAGCTTCCAAGCAGTGTATTTTAACGTGAGACACCTTTTCTCCTGCCAAAGGTGTGGCATGAATGACACCAGAAAAGGTGTCCACAGACACATGCAAATATTTTAACTTACCAAATTCTGTCAAATGAGTAACATCCATTTGCCATAAGGCGTTTGGTCTCAACCCCCTGGGGTTTACCCCCACATGGGGAGGATGAAGAAAGGTAACACAAGATTTACAGGCTTTAACAATTTCCCTAGCTACATGTCTGGGCAAATTATATCTTTTCCTAAGGGTATTTGCAGGCACATGATACAACCTATGAAAATCCTCTGCCAATTTTACAGGATCAGCAGCGACCAGAGCCACAGCCCAAGTTGCTTGATCCACTAAGTCATTACACTTTGCCATTGGGCCCGGCAACATAGAGTGAGCACGAATATGTCCAATATAAAAAGGGTGTTTTCTGTCTAAAATAAGGGATTGAATCTGTAGCAAAACATTAGAAATTGTACTGGCCTGTTTAATTGAAGCAGCAACTTCAAGGGAAGCAACAGCATTTACTACATACAATGAATCAGAAAACAAGTTAATAGGTTGACTAAATCTTTTAAAAACTTCAAGCACAATTAAACATTCAACAGCCTGTGGGACGTTTGGCCGAAAATTAAAGACCACCGGCTGTCGGCATCCTTGAACAAGGAAGGCACCTTGTCCAGATTTTGATCCATCCGTAAAAATGGTTAAAGCATCAGCCAAGGGTTTCTTTGAAGTAACAACAGGAAAATATATTAAATCTTTTTTAACTATGGCAAGCAAAGGATGTTTAGGATAATGATTATCAATAATATTGGGGAATGAGCAAACAGGAATCGCCCACATATCCACTGTAGCGGCCAAAATCTCAACTTGCTCACGGGTATATGGAATGATTAATTTATCTGGGATCTTTGCAAAGTGCATCAA
Source organism: Dipodomys spectabilis (assembly GCF_019054845.1). Lineage (NCBI taxonomy): Eukaryota > Metazoa > Chordata > Mammalia > Rodentia > Heteromyidae > Dipodomys > Dipodomys spectabilis. Next base: position 4,099,711 of record NW_024870793.1, read on the forward strand.
ACAATACTTTATGCCCAAAAGTGCTTGTTTAGCCACTAATTCAGGAAAATATTGGACTGTCTTTGCTCCCACCGAGTTGCCATGAAGCCACCACAAGGGGCCATTTTGCCAAAGAACCCCCGTGGGATAATTTTTCGTTTTTAATATACATAAATCGATAGGTAATTTTAAATCAACCCGTGAAAGTTGAGCCCTAGACAAAGCTGCCTCAACCTTTTGTAGGGAATTTAGTGCTAAAGGTGTCAGGGACCTAGAGGAGGTGACTTCAGGGTCACCCTCCAAAATGGCAAACAAAGGTAACAACTCTGACCGAGGGAGATTAAGAAATCCCCTTATCCAATTAATGTCTCCTGCCAATTGCTGAAAATCATTAAGTGTTTTAAGGTGATCAGTTCGAATAAAGAGCTTTTGCGGCTTAATCTCATTGGGAGAAACAATGGTTCCCAGAAATTGAACAACACTAGTCTGTTGAACCTTTTCAGGGGCAATTATCAATCCCTTCTCAGCTAAGGTCTCCGTTATCTGCCCAAACACTCTATGAAGAGTCTCTTTTGAAGGAGCAGCCAACAAGATATCATCCATATAATGGATAATCCGTACCTTTGGAAAGTTTTTTCTAACAGGGGCCAACACAGCTCCTACAAACAATTGACAAATTGTTGGGCTATTAGCCATCCCCTGAGGGAGAACCTTCCACTGGTAGCGAGCATCCGGAGTTTCATGATTAACTGAAGGTAAAGTAAAAGCAAAGCGCTCCCTGTCCTTTTTATGGAGCGGTATGGAGAAAAAACAATCCTTAATATCTAAGGCTAAAATAGGCCATTCTTTAGGTAATGCCGAAAGCAGGGGGAGCCCCCTTTGCACCGGTCCCATGATCTGCATCTGAGCATTTACTGCTCGAAGGTCATGTAGCAGTCTCCATTTTCCAGAGGCCTTTTTTATTACAAAAATTGGGGTGTTCCAGGATGACACGGAAGGTTCAACATGCCCCAACTGTAGCTGTTCCTGAACAAGGGTTTGTGCTGCTTCCAACTTTTCTTGAGAGAGGGGCCCTGAGGAACCCACACCGCTTTTTGGGATAACCAAGGTATGGGCACCGCACCTTTAGTGGAAGCTTTGTTTTCAGGGGCCCCTAAGAAAAACCCAAACCCTTTCTATCCTGCTTAGGAAGTGGCTCTATTGGCTCCTTGCATCCTTGGAGACATCGCCCAAGCCCCAGGGCTGGAACAAATCCTTGTTGTTTTATCATGTTTTGACTGGCCTCGGAATAATCATTAGTCAAGGTTAACTTTAGCTGTTGCTGTACATCTCTTCCCCAAAGATTAACGGGGACGTCAACCACAAAGGGTTGCATCCTCCCGATCTGGCCTTCGTCTGTTCTCCAAGTCAATTCTTTTGCACTTAACTGTGGGGCCTCAGCATAGCCCAGCCCTTGCAAGGTTTGGGAGGATTTTTGAGTTGGCCATTGTCTTGGCCATTGCCCTCTTCGGATGATGCTTCTATCTGCCCCTGTATCCACTAGTCCCTCAAATCTTTTTCCTTCCACTTGAAGAGTTAACATGGGCCTTTGGTCCAAAGCTAAGGACAGACATGTAAGGTCGACTCCAGTGGAGCCTAACCCTCCATCACCTCTCTTTATCTCCTTAGCAGGGAAGTTGCCGTGCAAGGAAGGCAAAACCAGAAGTTGTGCAATTCTGTCTCCAGGGGAAATAGACACTACCCCGCGGGGGACATGACAGAGGACCTTAATGGTTCCCGTATAGTCCGGGTCAATTACCCCTGGGTAAATTATTAGCCCCCTCATAGTAGAGGAGGAGCGTCCTAGAACTATTCCTACAGTGTCCTTATCCAGGGGTCCTGTCATGTCCGTCTCCACAATCTGAACTCCCATCTGTTGGGTTAATACCAGTCCGGAGGTGGCACAGAGGTCCAACCCTGCGGAGCCTGAGGTTGCTCTCTTTGGTTGGAGGGTTGTTGTGGGGGTTGTTCGGGAACCGGAGTCTGAAATGCCCCATAAATTTTCGGGCCGTGGGGACGAGGGCCCCTTTTCCCGTTTTTTTGGCTCTGGTTCTGAATGAGTGTTTGAAATGATTTTTGGGATAAGATGTCCATCAATGTCCCTGACTGACCTACATTCGTTGGCCCAATGCTTCCCCTTTTTACAACAAGGACACACCCCTGGAGTCCTTAGCGGCCTGGGCGTGTTTTGTGCAGGACCACCATTTTGAGGGCACTGCCGTTTAACATGTCCCAACTGACCACACCGAAAATATCCTTTTCCCTTATTATCTTTTGCGGCCCTGGCAGCTGACAAAACAGCAGCCGCCAGCCCCGCATTGGTCAGAGGGCCACCCACCTCTCTACAGGCTTTTATCCAAGCTTCCAGGCTTTGAGTTCTAACTGGGGTAATTGCCCTCTGACATTCCTGAGTACTTTGTTCAAAAATGATTTGTTGCACAAATGGCATGGCTGTCTCCAAATTTCCTAACACCCGCTCAGCTGTCTCCAGCATGCGAGCAACAAAGTCGGAAAATGGTTCATTAGGGGCCTGAGTGATTTTTGTTAAATTGCCCGCCATCTCCCCCTTGTTTGGAAGAGCTCGCCAGGATTTGTAAAAAAGGGTATTCACTTGCCGGTACACTTCAAAGGGGTACCCCATTTGATCCACGGCAAAGGGTCCCTGCCCAAGAAGCATGTCTACAGTCCAATCAGGATGCCCATCATGGACGTTTTGTCTATATTGAGCTTGAGCCTTATCATGAACAATAGATCGAAAATCAAGAAATTGCCCGTGGTTAAGTCAGGTGCGGGCCACCTCGAACCAGTCCGTAGGCGTCATGGCATTAACAGTCAGCCTTCGGAGTAAGGCTATGGTATAATTAGCCATCACTCTATAAGTCCGGACTGCCTCAACTAAATCCTTAAGCTGGGAGTAGGAAACCGGCTCAAAATTTCTTTCATTAGTAATTGGATTTTCAAAAACCGGAAATGCGGCCGCCAGTCGCGACCATGTGCTCCCTTTTATAGTGACTCCGCCCCGCCGGCAGGTATGGCGGGGGAGGGGCCGACGGGTGAGGGCCAGCTCCTTTCCTCCTTTCTGGCTGCTGCGGTACTCTTATCGTTTGGGGACGCCACCCTCCCCATATCTGTCTGCCTCATACTCAGCTGCAGCCTCTTCTAAGTCTTCATTATCAGCTGGATCGAGCTGCTCTCCCTCCTCCTCTAACATTTCTTCCTCTGAGTCACTCACAGGATCACTGCGTTCTTGGTCCTGCCCTTCCACATGTAGGGCTGAGAACCGGTTTGAAAATTCCTTCAAAGAAGGGTACAGGGGTCTCCTTGAGACCCCCTCTTTGTGGTCATCCCCACAATGCAGACAGGCACAGAGAACCACCAGAAAGACAAACCACAAAGGAAGCAGCAATGCAAACAACCAATAGTCCATAGTAAAAAACAGCATACCTAGGGATACTTACCGACGTCTCCTCTCTGTGTGTTGAGTTCTGGCTCCTGTTCGACCTCTTGCGCAGGTCCCGGGTTTCGGCACCACTTGCGGCGAACGCCTTCTCGGCCAGCGAGGAAGAACGACCACCACACCAGGAGTCTTCTCAGATCACACTTTATTGGAGAGCCTTTTAGTTGAAGGGAGAGCTTGAGCGCAAGAGAGCGAGAAAGGAAATACAGCCGCTTATATAGGGTTTGGAACACGGGTCGCTTCAGGATTGGCTGTCCGCCTTTTGCCGTCACCAGGTGCCACGGGATTGGCTCAGGATTTACAATGATGGCGCATGCGCAAAGCTAGGGACCCGCAGCCCCGCCAAGCACTTGCCTAATATGGAGTTGTTTACCTCTAAGCTGATAGGAAGTGGGCGCCATCTTGTAATGGCGTTTGTTCCGGCTCCCTGCAGGGAAGTATTGCCATTTTCAGGATTTTGATCTTTCCAATCCACGTGTATGGGAGTTTTTGCCACTTTCTAAGTTCTGTTTTGATTATCTTTTTCAGGTTTTTAAAATTTTCATCATTGAGGTCCTTCACTTCTTTGGTTTAGTTAATTCCTAGGTATTTTATTTTTTGTGGGGCTATTATTAATGGTGTTGCTTTCCTGATTTCAGCCATGCTTTTCTCATTGTTTGCATACAGAAAAACCATTGATTTTTGAGGGTTAATTTTATACCCTGCTACTTTGCCAAAGTTTTGATTCACCTTGAGTAATTTGGGAGTAGATTCTGTAGGATTCTATAAGTATATAATCATGTCATCTGCAAAGAGGGAGAGTTTTACTTCTTCTTTCCGTAATTGGATCCTATTTATATTTGCATCTTATATTATTGCTGCAGCTAGGCATTCTAATACTAGATTCCGTGCTGTCCCTCAGCTCTTCAGCTCAAGGCTATTTCTCTATAACTTGAGCCACAGCATCACTTCTGGCTGTTTTCATTTTGCTTATGTGGTACTGAGAAATCGATCACAGGGCCTCATGCATGCAAAGCAAGACTTCTACCACTGAGCCACCTTCCCAGCACCTCTCTTCTCTTTCTAACAGGATTTGCTAAGGATCTGTCAATTTGTTAATTTTTTAAGTACCACTTCTGTTTTGTTGATTCTTTCTATGTTTTTATGGATTCTAATTCATTTAATTTTGATTTAATTTTAATTATTTCTTTCCATCTACTGGATTGGTGTTTATCCTGCTGCTCTTTTTCAAGGAGGCTCAGATGTCTCATTAAATTATTGGTTTCACATCTCTCCAATTTGTTGATGTAGGTATTCAGAGCTATAAACTTACCTCTGATTACTGCCTTTCCTGTGTCCCAGAGGAGCTGGTAGTTTGTGTGTTCATATTTGTTGAATATTATGAACATTTGAATTTGGTTTCTGATATCTTCCATGATCCACTGGTGATTCAACGGTGTGTTCTTCAGCTTCCATGTGTTATAGGACTTTCTTTGGTGGTTTTGGTGTTGAGTTCTAATTTTATTCTCTTGTGGTCTGAAAGAATGCAAGGTATAACTTCAATGTTTTTGAATTTGTACAAGTGTGCTTTTTGACCTAAATCTGTGGTCTAATTTGGAAAAAGTTCCATATTCTGCTGAGCATTCTGATAATACTGTGTGAAATATTAAATCTAGGTGATCTATGCAGTTGTTTATATCTGCGGTTTCTCTATTGAGTTTTTGCCGAGTTGATCTCTCTAGTGAGGGGAGTGGTGAGTTAAAGTCCCCAGCAATTAATGTCTTTGGATCTACGTGAGATTTGAGAAAAAGTAGTTTTTCTTGAATAAATTTGGGTGCTCCATTGTCTTGTGAATAGAGATTTAGAATTTCAATATCCTCCTGAAAGAGAGATCCCTTAATTAGTATGTAGGAACTTTCTTTATCTCTTCTCACTAATTTAAATTTGAATTCTATTTTATCTGATATTAGGATTGCAACTCCTGCCTCTTTTGGGGGACCGTTTGTGCTTGGTAGATTTTGTTCCAGCCTTTCACTTTGAAAATGTATTTGTTTTTATGGGAAAGGTGTGAGTACTGAAGGGAGCAGATGGAAGGATCTTGCTTTTTAATCCAACTAGACAGTCTATGTTGCCTAATTGGAGAGTTAAATCTCTTAATGTTGGGAGATTGGACTGAGATGTATTTGGGAGTTCCTGCCATTTAATCCACCTTCTTGAGGGCTGCGGCAAATGAGTTCTTCCTATGGTTCTTGGATTCTCAGTTTGGATGTGGTTTCTTGGCCTTTATTGTGGTCTTGTTGGTTTTCTCTGTGTAGGACAACTTTAAGTATCTTTTGTAAAGCTAGTTTGGTAGAGATATATTGTTTCACTTTTTCTTTTGTATGGAAGGTTTTTATTTGACCTTCAGTTATGAAGAAGAGTATAGCTGGGTACAGTATTCTTGGTTGATAATTGTTTGTCTTTAGGGCATGACCTACATCAATCCAGGCTCTTCTTGCTTTAATTGTCTCTGCTGAGAAATCTGAGGTGATTCTAACTGGTTTCCCATATAGGTGATTCATATTTTCTCCTTGACAACTTTGAGGATGTTTTCCTTGGTCTGAATTGATCCTGTGGGGATTATAAGGTGGTGATATGACGTCCTCTTCAGGTCTGGTCTATTTGGGGTTCTAAAAGCTTCTTGTATTTGAATAGACTTATCATTTTGCACGTTCGGGAAGTTTTCTGCTAGGATCCTGTGAAACAAATTTCCTAGACCATTAACTTCTGTTTCTAGGTGCTACTCTACATCTGTTATCTTCAGATTATGCATTCTGATGGTGTCTTCCAAATGTTGAATAGGTCTATCATATTTCTTGGATTTGTCTTGGATAGTTGTACGTTCTTTCTCTATAATATCTAAGCTGTCTCCCATCCCCGAGTTTTGATCTTCTGCATGGTCTTACCTACTGTCAAGAATTTCTATTTTGTTTTTTTTAGTTCTTTTGCTTCTAATTGCTTGGCTTTGATGGCTTCAAATTGATTGTTGGAGCTTTGTTTTAGATTTTGTTTGAATTTCTTTACTTCCTTAATTTGGTGTTCAGTGTTTATTCTCAAATCACTTAGTTGATTGGTTATGTTTTTCTTGGACTTCCATTCCTTCTGTTGGCTCCATTCAGCATTCACTTTCCGGCCTCCCTGACTTTTTTCAGCTGTCTTTTAATGGATTCCATGAATGCCTCTAATTAGTATGAAAGTAATACTAGCTATGTGCTAGAACACAATTTTAAGGCAAGTATCAACCAAAGTCCTGTAGTTGTACAGTCAAAAGTCTGCAGATACAATCTAGTTCAACAGAAACAATCTATTGAATGTCAAAAACTATGTATTAATGGTCTAAGAACAGCAAATTTGATTTTGGCGAGCCAGAAATTACTAGGTTTAGGGAGAAATGTGGGGAAAAATAGAATTAGAGAGATGTGGAAAGGTAAAAAGAAAGTAAAATTAACTAAGTCCTAATCTTATAGAGGGAAATGGATTGGACAGAATGATAGGAGAAAGAGAAGAGTAAAATAGGGACAAGAAAAAATGGAAAAGCAAAAATTTAAATTTAAAAAGTGAAACACAAAAATTATGCAAGTTTAAGGAAGTATTATTGAGAGAAAAACGCAGATAGGATGAGAGGAGAGGAGGAGTAGAAAGAACATTTGAAAAATTAAAAAATAAAAATACTTAAAATATTGTATACAGATAAAGAGATAATACTGTTATTAAGGAATTTAAGCCTAAGAGGTTTTGAATTAAATAATAAATTTCTGGATTATATGTGTACACAACGAGGGATAAGATCTAATAATCGATGACAGGTATATCTGAGGATGAGCAGAACAGCAATTAAATCACCCAAAAAAAGAATGAAAGAGAAGAAAAAATGAAAAGAATGAGAAAGAAAGAAAAAGGACCAAAAGTTTAGTAGAAATAAAATAAAAATAAAAAAACATACACACGCATATTCACCTAAAATAAAAATTTTAAGAGGAAAAAAAGATTAATAGAATACATTTTTTAAAAAAAGTAATAATTAAAAATAGGTATACAAATAGGGAACTTAGATTTTTTTTTGGGGGGGGGGAAGGGTGAACAGGAAGATTCTGTCCCTTGGTGGAGTCTCCGGTCTGCTTGTGCTGTTTGGTTTTCCTGTGGCTTGATTGATTTCTTAAATCAATTTGTTCTGGCAGGCAGAAAAATGCTCTGCTTTACCCAGAATTTTGTGATCCTCCTCCCTCCCAGGAGGAAGATCTGTTTTGAGTGTCACAAAAGAGGAAGGTGGCTGTTTCCTCTAATTTGGAGATGCTGTGATGAGGCTAGGTTCTGGGTAGAGTTGAGGCCTTTCAGCAAACAGTAGCTTTTCCCTGAGAGGCTAGCTTCTGAGACATTCACAGTGCCCAGCCTGGAGCCATTCTCAAGGTTTATGTTTACTGAATTTCATTTGATTATCTAGGCTGCTATAAGGAGGGGCAGCCTCTGGCTCTGTTTACCCAGTGAAGAAAGACACTCCTCTGGGGGGAGAGATTTCACTGCCTGGGCTGAGTGACTTTCTCCTCCGTGGAGCAGAGTCTTGTTTCCTTTGTAGTCTCTGGTCTGCGATCTGTAGGATCAAGATATCTGCTCCTTGTCAGCTCTTGCTGGTGTTGAGTAGAATCTGCTAGCTTGCTCTGTCTGGCACGTTTGTCCAGGATTCTCTGTGTTGTAGGTGGCCACCACAACCGCGGCTACCAGCAAGTGCTCAGATCTGCCTCCTTGCCTGGATTTTCCTTCTCTGGCCAAACTCTCTGTACTGTTATGGCACACTTGGTTTAATTCTCCCCCTAAGACTGTTCACTGGAACACTAAAACTACTTTCTATGCAAGAGCTTGTTTAGCCTCCAGCATTTCTCGGGCATTTTCCTGGAACTACTCCTCTTTTTTTACCTCTCCTGTATATTTTTTGTTTTGGAACAAGTGTCATGTCTGGCCAATCATTCAAAAGGAAGCTTATTCCATTAATTTAATAGAAAAGGAATGCAGCCTTACTGCATCTCAAGGCAACTTTGAGTATAATGTTAATGTGATAATTCACATCATTGAATTTTCAAAGTCGTTTTGATAATTTTTTTGTTAAACTGTTCATTAAAGGGGTTCCAAATAGCAAGAATAAAAAACAATGTTTTGCTTTCAAAGAATGTTTTAAAAGCTAGTAATTCAAGAAAACACCTTCTATTTTTCCAAGATTCCATGGTGAAGAATTTCTCTTTTATCATAACCCTTATCACTCACCCCCTCACTTCAAACTTGTAGCTTTATTCAGTTTTATTGTTCAAGCTTTCATTTTGGTACTAGCATCTGTAATCTCCTTGTAGTATTTGACAATGAAATTCAATTTGTTGTTAAAGAGCTCAATTCATATTGCCAAAGGCAGACTCATGAGCATATCATAGTGATAGTATGCAACTATTCCATCAATTAATATAAGTACCACATAAATGTGCATCTTCATATAATTTTTAATTGCAAAGTAATTACATATCTATGTCATAAAATAATTCTGACCACTAGTAGAAGAGGCTAAGCTCAACTTTTGCATCATCCCCAATATTTTTTGTAAAATTTTCTTTCTCATTAACTTTCACTGCAAGTCCTTCTTTCCTAGCAATAAGTTATAAGTCATGTCCTTGGATTTAAGTCAACTTTGAGTAAGCTGTTTTCTTTCCACCACCAGTTAGTTCCTCGTGTTAAATACCTGAAGAATAACTTGTCCCAATGTGCCTGCAAAAGGAGTATCCAACTCGACTGTCTGTGCCCACTATTCCCTTGCTTTGTTTGGGAATGGAGTATCAGAGACAGGGGTGTCAGGTTTCAGATGGCTGGAACCATGGTGTTATGAATTATGAGTAGCAGAAAAGAGTAGTAGAGACTAGGATACCAGGTAAAGGGTAACTGTGACTGTAATTACTGAGTTACAGAGTCAGGAAATTTGTTAGAAGCAACAGTTTTGCACGAGTTGGGTGAGCTAATACAGGCATACAGAACTGTTTAGCAGGGAAAAGGAAGCATAGACAAAGTGAAAGAGTAAATGTTGTGAGGGACTGTGGGGCACAATCAGGGTAACAAGGTCATGGGTGTGCAAACTGGGTAGCCAGTACTATGGGAGAAGCAATTGTCATGGTGGCCTGATGTGGTGCAGAACTCTGGGTTTGCCTGTCCAGTTTTGGCTGTTAGATCTTTAGGGAAACTACCTCTAGCAGCTCATTATCAGCTTGTTGTGTTCAGGCACGTGCCATCTATAAATGTCTACTCCAAGTAGATTGCATTCTTTGACACCAGCTATAGAATCTTTGCTCTAAGCAGCCTGAGAGACCACACTCCACAATGCTACAGAACAAGCTCCACATAGTGAGCTGCAATCACCTCATACAACTCTTGCTGCTCCTCTCCAATGTCAATTATAATGGTAGCAAGGGATCTGAGATGTGCTCAGCAGCAGTGCTCTGGGAAGCTATCAATTCTTACGTTGTCATTCTGGGAGTTCCCTAGAAATAGGCAAGAGCACTTGCTGATGTTCTTCCAACCTCTCTCTGTGTGGCTCTGCACAAACAGACTGTTGTACCTCAGATTGGTTACCTGGATGTCCAGGTGGCCTCAAACGTGCTCTATCTTCTCTCTCTAGGTGCTCTTCTGTTTCAGCTGCTTTTCCATTTCCCTCCAGGTAGCTTGCTTCATCTCCACATTCTTTGAATTCTGCTGCATATCAACCTGTGGCTTTCACACCAAGCCCTTCCACTTTCTCATCTACCTCTCTAGCTGTGAATCTGGCACAATAAGTTACATGTATGTTCTGTATCTGTTTATCAAGGTTTGAGCTAGAATCTAGGTGATACTAGCTAACTGAGAACATGGGAGCTTCTTAAATACTCCCCTGCCACTCACTGCTCATTGAGACAAATGCAAATGTGTTCTGGTCAGTCTCTCCTTCTCCATTTCTGGTGAATAAAGTGAAGTCACAATGGACCTACCAGACAGCTGCTATGTCAGCAAGTGACCAAACCAAAGATAATATAGTGAGGGGATACTTATCAAGTGTAGTAGGATAAATGCACATATTTGTGTATATTACTAAGGGCTTTCATCAAACTAGTTATTTTATGTCCAAAATGGCAGATCAATGTTAGGCTCTCCTCGAGATCTTGCTGTTCTTCAAGTCCTGAGGACTCCTACATACAACTAAGACCTAATGATATGGGTGAATAAGAAAGTCGGTGAGTATGGATTAGTATTCTGATAGTGTGCTAAGTTTTTGTCTTGTCATGACTATGATGAAATCAATGTCATTTCTCTGACTTAAACCTTATCTCTTTATTTGGCATAATTGGCAGATTGCTAGTGTGTCATTTTTTCCTGTTAGTTCAGTGCACAAGGGAAAACATTAAGCATGCCAAACCATGGGTTTCCAATGTCCTAGTAGATGCTTTGCCTTCTAGGACCATCCTTCCAGGTAACTCTCTGTTTAGCATATTGCACAATGTCCCAATCAATGAAATATTTTTGAGCCTAGGAGAAAATGTCCATTTATAAAACAGTACACATAAGAAGCAGAAGATGCCCTACACTCAAATGCTCCTGGAGAACAGAGTGTAAGGGTGTCTACACAGTTGGGAAATAGGATTCTGAGGGGTGGAAAAGGATGAGTTTAGATAGCAAACCTAGAAGTAACTATAAGTTTCTGAATTCCTAACCTTACTTCTTTCTGCCCCTCGGGTAGAATTCAGGAAGAGGTGGAATGTTTATGATCACAAAAAGGAGTTTTTAATCCTAGGCCCAAACTCTACGTGTTCCTGTTACATCTTCCCACCTGACCCTGATGTAAATGGTCAGAAGGGCAAAGAGGAAGGGAGCCCCATGCTCAGGAATATAAATGGAGCTTACAAGTAACTTCAGTCTCTGACTTTCTATTTTGAAGGTAAGATATAAGTCAGTTTGGGTGTCTACAAAATCAGTTTCTAGGCTCTATGGTTCCATCAGAACTTCTTTCCCTCCTTCTATGTTTTGACAGCAACAGTTAGTACAGTGCTTCTGTCTTTTAGGGGCAATCTTTCTTTTCACACAAAGCTCAAAGTAGACAATAGGTGGAAGCTTCCATTAAATCAAAAAGTATTTAATAGCACACAGTGAGTGCTTTACCTGAATTCCTGGACCTAACAAATTCCCAATTCTGAAGAGAACGTGATTATGTGTGAGTACTAACAATCTCCACTGAATGGTGAGCTTAGAAAACTTTTCCCAAGGCAGGTTCTGTCCAGGTTATTAGGATGGCTGAGATCTACTGGATCAATGAACTTACAGACAATGCAAGGCAGAAAAGTCTAAGAGATTGAGTTCCAAAAGAAGAAACTAGACCAAGAAGAGAAAACATGTCATTGCTGGAAAAGGAGGAAGACTTAAGTAGGAGAACGTTTTTCTTAATACAGTCAGGGGTATAATTATAACAAAGTTCTAAGTTGTGGCTCCTCAGTAGAAACTATCAGATCAAACCTCAATAAAACTAAATATAAAACTTATATAATTAAAAAAACTATTTGGATTTCTGTACTAACATCTTCCTTAAGGGGAGTGATTGTGGTGTGTGTGTGTGTGTGTGAATGCGCGCGTGTGTGTGTGTGTGTGTGTGTGTGTGTGTGTGTGTGTGTGTGGTGTCTGAGATTATGTATGGAACAGCATTGGTTCTTGAAAATCATCATATTGACACTACCTTTTACGTTTCCCATTCAAGTCTGGTGGCGTTGTAGCTCTACCACTTGAAACACACAATTCTCACTTTCTTCTGTTTAACTGGAGATAAACATGTAATGAATATGTCAACCTGGGTTGGTTTCAAACTATGATCTTCAGATCTTACTCTCTGGAGTAGGTAAGGTATAAGAGTGAGCCACTATGCTCAGCACTGTATTTCCAGTAGGTTACTTAATCTTTCTGAATCTCGGCTTCTTCCTGGGTGGAAAGTGAAAATAATTACTTTGTGGACCTTAGAATTGGGTGGGAAATATGACTGGGTGCAGGAAGTATACGTGTTTGGGATGTGTGTACAGAGCCTGACACTCTCATAAAACTACTGATGTTTATATTGAAATGTATTCCAGGAATTGGAAACAAGAGAGATTTTTCTGTTCTTGTTTATCCATTTATGGGCATTGAGGGAGTCAGAGATATTTAAGGAGAACAGGGAAACAAAGGCAGCACTTGTACTCTGTATATACTGTATTCACAATGAGCTATACCACTGAGGACAGGGACAGGAGGGATGGGATTGTCAAACAAGAAATGAACTCATTACTTGACTTACAATAGGTTTATCAGTATGTATACTCCCTTAACAATAATAATTTTAAAAATACAGGTTGATGATTTTCTCCTCCAGTTTTTGTAGGTTCCCTTAAGACTCAGGCCCACCAATGGAGTTTTTGAAGGTCAATTTATTTCATAATTAACATAAAGCCATAATTTCTTAAGAAATGTTATAAAAAGTATTTCATTTTTAGTACTGGTTTCTCTTTCAGTGGCAATTATACATGTTGTTCGCAGAGCTAATGTTTTACTTTCTGTTTTGAGTATTTGTCAGGTGCTCTATCTTGGCACCCTGCCCTTACCCAAAATGGTAATCAACCTTTGAAATTAATGTACTTGAGTATGAGTCTCATTTATTTATTTAATTTGTTGTTGGTGGTGAACTCTTGGCCTGGTCACTTTCCTTCAGCATTTCTGCTCCAAATTGGTGCTCCACCACTTGAGCCACAGTACCACATCTAGCTTTTTCTGCTTAGGTGGTGCTGTGGAATCAATCCTAGTGTCTCATACATTCAACATAAGCTGACTAACAGTGATCCACCTCCTCAGCCCCTAGGACTGGTATTTTTGTGCATGGGTATATCAAGCAAACCTATTGAGCAAATGCATTCATTTGAAACTAGACATATTCAAAATTATGAATTATCAGATATTTTAACAAATAAAACAGTTAACATTGTTACTAGGAATTGTTTGTCTCCCCACGCTAAAAACATGGAGGATGTATTTTAAACTAAAACTACAAAATAAATTTTAAGATCTTGGTGCAAACAAACCTGTCCAGGTGTTATTACATTAAACAGAGAATTCAAAATTATTTTTCTTCTTGAATACAGATATCAAAGGTCTTATAATACTTATTTCAAATTGCAAATTAAAGGGAAAATCAGTAAGGAGGTAAAATTTATATTGAATGTTAATTTTTGAAGAAGTAGAAAAGATCCTAGATGGCAGACTAAAGACAAACAATATCAGAGCCCTATATGCTCAATAATAAATAAGAAATTTTAATTGAAAAATTGATCTGGAAGGTGCACATCAGGCAAAGCAAGCAATCAGATCATACAACCAACCAAAAAACATCATAATTATATCGCAGAAAAAGGAGACAAGTTCTGACCAGGGCTCAACGTCCTTATCCTTGATTTCAATGATACACATACACATACACCCCTCTACACACATACACACACACACACACACACACAAACACAAACACACAGGAATGTATGCAACAGCTCAACCTACTCACATCCATTCAACATGAATCAAAGATCTTCCTGTAATATTGGAAACTTTAAAACTTTCTAGTCTTGTAAATAATTGATAACAGATGCATAAGCAATTATTTTCTGAATAGACTCTGCTATAGAAATGAGAGTTCATGATGGTTATAACTACTTAAACATCTCTGAATCTTGAAAGAATTAAACAAGAGACAATTCGAATTTTGGGACTATACTTCTACCAGCTATTCTTCAAAGGCTTGATAAGAAGTTACAAAATCAAAAATTAAATATCAAATTAATACAACTAATAGTTGTGTAAGTAAGTACAACTAATATTGTGTAAATGAAGTGAAAGACACTGATGAAAAACCCATGCTGCCTCCATTTCTAAGCCGGCTGCACATTGTGGAACCTTTGATTCTGCTGGGCCAGGCCCACAGTTGTCTTCCCCAGAGCAGTGGCCCTGCTGGGGTTGGCACTGGGAGCTGTGTGGAGAGGTGGGGAGGCCGCGGGGGAGACTGAGCTGGGATTGGGGATAGGGGTAGTAGGGAGAGTACTGGAGGCCCTGGAAGAGGCTGGTGAAGGGAGGAAGGAGGCAGTAGGCCAATGGCTCAGGAATCAACAGCCCCAAAGGCAGCTGGGTTCTGGATAGTGTCTGTGAGGTGTGGAGTTTGGCCCCTGGGGCCTCATGGCTGGGTGAGGAGAGGCAGAAGTCTCAAATCCCACCCAAATAGGCAATGAGAAATGAGACAAACAGTGGCTGAAGAATTTCAAGAAAAATGGCAGGGACTTGCAAAGGGGGTGGTCAGTGGCTATAGGTATGTCCACAAACTAAGGCATCAATCTAGCTTGTGGTTACAACTATTAACATGAAGTATTGTTTTTATACATACTGATAATTGAATCCCTTATTGTTAGGGAGCAGAAGAGAGCAATAGTCATTAGAACCATAACACAGACATCCATCTTAATCTTTTCGTGTCCAACTGCTTGAACTTAAATACTCTTGAGATAATAACTCATACCCCTGTCTTCCCTTGACTGTTTGACCTTTCCAGAGAACAGCTCTCAGCCTTTTGATTGTTGTTTGCGATGGCTTCCCAATCTATCCTTTTCCAAGTCTAACAGCTTGACTTCAGAATCCCTCACAAGTACTGTGACAGATATATTATTTTGAAAACTATATTTTTTCTAGGATAGGTTCAATTTTTAAATTTTATTTTATTTCAAAAATAGAGTGGTTACAGTTACTTGAGTAAGGTACATTCTTTATTGAATATTGTTAACCACTCCATTGTTGTTCTCCTATCCCTTCCCAGCCCCCACACCTCCCCCTCACCCCAAAGTTGTAAAGTTCACTTCCTACATAGTGTCTTTTGAATATCATTGTTGCAATGGGTCACTCTTTGTACTTCTTTCATCACTATAATTTTTCCCTTTCCTTCTCAAAATCAGATAAATGTATATACAAAGTTGAAGGTACCAGAATCAAGACAGATTGCCAGGGATAAACCAATGTCAGAAAACAAATGAAATAAAATAAGATCTAGATGCTCTATTTTACCGACATCAAGGTTGACATCAGAAAAAAAAGAACTTTTTCCACGTTTTGGAGTTCATTTCAATTAGCATCATTTTGTAATGTCAAAAGTACATATCTCTGGAACCAGAAATCCCACTCCTCGGCATTTGTCGAAATGATCTCAAGCTAAAATACACTAAATCTTCAACTACGTTTCTGGCAGCATTTTTAGAACCAATCTAAATGCCCCTCCATGGATGAATGGATCAAGTGAATGTGGTATATATACACAATGGAATTTTATGCTTCTATCAGAGAGAATGACAAAGCCCCTTTCATAAAAAATGGAAAGATTTGGAAAACAATCATATTATGTGTAGGAAGCCAGACTCCTCATTTTATTAATTAATATATGCTTAGGATAGTCCTTAAACTCTTAATATTCCCTTTTTTCCTCTCTCCCTCTTCCTCTCTCATTCCATTTGTGTGTGTGTGTGTGTGTGTGTGTGTGTGTGTGTGTGTGTGTGTGTGTGTGTGTGTGTGCATGTGTGAGCGTGCATGTACGCACACACAGTAATTAAACTTGACTCGGAGACTCAAACTCTTGCTTGGTTTTTTCACTCATGCCTGACTGAGTCTGTACTATTTAAACCAAGATTTCACTGTGCTTTCATTGAATAACAGAACATAAATGTCTCATGGACTGCTACTCCAGCCATCTGTGAACCATGATCTTCCAATATCAAGCTCGTGACTATCTAAGAATAGGGATGAGGCGCTGGTATCCTCTATTGTCTTTTGCTTTGTTTTGTTTTTGTTTTTTGTTGATTTTGTACATCCAAAATCTGTAAGGAAAACAAATCATTTATAATCAGGACTATTCCCATAAAATGTGTGTTGTTTAAAGATTACCTTAATAATGTTATGCTTTTTATCCACATTATGTGATTTAATTTTTTGAACTCTATTTTTGCAGTCAAGTCACTTATACACAATTTGAACCTCCTTGTCTTGGTTTTATAATTTGTTAGGTGTTTCAAAACAGAATTTATCAAGGTTTAACTGCACTACTGAAGTAAGATCTTTATGATTATTCAATGTCTTGTAAATCTTAATTTCTTCACTTCTTGTGACACCATATGAGTACAGGTAGTTTCCTATAATACCTCCACATAGTTTAGACCTCAATGCCATGCACTCTTCTCCCAAATATGCAAGGGCATCCTTTGTAATTCTCCTTGCATTTTCACTGTTCTTATCTCTACTCTCCCATGCTAAGTCCTGTGATGATCTTGTTGATTTTCTCTCTGTTACATTCTTCTTTGCATTTTGGGAACTACTGTTATGCCCTACTGTATTTCTGTCCATTCTCCTTGAGCTTCATCTAGTACCCTTCTCACAGCGGAGGGCCAGAGATTGGGGATATTTTTTTTTCACTCTTTTGCTCAGACATCTATCTTTACTTTCTAGCAATACATTCATTGAATTCTTTCTGTAAATTTTAATGTCTTGAAAATGATTACTGCATTTTCATGGCTTTGTTATTTGGCATTAGAGGAGAACATAAGTCAGTAACTAACTTAGGTAAAAGAAGATTGCAATCAAGCTTCAATAGATTTTGTTCATTGGATGATATTTACTTCATGGTCTGCCTGCCTGCTTACTTTTCACTGTTTATTTTTCAATGTAGCCTTTTCTTCTGGAAAGTATTCATAGGCCTACCTAGTGAAGAGCAATTCCTACTGTAATTAGTAATTAATTTTATTCATCATTTCATAGATCCTTCTCAGTTTTTTCAGGGTCTGTATAATAGTGTTTCACTTTCTTAGATATGTTTTAACATCGATGCATCCAGTGATACAGTCACATTGCTTAAGTCACCATTTTGTTGATGGAAAGGAAACCATGCTGCAAACTCACTATATGACAATTTTCTGGTTTTAAATTCTTTTAAATTAGAATTGATACTGGAGAACGAACATTCTGTGTACAATTTTATATTTTCTTAATTATTGTAGTATACTTTCCAATATTGTATAAAGTTAAAACATTACTGTTTACTTAATTTTAGGATTTCTAAAGTGGTCAAAGTAAAAGTTCTATTCATTCACAATTTTAAGACAATATTGTCAATTATGACCAAGTGAGACATTTTAAACTTTTATTTGTGGTCCTTAATGTTGGTGCTTGGGAATCAATTCTAGTCCTTCATTTGTCTTAGTCTACTGTGTGCCTCTGAGCGTGATTTGACCTGTGGTTTTATTTTCACTCAACTGGGATAAAGAAAAATTTCACTAGGAAAGAATTATTACTTGGTTAGTTTCTCCAATATCTCTCACATACATAAAAGTTATATAAGTCTACACTGACAGAAAATGGTGTTCTTATATGGTATATATAGTGGTAAATGTTTATTTTTTGTAGCCCCACTCTTCACTAAGTATGGCCCCTTTCTTATTCCCCCTTCCCATAAAACTTGACTGGATCCACTGGAAACCCACTTCCAGGCAGCTTCCTCCTTAAAAAGCCTAACCTTAACTAACGTACCCCCTGGTAGACCTGGTATAAACTTTCAAAGGCCTGACTGTAACCAGACTCCTTCCTGAAAGCCCTCCTCTGCTATAGGGAAATCCCTCTTCAACTCCACCCTTTCCTGGAATCCCTGCTCTGCACAACCAGAAACAAGGCCACATCCATATCTCCTTCCATGTCCTGCCTTACTGCATCAAGAACCCAGACTACATCAGGGTCGTCCCTCCAATCCCAACCTCATCCCACCAGATACCCCACCCCTAACTATTCTAGTCCCTCATAGTCCCATTGCTCCCATATTCTAGTACCTCCAAGCTCCTCCCATTCCATTCATACTCCAACCCCAAACAGCCTTCTCCCTCAAGCCCCTGCTGGTTTCATCAGAAACTCAGCCTATAACTAGCCTACTTCTAAATGGCTTAACCTCTCAAACACAGCCCTGAATCTACACTTCCCACAAAGCTTATCTTGCTAAACCAAAAACCCTTCACCTCCCTATAACTGCCCTTGAAGAACCGCCTTACTTGGCCAGAAGCTTCTTGCACAGCCCATCTCCAGCCTGGAAAGCCAGCCTTGTTCCAACACAAGCCTCTCTACCTTCCACATCTACTCTCTCAATGCTCTGCCTTGCTCCACAGATAAACACACCGCCTATTGGCTCCTCCCTCAGATTCACACCCTACTACACCAGATACCCTTCCCATAATTATCCTGCACCATTGTAGCCCTTACACTCCTTCTCAAAACTCCTCCTCCAACTAGCCCCATGGCTCCAAAGCCTGCCCTGCTCCTGAAAAACCCCACTAGAAAACCCCCAGCACACTATGCCATTTCTGGGCACCCACATTGCTCCACTGGAAACCACTTCTCCAGTTGGCCTCCTCCTGGAAGCCTAGAAAACCTCCACCACATTGTCTCATCTCTCAACACCCACATTGCTCTACTTGAAACCACTGCACCAGTTGGCCTCCTTCTGGAAGCCTCATCAGGCTCAACTGTAAATCTGTGTTCCTCCATAGTTGCTTTTGGAAGATTGCTTTGCCGTACCTGAAACCCTGACCAAAGTCCATGTCATGCCTTGAAAGACTAAAATCCCCACCCAACCTTACTTCTCTTTTCGAAGTGGTGACTGGATACACAAGGAACCGCACCCTAACTAGTCTAGTGCACTGGATCCTATCACTGCTCTCACAAAGCCCTGGATCTGAAAAACACCACCATACATTGCCACTACATTCTGCTCTACCAGAAACCTCACCTCCACCCTAATACATTTCCCAAAGGCCTGCCATTTTCCACCAGAAACCCTACCCCTTAATAGCGCACATCTTCCTAGTGTTACCCTGCCCTCTCAAAGCCAGACCCTGAAAAGCCCCACCCTCATATCTCCGCATTCCTGCACCAGAATCCCCACCTTCTGTCAGCCTCTTGCCTCCATTTCCTGCCCTGCCTTATGGGAAACCTCACCCTACATATACCACAAGGGCTCACAGTGCTCTACCTGCACCCCTCCTCTAGCTAACCTCCTCCATTGTAGCCTTGTTCTTTCTTCTCAAAGCTCTGCCCCAAACAGCCTCCTCCACAGTGACCAGTCCTTCTTGCACTGAAAACCAGTCCACCTGCCAGGGCTCCACCAGAAACCCCACACCACCTTCATCCATGAAGGTCCCATCTAGTAACTTTTATTACAAATGTGATTTTATACTGGCCATAGAATTCCTACTAATCAATATGATAGGAAAGCAGTATTGCAAAAAGGCAACAACAATTAGATAGCTCTTAGATGCCTTAGTCTAGTTTGGGATTCTGTTACCCGGTAGATGCATATTGTGTGAAAATGTGTGAATGATTTCGGTTGCAGTGGCTTGTTGTTCAGAATATTTCATTGTAAATATTGGTCTTTGTTAAGCTGTGTCTTAAAATAGGTCTCAGCAGGTATCAGCCCAGTTAATTCTGTAGTTAGTCTATTTCATCATTTCAAGATTATCAGGATGAAAAACTCCACATACCTTAAGACACACATGCAACAGCACTAGACATACCCTCCTATTGGTCCAACAGTGTAAACCAGACGTGTGTTTTACCGAGCTTTGTATGTGGTATGGTATGGTTTATTCAGGCTGAAGAGCTAAAGTAACTCCAATTTGAGATTAACCTCACTATGTTTTGCTAGGCTGCCCTCAGATTAACCCCAAGAGAGAGAAAAAAACACAGGCTGCCATCAGCCCTTGCCAACCTTAAGAAAGCAGAGCAGTTGCCCAAGTGTTCCAGGAACAGAACATAGTAATAGTTAAAAAAAGGGCAGAGTGGTTATTGTGGACTCAAAATAATCATGTAACTATTTGTGTGGAAATTCCCTAAACTTATTTGTTTAACACTATAAAAGCTGTGCTGATTTTTTGCGCGGGGACTCTTAGAATCACTGATTACCCGGTGTGTGGGGGACCAAGCTTAAGCTTGCAAATAAACGACTCTTTTGCTGTTCGCATTGGTCATGGTCTCCGGTGATCTTTGGGTGTCTCAAGTCCAAACAACATTTCTGGGGGCTCATCTGGAACCTGCCTCATAAGACCCTCTAGACGCCCACCACAGAATCCCAAAAAAACCAGCTCTTGAGACAAGGCAGTGCCTTTCTGTATATTCGGTTGCCAGCAGGTTCTGTATCTCTAATTCTGGTTTCCCAAGGGGTCTATTCTCTGGTTGGCAAAGTGTCTTGGTAGACACGCTATAAG
This sequence comes from Dipodomys spectabilis, assembly GCF_019054845.1. Classification (NCBI taxonomy): domain Eukaryota; kingdom Metazoa; phylum Chordata; class Mammalia; order Rodentia; family Heteromyidae; genus Dipodomys; species Dipodomys spectabilis. Next base: position 4,120,537 of record NW_024870793.1, read on the forward strand.
ACTGCCAATGGGGTCTGTGAGTAAGACGTCCCCAGACCCCTCTGGGTAGATTGCTGTTTAGGACGGACATTTTTGGGAAACTCTAAGTCTGGCACTTTTTGGTTGGCAATTTACAAAGCTGCAGTGTCCCTTTGTAAGTTGTGTCTTTGTGTTAATTTTTTTTTTTGTCATTTGGGGTTTATCTTAACCTTAGGCCTAGGCCCAGGGAGGTCGGCGTATGGGGGAGATTCTGCCAGTCTGAGGGGATGGCTCTAGGGACTGATTTCCCTAGCCCCAAAATGACTTGGATTTCTCTTCCTCCTTGGAAGGCCCCTGGGTCTACAAATATTGATGAGATGTCACCCCATTCACTGAGAACTGATTGTTCTCTGTTGTATGTTTCTGGAGATAGGGAAGTTCTGGTTGAGAGTGGTAGGCTCACTCAGCAGATTCTGGATTCAGCTTGCTGAGTGAGAACGGCACAGTCGTCTGGTAGGGATAAACTCAGCCTTTGGTTATTGCCTTCTCTAGTTCTGTTTTAGAATTTATACTAGTTTTAAATGTGGGTTTTTGGTTTTAGTGTTTTTGTTATTTACTTGAAAATCTCTGGTGAAATAAAAGTTCCAGCCTTCAGCTGAGCTCAGTCACATAGAAGGATATGTTCCTGTTTTGACTTTTCTGCTATTCCAGACAATGGAAAGTGCTATTGTTTAAAATTGGATAAAAGTGGATGAACAAGTTTACACACCCACCAACAATGCAGTAAGGTTCCCTTCTGTCAACATCCTCTCTGGCATCTGTTGTTACTAGAGTTCTTGATTATAGAGATACTTACTGGGGTGAGGTGGTATCTCAATGTTGTTTTGATTTGCATTTTTTTATGGCTAGGGAGGTTGAGCATTTCTTCATGTGTCTTTTGGCCATCTTTCTTTCCTCTTCAGAGAAGTTTCTCTTTAAGCCTTTAGCACAATTGTTTATTGGGCAGTTGTTTCTTTGAAGATTTGTTGTTGAGGAATTTAATTTTTACAGTTCAAGGTATATTTAAGATATGAGATCCTTGTCTGTTTTAAGGCTAGTGAAGATCTTCTCCCAATACGTGGGCTTTCTATTGATCTTGCTAGCTATGTTCTTTTCCATACAGAAGTTCTGCAATTTCATGCAATCCAATTTGTCCAACCTTTCTTTGATTTGTTGTGTTTCTGGGACTCTATTAAGAAAATTTCGGCCTGTGCCAAGGAGACCTAGGGTTTCTCCTACTCAATCCTGTAATGATGTCAGAGTTTCTGCTTTGACTCCGAGGTCTTTGAGCCATTTGGAGTTGTTTCTGGTGCAGGGTGATATATAAGGATCTAGCTTTAGTTTTCTACAAGTAGTTAACCAAATTTTGCATCACCATTTACTGAAAAGACTGTCTTTCTTCCATTCTATTTTTTTAGCTCCCTCATCAAAAATTAGATGGCTATAGGTCTGTGAGTTCATTTCTGGGTTTTTGGTTCAATTCCATTGGTCCTGAGGTCTGTTCTTGTGTCAGTACCAATCTGTTTTGATTACTATGGCTTTGTAGTAGAGTTTGGAACTTGGTATTGTTATTCCTCCAGCACTGTTCTTTCTGTTGAGAATTGTTTTAGCTATTCAGGGTCTTTTATTGTTCCATTTGAATTTTTTGATTGCCTCTTCTATTTCCTTGAAGACTGAGGTTGGAATTTTGATAGGTATCGCATTGAATTTGTAGATAGCTTTGGGAAGTATTGCCATTTTCACAATGTTGATCTGTCCAATCCAGGAACGTGGGAGTTTTTACCACTTTCTTAGTTCTCTTTTGAATTCCTTTTTCAGGTTTTTAAAGTTTTCGTCATCGAGGTCCTTCACTTCTTTGGTTTAGTTAATTCCTAGGTATTTCATTTTTTGTGGAGCTATTACAAATGGAGCTGCTTTCCTAATTTCAGCCACACTTTTCTCACTGTTGGAATAGAGAAAAGCCATTGATTTTTGAGGGTTAATTTTATACCCTGCTACTTTGCCAAAGTTTTGAATCAGCTTGAGCTCCCCTATGACCCAGCAATACCACTTTTGGGCATTTACTCAAATGTTCACAAACAAGACCACACTAAAGCTACCAGCGTAACTACGTTTACTGCAGCTTTATTTACCATAGCTAAGATATGGAACCAACCCAGATGCCCCTCAGTAGATGAATGGATCAAGAAAATGTGGTATATACAAACAATGGATTTCTAAACCTCCATCAGAAAGAATGACATTGTCCCATTTGTTAGGAAAGACTTGGAAAAAATTTTAAGTGAAGTAAGCCAGGCCCAAAGGAACATAGGTCCCATGGTTTCCCTTACTTGCACTAACTAGTATATGTCTGTGTCAAGCAGAAAAGTCAGATAATTTGAATACATTTTCAAATGTATTTTTCTTTCATGTGATTGTTTCTAACACATTTATAAGATTATTTCTTTGGTGCTTTGTATGTCCCTCCCCCACAGTATAACCCCTGCTTTCACTGTATTTGATGTCGGTATAATTTGATGTCGGGAAGGGAAAAAACAAACCATTTAAATAGGGATACAGGTGGACCTATTTCAACAATGAGATATACAATTCGTTATGTCAAAAACGACCTTTACACCTTGGGTGGTGAAGGGGAAATGGGGAGGAGGATTGGGTGGGGGCCAGGGAGAGGATGGGAAGGGATGGGAAAGGGAGTCAAAGGAGGAGGCTACAATGCTTGATAAGTAATATACTCATTATCTTGCCCATGTAATTTTAACCCCTCTGTAGAATACTTTCACAATTAAAAATAACATTAAGAAGAAAAAAATAAAAATAAAATTCAGGACAGTTTATTTTCAGGTGACCATCCCCCCCCCAGCCTTACTCCAACAGAAGTGAGTCAAAAGATCAATTGGTGAAATGACTTGCTAAATAATCAATCCATGAGAAAATGAAGCTGCAAAAAATTACCTAGCTCAAAAGAAATATTGTCTTAACTTTTTGTTTGAAGACTTTAGAAAATGTATGTACAACTGATTTTGATTTTTGGGTGCTTAAAGATCTGGGTGTGTTTTGTATGTGTTTGTGATCATATTCATGATAGAAATTGTCAGCATGATGTAACAATTGGGTGAAATTAAGTTTAAAATTCAAAAGGTTATGAAGTTTGGACATTACCAAAACATATTTAAGGCATTTTCACATGGTTTTAAATAGCTTTTTAAGGATACTTTAACTTGAAAAATAGGAAATCTGGTATTTTAGAATGTATAAGGCTGTTTATACTGTAATCAAGATATCTGGCTTAACAAAAAAGAGAAACATAGAAGCTAACAAAAAACCTATTTTAGACGTAAACAGTGAACAGGCAGAAGTGCAGTTTAGCTCGTAATGCATGGTGGAACAGGCCATGGGAGGAGTCCTCCCATGGTGAAAGAGGGCAAACTGGCCCAATAGCAGTTCATCTAACCCTAAAGAGTCGGATTGTGTGAGTGCTTATTCCACAGGAAGGGCCAAGTGGCCCATCTTTATTCTGTCCCATTTCCCTTCACATAGGCACTGGAAACATGATGGTAAAATTGAATGATGTAAAGATCTGATTAGCATTGCTAAAACTGCCCCTTGGATGTGTTAAAATTAAAATTAAGAAGGCCTTAAAAAGAGAGTTACAATTTTATTTGTATAATGTGATTTGCTCTCAATGATATTCTGTCATTGTGTATGTTTTTTTTTTTTTAAGGCAGAAAGGTGTTAAGTCTAGCTTCTTGGTACAGTGATGGTGATTGTAATGTTTGCATTAAGAAAAAAAGTTATTTGAGTTTAAAATTTTCCATGTGTATCTGTTTTAAAACAAGCAGCCGAGAGGAAATTGGTGACACACTTAGCCTTGAAAGTTTAAGGGATTTTTCAAAATGCAACTAAAAACTAAAGTATAAAATATTAAAACAGAAATTAATAGGAGGCTTATAAATTAGAATGGGTTTCTGTATATAAAGTTCAAAAGTATAATTGTTCTAAACATTTGCCTCAAAATACAAAAAGGAAAAATTAGGATTACCAAAATAATTGCTTAATTCCTATTTCAGTTTGCTCTCATAGTATTTTTGTAACAGTTCTCATCAGGCCCACAAAAAGGAGTGGGGATTCTTGTCAGTTTGTCAGATGTAACTTTTGCTCTTAATATGTTTCATATAAGAATATGCTTAAAACTACTTCTATGTTGACCACCTTGTTGCTTTTAATTGGAGTAAAGTGGCCTTTCATGAGATTCATTGATCTGTAACTGGTTTGAATCCAGCCCGGGCAGAAAAAGTCCGTGTGAGACTGTCACCTCTACTCAGTCACCAGAAGGCTGAAAAAGCAAGCAGACCTGCTTTAGGATTCAATGTGACAGAGTGCTAGCCTTGAGCTGTAGAGTTAAGGGACAGCAGTCAGGCCCTGAGTTCAAGTCCAGCAACCAACTAAGGGAAATATCAATAAGGCATTTTTCCCCATGTGGGGAGAACATTCCTTGTATTAAAGCAATGTAGGAGCATCCAGAGACCGTAAGCCAATGCTTGGATGGCAGAAATAATGTCAGATCCTAGAGTCATTTGTGTGTGGCCCTTCAAAAATTGGTCAGAGCCAGGAGGTCATGGCAAGATAGTTTGTAAGCATGCCTAATGTCTATGACTATCTACCTTGTAAGGGACAGGAACTTGTCAGACATCTATGATAGTACTAAAAGGGTAAGTTTGTAAAATGTGGAGGATAGTTTAGATCCCAACCCCTGTATGTGCCAAAAGCTCTAATTGGCAGTAACTTTTGAGCTGACACCAGCTACATGAAATTCATCTGTCAGCAAAGTTTTATACCTTGAGTTTTTTTTTTTCTATTGATATCTGTCTGAAGGCCTGCATAGGAAACTCAGACATTGTTAGGATTACAAGAGATCACATTCGTAAGCCATCCTGGAAGATCCTTTTTCAATGCAGAAGGCTAAATAAGCAGCACTGCTGTAGCCAGAAAAAAGGTCTGTGCATTTGTCAAAAGTTAAAATGTTGTTCTTTATGACATCGAACCCTGGTAACCTCTTTGTAAAATAGGCTAAGATTATATGTTCCTGGTTAGGTAGGATCAACACCCCTGAGTCAGTTTGAAGAAGTGACAGAAGATGAATCTTCGCCCATTATCGCCATTTAAGAACAAGGGACCAGAGTATCTTTTTTTAAAATGTGACAAAATAGACAGAATAGAGAGAAGGAAAAGGCATGGGAAATAATAGTACAGGCCTGAGCCCTCTATATCTGCTTAGAAAATCCTAATCTTATTAAATGTATGATTTAGTTTAAAAAATTGTCATCTTGGTTAATTGTCCTGGGCTACTGTGTAAATAGTCTTAAAAAACTAGTTGGGTCATAGCCTGCCAAGCCTATGCAATGAATCCTTAACCAGTCATTGTAAGAATTTGCAGCCCAGAACCAGGTGTGAAAGTTCCTTGAAGCCACAGAGAGTCCCTGCTGCTGCTGCTGCTGCACACACTAATGAATAAAGTTCAAGGACAACTTGACAGTCACCTGGAGGAAATCTACATCATCACTCAGACCATCTCCACCCTGGTAAAACTAGACTGAACTCCTGACTGATTCCATCACCTGAGAATGCTTCCTGGTTGAAAGCTGCTAAAACTAAGATCTTGTGGGACATTCTTTTGGTGATATCCAGTAACATCTTTACTCCCACAGTGGATATTTGGGGCAAGGATATCGCTGCCCTACCTTAGGCACTTCAGGGTCACAACCTAGTTTGGCTCTGGTATGGTAATTATTTGCTTCCTCCTGTGTGTATTTTAAAGATAAAGGAGAGAATTTTTTTTAAATCAAGGGAGGTAAGAGGAGGAATAAGACCCAACCCTAATCTTAGCCTTAAAATCTTGCAAGCTATTCATCCCACTGGTGCCTTGAGGCTTTCTGAGATAATTTGATTCCACAAATCAAAGGAAAAATGTGCGGTTTTAAACTCTAGCCACAAAGGAGCTCAAGGAATTTTAAAGAATAGGAGTGTAGTAAAGAAAGCCTTAGGAAGGAATTGGGGAAAAATTGGTATCCTCTAGATAAGAAAGGATTTAAAAAGTAAGGATTGTCTTAAAATGTTTGTAAAGAAGACAAACCTCAGAAAGTTTAAGTATGTAGCAAATGGTATGAGTATGTCTTAAAGTTGGAGCTTATGAATACAGCTGGTATAAAGGTAAGTTAGCTGTGGTATATTGAGTCAGGATTGCTGGAAGAAAATATAAAGACCTTTGGTACTGTTAATTTTTGTTACTCACAAATGGACCTTGTAGACCTTGTAGATCAGCACTGTCCCTCTATTAGTTCTGAGATCCCAATACCAAACTGTAAATATAGAAGATTGTACCAATTATGGGAACATGATTGGTCCCTGATGCTCTAGAAGAGGGGAGAATGAAAAGCCACAGTAACTCCAACTTGAGATTTCCCACCATCTTGTGCTAGGCTGCCCTCAGAGTAACCCCAAGATAGAGAAAAAAACACAGGTTGCCACCAACCCTGCCCAACCTTATGAAAGCAGAACAGTTGCCCAAGTGTTCCAGGAACAGAACATACCAATAGTTCAGAAAAATTGCAATGTGGTTAGGGTGGACTCAAACCAATCATGTAACTGCTTGTGTGGAAGTTCCCTAAACTTGTTTGTTCAATACTATTAAAGCTGTGCTGATTTTGGGCTTGGGGATTCTTAGCATCACCGGTTACCCGATGTGCAAAGGACCAAGCTTGAGCTTGCAATATACGACTCTTTTACTGTTTGCATTGATCATGGTCTCTGGTGGCCTTTTGGGGATTCCAAGTCCATACAATAGGGCTTGATACAAAATGTCTCATCCCAGGGAATTAAATGATGGCATTTATAGTTAAAATGATTTATTGTCATTATTAACATCGAACACATGCTGAGGTTTTTATTTATACCTCTCTTTCTCCCTCCCATTCTTTCTTCCACCATTTCTTTCTTTTCTTTTCTTTTCCTTCTTCCTTCCTCCCTCCCTCCCTCCCTTCTTCCCTTCCTTCCTTCCTTCCTTCCTTCCTTCCTTCCTTCCTTCCTTCCTTCCTTCCTTCCTTCCTTCCTACCTTCCTTCCTTCCTTCCTTCCTTCCTTCTTTCCTTCTTTCTTTCCTTCCTTCCTTGCTTACTTCCTTCCTTCCCTTCTCTCCTCCTCCTTCTCTACTCTCTTTTCTTTCTTTCCTATTTTTTGTTCCTTTTTTCCTCTTTTAGGAAGTGAGTATGAATTTAGATATTTTGTTGTTTGAACAAGTATTCTACCATTAGAACAATATTTTTTCAATTTAGTTATTTGCTCATAGGTTATCAATTTTGCTGAGGGCTGAACAGAGTCTAAGTTCTTCACCTCTGTCTGCCAAGTAACTCGATCACAAATGCATTGCAGCATGCCAGGCTTAGGATGATATGAGAATCTTATTACGTTCCTTGCACACTGGTTCTGAACTGTGATCTTCTCAAATTCTAGTTAGTGATATGAGCTCCAATAGCCTGCCCTCAGTATAGATTGTCTAAATGAATGATTGAAGGCAATTTCATTTTAATCTTTTTTTTTGCCAGTCCAGGGGCTGCTTTAATTATATTTCTAGACAATTTTTGTGCACATTAGCTTTAAAATGTTGCTTTACTGCCTTTTTTCCCTTTTTACTTTTCTTGGTCATGGGGCTTGAACCCCAGAGTCCTTACATTTTCCACCTTACCTTACAAATAAGGAAAGAGCCAAATTCAGTTTGTTGGTATAAAGTCACAAATTGTTTCCTGCAGAAATAAAAATAAATTTCACCTCCTGGCTCTAAGGTCTATGTCTTTTTAAGATAACTACAGATAAGTAAGTGGTATTATGTAAATTGTGTCATGTGTTTACAGCTGTATTGAAGAACATACTCTTAATATATCATTGGAAAACAGGGTTATTGAATAGTATCTATATGAGAATGTTATTTGAACTAATCACACTAAGTTGAAAACTACATCTTAGTCCATCAAAATGTGGAAATTAACGATATTAATTATGAGAAAATAATACCACCAAGAAAAGTGAGTATACATTAGAGAGACTGTAGGAATAACATTAGGGTTTTTACTGTTTCTACCTGTTTAATGTGGTTCTATTTCTTGATATTGAAACTCTCCTCTTGTTATTCTTACTGTATGTAATCCAACGCTGTGTATTACCATGTATTCAATGTGGGAAATCTAGCTTCAAAAATGTTTAAAGTTTTTTTTCCTTTTCAATCACAACATTGTAATTATCAGGGTACACTGTGGTCATTATCATTTCCACCAAAATTATTACTGACATCATAAGTGCTAAATATTGAAAGTCTGATATGTATCTATGATTTTGCAATCATTTTTCTGTTGATTAACAGTTTTAATGTTACCACCGTGCATGCATCCATTTTAAAATTTAGAACAAATAAAGAAATAAAAAAACTTAACCATAACAGGTAGCTTGACTATATGCTTATAACAAATTGTAGAATAGATTTTTGAAGTATTGCAAATTCTTAACCAGTATGGATTAACTTCCTCTCTCCCCACCACTACACACAAATATTTAAGAGTTTGAACAAAATTATTTCAAGGAATATACTGTAAATTCTACTACAATATCATGGGTATTTCAAAAATTCCCTTGAAAATTATAAACTCTACATTCTATTTAAATATTAGTTATTTTATTCTAGGAAACTTTAGGGAAAATAGACTGCATATCTTTGAAATTAAAAACGGTCAAAAAGAGTAGCATAAAGTTTTATAGGGAGTCTATCTTCAGAAATTAATATATATATATATGTAGAAAGACATACATTTTTGGAGATTGTCATCAGAAATATATACATATATCTAAATATTTGTGTAGAACGATGTTCATTATAGTGAAACAAAAATCTTAAGACATAATTAAAATTAAATAAATACATCAAACCAAGTGCCAGTGACTCAAGCCTATAATTCGAGCTATTCTGTGTAATTAGATCTTAGAATTGTGTTTGAAACTAGCCCAGACAGAAAAGTATTTGTTAGATTCTTATCTCCAATTAACCACTAAAAACATTAATTAGCTCTGTGCCTCAAGTTGTATAGTGCTGGCTTTGAGCATAAAATGGCTTAGAGACAATGCTCAGGCCTTGCAAACAATCACAACAAAACATATCACATTAATTTCACATTAATTTTACAAAAGTATTTTTAACTGCTGTGAACATTTCTTAGAAACATGAATACATGCCCCTGAAAAATGTTAAGTAAAAATTATAGAATATTTAATCTATGTTAAAGACATGACTATTTAGATTGAGATATCTAGGAAATGATTAGAAATTAAGAATAATGATAATATATTTGGATTGGTATTTTATTCTACTTTATGATAGTGATAAAATGATATTTGTAATGATTATATAAAATTAGTCTTGTTTGGTATTTTGAATTATAATAAGTGATAAACATTTTTAAATGATTTCCATAGGAAAGGATCATTTCCTCAATGGTATCAATTTTTTTGTAATTTCAAAACAATTAAGAAAATTATTCCAAGGCTGGTTTGCTCTAAGATTATATTTGTTTTCGTGTTCTATTTTTCATATATTCATAGAAATTAAAACTCAAAAAAAAATCAATGGATGTTGGCATTCAGGAACATCTTCATAGATACTAACATTGGAGTTGCTTAAGTGGAATTGTTTTATTTCATTTGTTATTTTCACAAATAAATCAACATGAATGTGTATTTTTTTTCTTTTCACTGCTGTTGGCTCTTATCTTGAGAAAACTTTTTTCCTAGCAAAGGAGAGAAAAGCATTTGGATTGAGCATGTAGCATATATGTTTCATAAAATGCAGATGCATAGATTTGGGTCTTTTGTCATTTGCTAAAAGTTTCTTCCAGAAAAGGTTATCAATTATTTATAAGTGGTGCATAATTCCTAGATATTCTAGTTACCACATACACTTTTGGATTGAGTTATCTCTGCATAAACTCAAAAAAACGGACCAAAAAAACTCAAAATAAACAGAAATCATATCTTCATTTTAAAAGGTGTAGTTTACAAAGAATTTTTAGCCAATACCGGAAACATCTTTTCAGGTATTCTGCAATTTGTTTGAAGTATTTTTAGCAATTTTTTTTGCTGACATGAAATTCACATGCAATATATTATCTTCTTTTATTGTAGGCATTTTAGTGCTTTGGAAGTGAATTGTACACTCATAGGTTTTCCAAGCTTAACTTTCACAAACTTGCATTTCTTCAAATAGAAATGCTGTAAATTTTAGAACAGACATTAAAATAGATATAAAATTCAGTTACAAGAATTTGTCCAGCATAAATCCTCTATAGTGTGTCTTTTCAAATTTGTTTTGGGGGATTATTTCCAGGGTCTCACACATAATATTCAAGTGCACTGTCAATGAACTACATTCCCTGTCCAAACATTTTTTTTTAATTCTCTTTAATATATACATAGAAGTGTAATGTCTGAATAATATACAATTCTCTTTAACCTTATGAAGACTTGAAAACTTGCTTGCTAAAATGATTGCAGTATTATACAAATCATTGTGCTATGTGGAGTATATAAATTTCTCCACAAATGCATTACTATATTTTGTGTTATCTTTTTATATTTATGGTCATACTAGTGAGTTTTCTTTTTCTTTTTTCTTAGATACTAAAGAAGAGCTTATATCATATGCTCCTCCTATTAACTACCAATTTACATACGTTCTTTAAGAAATATCCTGTTCAGGAAAAATTTTATATAGAATTAAAAGGTATGAATGTGCTTAAGACTCAGGATCATTGTAGCATTAACATTGTAGCATTAACAAATATGTGTCCTCTATCTGTTGGATATGTTTTCATTACTTCCATAGAATTATGAAAGGTTATTATTTGATATTAACCTGCTAATTCTTGATTGTCTTTAGTCTCTAATGCTTTACATGTCAAAATTTTAGAAACCTTTACTGATCCAATGTCATGAATTTGTACATTTATGTTTTATAGGTTTTTACATCTCACATTTAGTTTGATAATCATTTTTTATTTTAAATTTTTGTATAAGGTTTGAGGTAGTAGTCTAAGATCATTTTAAATCTACCGAGGCAATAGTGCCAATTCATCCATTTAAGATTCTATTTTTATTTCATAAAGTCATGGCATCCTCTTCAAAATCTATTGACAATAAAACTAAGAATTTATTTTTGATAAATCTGTTACATTCTTCTATGTGTCTGTTCTTTCACTACTAAACATGGTAATAAGTTTCAAATCTAGTATGAAGGCTCAAGCTACACCATTTTACACAATTGTTCTGACTGACCTGTATTCCTTGAATTTACATACGAGTTTATTGAACAGGTGGACCAATATTCTACAGAGATATTTAGATGTTTGATAGTCACTCATATTTTGCACCTTGTGAAAACACAAGACCCCAGATATCATATATAGAAAAATGTCTTTAGAGAATGCTTGAAGCAATCTAAAATTAATTTAGGAATGAGTTAAGATTTAGTTAACACTATAGCATAATAAAGTTGCATGATAACGATTTGAGCTGTACTACAGGGGAGAGTGAGAGGGGATAGAATAGAATGATGGACCACATAGGAGATATATGTAATTGTTATTGTGTTTCAAAGAACAGAAAGAATTCAGAGACGAGAAGGAGGCAAATAATCAAAGTATTCTGAATCAAGTTTCTTTTTATTCCACCTAATAGTGTGGACTAAGAGTCAGAGAAGATGGGAAAAAATAAAATAGAAAATAAAGCATTGTATAGACCTGTTAAAATGTAAAGAAATTGTAATAGGAATATGATCACTAATTTCCAAAGAAATAAATGAAAGAATAGATAAACTCTAAAGTCAAAAAGAATGAAGAGAGAAAAGAAGCAAAATAAAACCTTTATCAATAACAAACACAAGAGTTTTGAAGTAGAAAAGCAGTGGAAATATTCTAAAAAACAATAAAATAATAATAAAAATTGCTATCATGTATAGAATATGGATCACATTTTATCATATATAATTTTGAAAAAAAACATACTAAGAATGAAAATTTAAAAGTCATAATTTAAAACAATATTTATATTATAACTAGACAGTATAGTTCAGTAGTAAAAACTTGGCCCAGCATATGTAAATCAGTCTAGTGATCACCCAAGCATTACAAAGTACACACAAAGCATACACACACACACAAACCACATAAACACACACACACACACACAACACATACACGCATTTGGAATATTGATATTATCATATTAACAGAGTAAATTATCACAAATAGTAAAAGTAGGTTAATATTGCTTGTACTATTTTAAATTAAGTAGAAATAAAATAGTCACGATATACTTGGATTCTTATAGACTAAGTATATTGAAAATTAAGGAATAGAAGACATGAGAACCTTTGCAAAGAGTTTTATACAATAAACATTTTAAAACATCTATCCTTTTATTTTTACAAAAGATTGATGTTATTGGAGTTTTAACTCAAGATTTAGAATATGATAACCGGGTGCTCTATATCGCGCTAGGGATGGCTATATCTCTATTCATTTCACTCTGGATATTTTGTGGGGGGGTCCTGTCGTGGGGCCTGAACTCATGGCTTTTGCGCTGTCCCTCAGCTCTTCAGCTCAAGGCTACTGTTCTACCACTTGAGCCACAGTGCCATTTCAGCTTCTTTCTTTTTTCTTATGTGGTGCTGAGGAATCGATCCCAGGGCTTCATGCATGCAAGGCAAGAACTCTACCACTGAGCCACCTTCCCAGCCCCACTCTGGATATTTTTGTACTAAGGTCTCATAGTTTCTCAGGCTCTCCCTATTTACAAACCCTACTTGCAGTTCCTACCATAGCTAGAAAATGGAAGCCACAAATCACTCTGCCCAGATTAAACTTTTTTTTTAAATTCAAGTACAAATTTTTACAAAAAAATGTGAACAGGTAATGAAGCCTTTCTTAATGAAGTTTGTGCTTCTTGAAAATACAGTAAGTATTTGTTAACTGGAAAAATATGTTTAGAACTTTAAAAAAATAAATTTATTTAAATTCACCAACCATATAAAAATTAAGAAAATAATCTTAGAAATTCACATGTTAAATATTTTTAAAGCAAAATATATGTATCTGAATAATTTACATGTGTAAAAATCATGCAAAATTAAATTAACTAATCCTACAACTCTGAAAAAAGAATTACCCCCCAAAAAAACAAAAGAAAATAATTAAGTTCAAAATTTGAAATTTAGAAAATAAAGTGAAGTGTACTCTTTAGTTGACTTAAGTAATTGTAAACCCACCGTATATCAATTTTATAATAAAAAATGCATGAACAAAGAAAGCAAAAGTAGTTGTTTGAGTGTACAAAAAAAAATCGATGGAAGGGATAACAATGTTCTTTCCATAAAAAATGTACTCATTACCTTACTTATGTAACTGTAACCCCTCTGTACATTACATTTACAATGAAATTAAATTGAAATTAAAAATAAACCAAATAATATACCAATTAAGAATTCTTAGAAGCCATCAGTTAAAAACCTTGTAAAAAACTGCCCCAAGTACCCGAGGAATATACATTGTTGATACTATTTGAATACTTAAACTTCATCAGAGAAGCCAAAAGTTTAAAAACTGTTACAAAGTAAAGTAAAAATTCAGAATATACTACTATAATAATCATTAGATGAATTTTTACTGGTAGTCAAATATGTAAGGAATGAGGCAATTTGCCATTTGTTTTCACTTAATACGTGAGAAAGAATTTTCTAGGTCTTTTAAAATATATCATAAGTTAATGAAGATACTATTCTTTCACATCATATGATAATCAGATAAAGATTATATTAGAGCAAAGAACAGATTGTAATACGTTTTTGGATGTTAATATATATACCTATTTTGGTTGTGGGAAATTATGGGAATTTCAACTTGGGGTATTGTTCTTGCTAGGCTGGTGTCCTATCAGTGGTTAATTTTAGGATAGGGATTCCCTTTCCACAAGACATGCACCTGATCTGACTTTTAGCCTTCCCATCATCAATGGCATTAGAGTTGCACACCAAATTTCTAGATTCCTACCTTGGCTGGCTTTGATCCTGCAATCCTTCTAATCTTAGTCTTTTAGATAGTGCAAGATGGTGGAAATGATCCAATGCACCCAGCTATAGATTGAGAAGGAAGTCCACTAAAATTTGGCTTGGTTTCTGTTCTCGCTTCTTAAGTAGTTAAGAGTATGGATTGGAGCCCTTGCTGCCAAGCAGTAATAGTATTTTTAAAGCAATTAGACATAATATGACTTAGGCTTGTGATTACCTCAGGAAGGAATAAAAGAGCAATGAACCATAGAGGACAAGAATAATTTATCTAGCTACTCAGAGGCTGAATCAGCTTAGCTAGCTACTCAGGAGGCAGAGATCTGAAGACCACTGTTCAAAATGGTAGAAATTATCCTTGAGCACAGAAGCTTAGGGATAGTGCCCAGGCACTATCAAGCCTCAGGAATGATGAATCCATGCATGAGCACATGCACATGCACGTGTGTGTACAGGCACGTGTAAACACACACACACACACACACACACACACACACACACACAAATGAGTATTTCAATACAGAGTTCTTTATATTTTTACCTTACTGTCCTTTCCCTGTATTAGTTCACCAATTGACAAAATCAGATGAGCACCTATTTACATACAACTCATCGAGTTTCTTTAAAGTCTACTCTCTTTTTGGAAGCCTGATTTTATTTGAACCAAAAGTAAATTATGCAGGAGGTCAATTCATCTCCCTCCACTCTGTAGTGATAGGAGATTGTTTAGGTTCTTCCTAGCAATATGATTTTGTGAAATCCTGCATCAAGCAGCATATTTCTTTCACAACATGGGAAGCCTCTATCAAACAATTAGTAATAGGTTTTTCTCCTCCTGGCAAGCATCTGTAGTTTTATTATCTTCATATAATTCATGATCTGTCTGTGTATGGCAAAGACGGCTGTGAAAATAAAAAGACCCTTCTCAGCGCTTAGCATTCGTACACCATGCATAGATACGAAGGTGTTTAAATATTACTTAAATTGCTTTGGACTAAATAATGCTCACCTTGACTATCTTGAGAAAGAAGAATTGGTTTCGCAGCACTTTAGGTAAGAATGTGAGTGAAAGAAAAGGAAAAGTGAGGAATAAGACAACACATACATTCAAATGAAACAAAACAACCCAAGAAAACACAAATTAATTCAGTATTCAAGAACTGCAAGAAATGCAACGATTTTTTAAAAATCAGGTGTGATAAGATTATGAAAATCCTGACTATATGGGAGTCTACTGTTTTGAGGCTAGTGGATAAAGCCCAGACTGGACACCTGTTATTCTAATTTCCAGGAAGAATAACATCAAATGGACAGCGCTCATGATCATACACAAGTAGGAAGCCAGATTCTATGTGAAAATTAATCAGAATAATTTAGGGCTGGGGGCATGTGGCACTGTGGCTCAAGTGGTAGAGCGCTAGCCTTGAGCTGAAGAGCTGAGGGACAGAGCCCAGACACAGAGTTGAAGCCCCACGACTGGAACCCCCCCCCAAAAAAAAATAAAGGTGATGGCTTGTCAAGTACTTACATATCAACTGAGTTACCTTTGTTGAGCTAATGGATTCAATATAAGCCTCGCTTAAGAGCTACTTCTAAATTTCTGAAGCTTAAAATTTCCCAAATGAGGTCTTACTGTCACAAATGTCTACCTGACCCTTTACCTTTTTTCCATGTAGGAATAAACCAACCAGATATTTTACTCTGACAGCATAGATTGTCTTAATGGAACAAAACTAAAATGTTACAAGGGATCATAGAGAGATGAACAGTTCAGACAGAACTGTTCAGACTAGAAGGTATTTCATCAAAATGTAATTGTTTATTATACCTACCATTTAAAAAGTAGCTAAAGTCAAGAAGATGAAATAATTGTTCATATGCATGATTACCTAGTGTCCTGGCCTACCTACCATCCAACCAGGCAGGAACACACACTACTGACTTTCTATCACCAAATATTTCCATAGCTCCGGGAGAAGTTAATATGTTTCACCTTGATATTAGGACTTAAATTGGTAATGTTTAATCATAGTATTTCCTCTTGCCTCTAGGCTGTACATCCACAAATGGTAAAGCATTAGGGCTAACTCTACCAAACACTGAGGTAGAGTTAATGAAATAATACTTTAAAACAGAGTTGCTTTTGATACCCTAACCATAATATAACAATGCAAAACATTTTCTTATATTATATATAGTTATACATTTATATTTATACGTGCTGATTTTATATTTCACACAGTGAATATTACTAAATTTAATTGATAATTCCACAAATAAATTGATATTTATGCCAATAAATGCCCCGGCCTGCAGGGTTGGTCAACAAGGCCTCAAAGAGGAACTGACCTGAATGAGAGACAAACCAGAAATGAGGAAGGAGACCAAGACAGGGTTCTGATCAAGGTCTCAAACTTTATTTTTTACGGAGCAGTATATATAGCACACTGAGCAGGGTAATTAGCATCAACAGGTCAATAGGGTTGCTAAGCACCAAAACTGCAAAGTATATCTTGCAAAAGGTCATAGGTGGGGAATCTTCAGAAGGTGCCAAACAATGTTGTCAAACAGGACATCGGTAAATTGTAAGGCTTAATGGTTCTTATGGAAAGAGGTGGCACCAAGCAATGCTGTCAAACAGGGTATCAATAGGCTCCAAGGCTTAACAGCCCTTATCGAAGGTAGTAGCTGTGTTTTCTTAGCAAACAGCACTTGGTTGAAGGTAGTAGCTGTATTTTCTAGCAAACAGCACTTGGTTCCCGGCAAATAATTAGATTGAAATATAAATAAATAGGCTTAGAATATATATTAGTATATAAAAACTATCAATGCAGTGTCTTTGGTATAAACGTGTGATACATTCTAAGTGGTCTTGGTCTTTTGAATTCACGTGGTAAAAAACATTGTTGTTTTCCTCTAATCTATAAGGGATTTTACTCTGCTGCTCTCTTTATTATTTTAACTCGCTGGTCCCAACCTGTTTTTCTCCATATTTCTGAAGCATTCCTACTGATTATACCCAAATTTTGCTGATATGATGTCTAAAAGGTATTATTCTTCTGCAGGACCCACAGGTCCTAGGATCCCAGGTCCCAGTTATCCGTATCATCAGATAGCAAGGGCAAGACTTTTCACCTAAGCCCATGCAACATGCCAACAAAAGTAATTGAAAACCCATCTCAATTTCTCATTTCCTATAATATCTCAGGGCCCCAATTCCTTAAGACACAGAAAGTATCGGTAAGCAATTGTGAAGTGCAAGATAACATAAAATGAAAGATATCACAAAATCTGAGAAAAAGTACAGTAATTCAAAATTTCAATTTACAAATGATCAGCCCATATGAGTGAACAAGATCACAAATATCACAAGATTATTTTTAATACCCCTCCTCTAATGATTACTGAAAAATTTCAGTCCAGAGTAAGTAGGCCAAAAAATATTTCCTGGAACAATAGATCCATAATTGGTCTACCAAGGCTAGGTAAACAACTAAGAAGTCAAATATAACTCAATAAAACAATAATTGAGAAGATCATTAGTGCTTCAAAACATTGGTACTTCAGTAAAACATGGTTCTGTAGTATAAACATGTTGTCATTCTCAAACCAATGATAACCTACATTTAATCTCCTGAAAGTATATTACTTTTCAAATAAACTTTTTAAACTCGTTCACCAAAATAACATTTGACAAGTAGATGATACTTAGTGACATTGCAAGTTTTTCATGTGCAGGGAGCAAATTACAATAGAGTGGATTTATTTACCCAGCACTAATGCCAAACAGGTTCAACCATTCATTACAGTGTAGAAATAATACCCCCCACCATTTGTCTTGTTCAGTAGGTGCCTTCCAGAAATGTGTTAAATAGATCAGCCACCCATATTTCAAACCCAAACATTAGTTAATAAAGTAAATTTCATCATATAAGGTACATTTTAAAAAGTCACGAATAATTGCCTTATCATATGTTGTTTTATGTTTTTCCCTATCTGTCTAACATAGTAAGAAATATGATTTTAAGTCTTGAATATGGGTACTCATCAGAGATGTGACGAACATAAAATCTGTCTTTTATTTCCATCACATTCCTCTATAGTAGTAAATTGTAGTTTTCTTCTTTTTGCAAAACTTGTGTGAAATAGAAAATATTATCCCATGTAAAATATAATAATCGCAAACCATTGAACAAAGCCATTTATAAAAACTGGTAGGAATACATTCTATGCCATTTTTAATCTTTCTTGTTTATTAAAGATTAATCTTCCAAATGGATGAGAATAAAATCATGTCTAGGTGCTTCACGTCTCCAGTCTTGCAAGTTGTTATTGCAGATGAATGAATTATGGCAATATAAGCTGGCATCAGGATTGAAACTCCATGGTATGTATATAAACCTTTCAAAGTATTAACAGACAGTTTAACAGAATGAATATCCGGAAGTTGAAACCATAGAAGAATAATTGTAAAGATATAGAATGAATGAAAAATGGAACACGGGGCAAGCCAAGCTAGAATACTCAATGTACACATGCGATAAAGGAAATACTAAATCTGAAATACATCTTGGAGAAGGAGTTGTTTATGAATGATAGGAGTGACTCTGATCCAGGAGCATTGGACAATTAGATGGACATATTTAATTGTAACACACTTGCACAAGCTTCTGAAATTCAGTTAAAAAACACAACAACAAACAAAAACACACAAAAATCACAACCAAACAGCAATATCTAGAGAGTATGAATATGACCTCTCAAAATTTTAAATAGTTAATGAAGGACAGTCTTGGGAAAAGCAATCAAAGCTGCTCAAAAGGGCAGTTTGGGGTAGGGGAGTATTTTGAACAGATTAAAATAGATTGTCTAAGGTTATAAATCACCTATATCTGCTGCAAATATTTTCTGCTGTGAGTTTTCTTTGTCTGAACTGGGCACTCCAGGCCTGAGACACACATGATAACTTGTGAAGATAGAATGGAATAAACAAGATCAAGAACACATTACTCCACTGGAGACAAAACAGTCCTCTATGTTTTCTCTCATCTCTCTTCACTACTCTTTTTTCATATTTTTAAGTCAAGTCATTTTGAATTATATCTTTCCTTCTTTGTTCTGGCAAGTAATTGGTCAAAGTAATTCACTAAATATTATTTGCCATTTTTTTCTATCATGCTGTTTACTTGTCCAAGCAAGTCCATTAAACTTCACCCTTCTATTTGGTTGCCATGAAAACCCAACATGTATGTTAATGAGGACAAACTTTAATGTAAAACTTTGTCTCCAAACACTAGTCCAAGAAGCTGACATCACAAATATTTAGCTATTCGTTTTTCTTTTTTCTTTTACCTTTAAAGTCTTCCTGTGTCTGAAGTGCCCACAAAAAAGTACTCCACCAGTTTTTGGTTCAATCACTTCTAAACTCAAAGATATATTTTGCTAACAAGATGCTTAAAGGAAACTGAAGTATAATCCACTTTTATCTTCTCTCTTACTACTCTCCTTAGATACCATATCAGAAATAGTGAAGTTATTCTTTGTAAAATTATTTCAGTAGATTATTTTTCTCTTGGTCTTGCATTTGCTCAACAAGGTGCATGAAGAATACCAGACTTAAATTACCTATACCTTGTATGACCGTGTCTCTTACAATGGACAATACTTCTTTGTCCTATTTCTATGTCCTCCTCTTAGCTCTTGCCTGATTTTCAATTTACCACAGCTTCTTGACTTCAAGTCTAGTGAAGCTGAAGAACTATAATGCCGACCCCACTACTACATCTTCATGGTTTCTCTTTTTAAACTCTTATTTGGATGTGGAATTTATTTTCATGTCTTCAGTCTGTTCTGAATTGTAGTGAGCCAAATAGGCTCTGTAAAATCACTTTAGGTACCAAAATATTAACACAATCTATATAAAAAAAGTTTTGGATCCCTCCACTGCTGAAGCCAATATGCTTAGCTAGGGCTTCTAAGAACGCCTTTTCTTAACTTTTCAATTTGCTCAATTTTTTTCCTTTTTTGGGGGGGGTGTTCTGGTCGTGGAGCCTGAACTCTGGGCATGGGCACTGTCACTCAGCTCTTCAGCTCAAGGCTAGCATTCTAGCCATAGCACCACTTACGTTTTTTTTTTTCTTTTTACTTATGTGGTGCTGAGGAATCGAACCCAGGGCCTCATGCATGCAAGGCAAGCACTCTTCCACTGAGCCACCTTCCCAGCCCTGCTCAATTCTTTTCTGATCCCAAAACTTTTTGGCTTATGTAATAAGGGAAGTCTTCACTATCTCATGTTAATAAGGATATTATATTTTGTGAGCTACTTAGAAATGTGAAATCATTGGTTTGAAGTATCCAATCTGATGTTTTTCTGTGTTTCAATGCTTCATGTGCAAAGACATTGTGGAGTGTATTGCAAAAAGAAAAGTGTAAAGCCAATACCTTCTTTCATTGTGGAGGGCACTTTCTCCCTAAATATTTTGACCCAAATTATCTTTTTCAGAGAATTACTGTTTGGTAATCAAAGGTCAATTCACAAATTTTGATGTCTTATTTTTTTAAGAACTTTGAATTTAAATTCCATTAGATCTTCTCCCAATCCGTGGGCTTTCTATTGATCTTGCTAGCTATGTCATTTGTCCTGCAGAAGCTCTGCAACTTTATGCAATCCCATTTGTCCAACTTTCTTTGATTTGCTGTGTTTCCGGGTCTCTATTCAAAAAATTTTGGCCTGAGCCAAGGAGATCTAGGGTTTCTCCTATTCCATCCTGTAATGTTTTCAGAGTGTCTGCTTTGACTCTGAGGTCTTTGACCCATTTGGAGTTGATTCTGGTGCAGGGTGATATATAAGGCTCTAGCTTTAGTTTTCTACATGTAGTTAACCAATTTTGCCAGCACCATTTACTGAAGAGGCTGTCTTTCTTCCATTCTATTGTTTTAGCTCCCTTATCGAAGATTAGATGTCTATAGGTCTGTAGGTTCATTTCTGGGTTTTCAATTCTATTCCATTGGTCCTGAGGTCTATTCTTATGCCAATACCAAGCTGTTTTGATTACTATGGCTTTATAGTAGTTTCAAATTTGGTAATGATATTCCTCCAGCAGTGTTCTTTCTGTTGAGGAGCCTTTTTGCTATTCGGGGTCTTTCATTGTTCCATATGAATTTTTGGATTGCCTCTTCTATTTCCTTGAAGAATGAGGGTGGAATTTTGATAGGTATTGCGTTGAATTTGTAGATAGCCTTGGGAAGTATTGCCATTTTCACAATGTTAATCTTTCCAATCCAGGAGCATGGGAGGCTTTGCCATTTTTTTAGTTCCGTGTTGATTTCCTTTTTCAAGATTTTAAAGTTTTCATCATAGAGGTCCTTCACTCCTTTAGTTAAGTTAATTCCTAGGTATTTTATTTTTTGTGGGGCTATTACAAATGGAGTTGCTTTCCTAATTTCAGCCACACTTTTCTCATTGTTGGCATACAGAAAAGCCATTGGTTTTTGGGGGTTAATTTTATAACCTGCTACTTTGCCAAAGTTTTGAATCAGCTTGAGTGATTTGGGAGTGGAGTCTATGGGATTCTTTAAATACAAGATCATGTCATCTGCAAAGAGGGAGAGTTTTATTTCTTCTTTCCCTATTTGGATCCCCTTTATGTCTGCATTTTGTCTTATTGCTGTAGCTAGGCATTCTAATACTAGATTGAAGAGAAGTGGAGAGAGTGGGCATCCTTGTCTTGTTCCTGAGTTAAGAGGAAATGGCTTTAGTTTTTCACCATTGAGTATAATGCTGGCTATAGGTTTGTCATATACAGCCTTTATTGTATTGAGGAAAGTTCCATGGATTCCTAATTTTTCCAAAACCTTCATCATGAAAGGGTGTTGGATCTTGTCGAATGCTTTGTCTGCATCTATTGAGATAACCATGTGGTTCTTATTCTTGCTCCTGTTGATATGATGAATAATATTAATTGATTTGCGTATATTGAACCAGCTTTGCATCCTGAAATGAATCCTGTTTGATTGTGGTGTATGATATTTTGGATGAATTGTTGAAGTCGATTGGCCAAAATTTTATTGAGAAGTTTTGCATCAATATTCATCAAAGAAATGGGTCTATAGCTCTCTTTCTTTGATGAGTCCCTGCCTGGTTTTAGGATGAGGGTTATGATAGCTTCATAGAATGTGTTCGGTAGTGAGCTTTCTCTTTCAATTTCATTGAAGAGTTGGAGGAGTATTGGTGTGAGCTCTACTTTGAAGGCCTTGTAAAATTCCGCTGTAAAACCATCTGGTCCTGGACTTTTCTTAGCTGGGAGGTCTCTTATTGCTGTTTCTCTTTCAGTGCTTGATATGGGCCTGTTAAGATTATCTAAAATATACTTGGAACTCAAAAAATTAAACCCCCCAACAACAAATCCTCAAAGAAACAACTGCCCAATAAATAAGTGGGCGAACGACTAAAAGAGAAACGTCTCTGAAGAAGAAAGAAGGATGGCCAATAGACACATGAAGAAATGTTCAACATCCCTAGCCATAAAAGAAATGCAAATCAAAACAACATTGAGATATCACTTCACCCCAGTTAGAACGGCAAAAATCTCAAGAATTCTAACAACAACAGACGCTGGAGGGGATGTGGACAGAAAGGAACCTTACTTCATTGTTGGTGGGAAAGTAAACTTGTTCAACCACTTTGGAAAGCAGTATGGAGGTTCCTCAAAAGACTTCACATAGAACTCTCCTATGACCCAGCAATCCCACTTTTGGGCATTTACCCAAATGTTTACAAACAACACCACACTAAAGCTACCAGCACAAATATGTTTATTGCAGCATTATTTACCATAGTTAAGATATGGAACCAACCCAGATGCCCCTCAGTAGATGAATGGATCAAGAAAATGTGACATAGATACACAGTGGAATTCTATGCCTCCATCAGAAAGAATGACATTGCCCCATTTGTTAGGAAATGGAAAAACTTCGAAAAATTATATTAAGTGAAGTAAGCCAGGCCCAAAGAAACATAGGTCCCATGGTTTCCCTTATTTGCAATATCTAGTATATGTATGAGTCAAGCCAAAAAGGTCAGATAATGTGATGTCAGGAAAAGGAACCCTTAGATATGTATTTTAATGTTTTTTCTTTCATGCATGTGTTTCTAAGGCATTTATAAGATTATCTCTTTTTTGCTTTGTATGTCCCTCCCCCACAGTATAACCCCTGCTTTCACTATATTTGATGTCAGTATAACTTGTGGAGGAGATGGGGAAAAACCAGTTGTTTAAGGATACAGGTGGACCAGTTGCAACAATGAGAAGTACAAGTTGACATGTCCAAAACGAGCTTTACAATATCTGTGGGGGGGGGGCAAGGGGGGGAAGGGGAAGGATTGGGATTGGGGGGGAGGTGGGAGGCTTGGAAGGTATGTGAAGGGTAAACCCAAGGAGGTTGGTAAGAAATGTATGCATTATCCTGCCCATGTAATTGTAACCCCTCTCTACAGTATGTTCACAAATTAAATTAAATTAAATTAAAAAAAAAACAGAAAAAAAAAAAACAAAATACACTGAAGAAAACTATATTAAAAAAAATAAAAATAAATTCCATTAGAACCTTGTTTCACACAGTGAGAGTATATTTCCTGGGTAAGGACAATTCTCAAGGGAACCTACAGTATTTATAGCAAGGCTTTTGAGATTTGTTTGTTTACAGTGAAAAGGAGCCATCTTCACCCACATTGCTCCCTCTCAGCTAAGTCTCCATGGATTTCTTTGCATGAAAGCCTATTTTCCCAGGCAATTTTAAATTTTATTAATAGGCTAAGTTATTAAAAGTTTTGAACAATTAAACTTTACTTGTCATATTTTTTTTCTTTTGAAAATACTGTACAGAGGGGTTACAATTACATGGGCAAGATAATGAGTACATTTCTTATCAAGCATTGTAGCCTCCTCCTTTGTTTGCCCTTCCCATCCTCCCCTTGCCCCCTCACCAAATCCTCCCCGCTCCCCTTTCCCCCCCTCCCCGCACCAAAGTGGTAAATTTCGTTTCCTACATAACGACTTGTACATCTCGTTGTTGCAATGGGTCCACCTGTATCCCTACTTAAATGATTTGTTTTTCCCCTTCCCCTCCACAAATTATACTGAGATCAATACAGTGAAAGCAGGGGTTATACTGTGGGGGAGGGACATACAAAGCAACGAAGAAATAATCTTATAAATGTGTTAGAAACCATCACATGAAAGAATAAAAACATTTGAATACATATCTTAGGGTTCATTTCCCTAACATTACCTTATTTGACCTTTTCTGCTTCACTCAGACATATACTAGATATTGCAAATAAGGGAAACCATGGGACCTAGGTTTCTTTGGGCCTGGCTTACTTTACTTAATGTAATTTTTTTTCTTTTTTTAAGTTAATTTAATTTTATTTGTGAACATACTGTACAGAGGGGTTACAATTACATGGGCAGGATAATGCGTACATTTCTTACCAAGCATTGCAGCCTCCTCCTTTGGTTTACCCTTCACATCCCTTCCCAGCCTCCCCCCTCTCCCCCAATCCCAATCCTTCTCCTTCCTCCCTCTTCCCCCCTCCCCCCCCCCCGCATCGATGTTGTAAAGCTCGTTTTGGACATGTCAACTTGTACTTCTCATTGTTGCAACTGGTCCACCTGTATCCTTAAACAACTGGTTTTTCCCCATCTCCTCCACAAGTTATACTGACATCAAATATAGTGAAAGAAGCGGTTATACTGTGGGGGAGGGACATACAAAGCAACAAAGAGATAATCTTATAAATGCGTTAGAAACACATGCATGAAAGAAAAAAACATTAAAATACATATCTAAGGGTTCATTTTCCTGACATCACATTATCTGACCTTTTCCGCTTGACTCATACATATACTAGATATTGCAAATAAGGGAAACCATGGGACCTATGTTTCTTTGGGCCTGGCTTACTTCACTTAATATAATTTTTCGAAGTTTTTCCATTTCCTAACAAATGGGGCAATATCATTCTTTCTGATGGAGGCATAGAATTCCACTGTGTATCTATACCACATTTTCTTGATCCATTCATCTACTGAGGGGCATCTGGATTGGTTCCATATCTTAGTATAGTAAATATTTCTGCAATAAACATAGTCGTGCTGGTAGCTTTAGTGTGGTGTTGTTTGTAAACACTTGGGTAAATGCCCAAAAGTGAGATTGCTGGGTCATAAGGGAGCTCTATGTGGAGTCTTTTCAGGAAATTCCATACTACTTTCCAAAGTGGTTGAACAAGTTTACAACCTGTCATAATTTTTAAAGTGTTTTGAAATTCCTTTAACAGAATCGCAAATTCATCAATCCTAATTCCACCTTTACCATCAAAAACAGTTAACATGTTGTTTTGATGATATTGTGTCCATGAAACTATTATTTTCCAGTGACTTTGTTATGCGTATATATGACCATATAAGCTGATGCTGAGCAAAATGGACTCCAAGATATGGAAACAGAGATTTTTATTTGTGATTGTTGTTTTTTAATGTACTATGTGATTTCTATTTTCTTTGGGCTTTTCCCCTATGGTTTATTCCCTGCTGTATTTGATTGTATACACATTTAGGTAAACAATTTGTATACACCTTTAGGCAAACCAATGCAATAGCAATTCTCACAAGACAATACGTTGGAAATGTATATTACAACTTTTGAGGTTATTAGAGTGAAGAAAATCTGTGAGAAAAATGAGGGAGGGGGTAACAAGTTTGAAAAGTTATTTATTCATTAATTTACAATTACTGTGACCCCACTGTACATCACTTTGACAATAAAATTAAACTAAAAAAAATGAGTTGCATAAAATATACCTTATCTCTATTCTGAAAAAAATACTAAACCTCTGCGAATGTGGTGCCCTCCTTGTTCTGGAACGAACACCACAATAAACTGGGTTGCATGAATTTTTCCCATACTGGTATTCTTGAGATCAGAACACTTGCAAATATTATTTATATTTATACCTTTTTCACTATCATAGATATGCAGGATGCTAAGATTGAAAGATTATAGTTCAAAACCCACCCAGGCAGGAAGGTTCGTTAGAGTCTTATCTCCAATAAACTTCTCAGAAAAAGCCAGACACAACTGGCACTGAAGTTGAAGTGATAGGGCATGAGCCTTGAGCAAAAACAGGCTCAGAGACAGTTTACAGGCTTAGTGTTCAAGCCCTAAGACAAACCAATAAAACAAAACAAAAATAAAAACAAACCCCAATCCTAACATTTTTCTCATTGCGTACAGCAGCATATAATTGAGGAAATTGCTTCCTGTGTTACATATAGGTAGAAGAAAGACGATCTCACAGAATCATTCTCTTCATTCCATGTTATACCAAAGTCTCAAAAAATTGCTTTTTCTAAATTTATAAATTTAGAACTCTGTCTACATTACTCACATTATCATTATATACACGAACTATTGGAATTATCTATTAACTAATTTCTAATTATAACTCTCTTGAAAGAATATTCTTGGCAAATAGAATGCCAGAAACATTTGTTTATTTATCAATTAAACCATCTACATGAAAAGAATTTTGTACTATCCTATAGAATATGAAATTACAAAAAAACCAAAATATTTATTTTAAATCTAAATTCTAATTTAGCAAGATCTTCGAAGTCTTACAGATGAAATTTGCTATTTCTCCAGGCTTAACCTTTTGTAATCCTTCATCATTTCTTTGGAATCCAACTGAATGATGATTACTTACTTTTTCAAATTTTGGATGGGAATCATGAGCCATTTTGCATCTAGGAATGTTGGGTAATGAAGAGAGCATTTAAAACTCAACTGGGGACAATATATGAGTTGCATTGCAATAGGAAACTTGACTTCTCAAAACATAATAACAAAATTAGCCCAATCTTCCAATTGTGTATTCCTTTCTTGAATGGTTTGTTTTATTAAGACAAAATTATACTACCTGTTCTAGGGAAGCTATAGCTATGTAATTGCACTCTCTAATCTCTTGTCAGTCTGAGTGATAGAATTCTATCCTTGTATCACATTTCCCTGTCATAGTTTCTTGGTTTATTTAATCTAGATAAAGACTTGCAATTCTGAACTACTCCAGTGATATTATTCACTAGAATGACTGTTCAGACTGTTTATCTTCTATTTTCAAAGATGTTCTAACATTTCACACAAGATAAAGACTTGCAATTCTGAACTACTCCAGTGATATTATTCACTAGAATGACTGTTCAGACTGTTTATCTTCTATTTTCAAAGATGTTCTAACATTTCACACAAGATATGAACATTGTCAGATGCACCTGCAGGGGTCTCTGATTCATTCCTCCATGGATCCAATCCCTTTAATAATGATTACTTGATTCTCTTACTATCTCTGGTACCTACCTATGTAATAGTCTCAAACTTTTTTGAAGGTAATTCACTTGAGGACTTTCTAATTTTAAAAATTATTACTTGATTCTAGTGTTACTCAGGACATATTTTCTATTGTTTTCTAACTTTTCTACATATTCTGAGAGTTGTTTCATTTGTGTATTCGTGTGTGCACATGTAAGTGCCTCTGTGTGTATGTGTATCTTTGTATGTATGTATGCAAAAGCCCCAAGCTCTTATCCATCAGTCTTGCTCATGACTGGTATTCCATCACCTGAACCATTCTTCCAATCCAGCTTTTGGCTGGTTAATTATAGGTAGTGTCACAAAGTGTTCTGCCAAGGCTCGATACAGACTGAATTTCACAGACTCCTTTACATTCTTAGGTTTAATTTCTCCAGGAGTATCAACTTTTAAACTACAAACATTTTTGTGAGTATAAAGTCTAAGCTGTTTAGCAGATTTTTCACACAAGTATTCATATAAAGATAGATGAACATACACATTGCATATACTGAGTGTACACTGTTAGAAATGTGATCTTAAACCGGGAGGCGGTGGGATCTGAGGATTGGGTTTCAAAGCCAGCCCAGGTAGGAAAGTCCCGGAGACTCTTTTCTCCAGTTAACTACAAGAAAAAGGGAAGTGGTACTGTGGCTCAAGTGGTAGAATGTTAGCCTTGAGCTGAATAGCAGAGGGAAAGTGCCCAGGCCCAGAGTTCAAGACCACAACCACCAACAAAAAAATATATATGTAAAGAAAAAGAAATGTAATCTCAGCCAACCGTTCTTTGCTAGTATAATCCCTGTTCTCTCAGGATGCACTTTTTCACAAGTTAAGTGCATGCTCTTATATCTGACTTACATTGGAAAAAGAATTATTCTTCCATTCTACTTTTAACAAATTTGCATGATTAGAAAGTGTGATTTAGATAGGGAGTGGCCACATACTTCGTGTTCCACTTAGGAATAATGCTGTCTGTATATCACTCCCATAAATCTACATACTGGAAATGGCTTTATTGTTTCATTGTTGTCTTATTTGTAGAGTCTTCTATAGTGTATTGAACCCTTAGACTTAAAAGCAGAACTTCTCTTTCTCCTATTATTGATATTGTTTCTCTTACTGTTAACTCATGTACACATGGGAAATAATGCGCAGCACATATACTCACAAAAACAAGGACCTGAGAACCTTCTTCCCATTAAAAATTCGCCTTAATTTACAGAGACCTTACAAAGTTTGAACTCAAGGTACTCATTGATAATATATTCATAAGTAACATAAATTTCATATTTTCTCTTTACTAAGTTGTCTCTGAAACACGTGCTACCTCAGGTCCAAAGGTGTCCTTGTGTTATTTCAGTGAACCCAGAAGACTTTCATCATAACTCAGGTAGCACCATTGATTGTAAGTAGAAATTAATGCTGTTGGATGTGGAAACTCCCAGGAGAGGAAATGAACATAGAGGAATGACAAAGTTCATGTTAACTTGTGCTTTCCCTTTTACTGAACAAGAATGAATCCCAAGGCTTGAAGGAAACCCTGTCCCTGACATTTTCGAGTGTGTTCTATACTCATATAAAACTTTTCTGTAAACTTCTAGTTGAGAGTATTACAAAAAGAAATAATGTGCTATTTGAAGGCCAGCATAGAACAAAAGGAAAATAACGTTGTTTTAAAAGTGTTCTACAGCAAAGAAACAAAGACATGGAGGTTTTAAAGTCTCTTATGGATGGATATTTCACCCCTGAGATGATTCTCTTGTTGCAGGAGACAGTTATCAATTCCTTTAGTCTGGCCCTGAGTTCTCCAGAGCAATAAGGATTCCAAAAAAGCAGGATCCAGTGAGTATGATCAGCAAAAGGAGCCTCTTCTCAGACCAGTACTCCTTTAAGGATGGTCCCAAAGAAATATGTGGGGTTATTTTTGTTTCCTTGTTTGTTTGTTTAGTTTGTGTTGGTTCTGGGGCTTGAATCCAGAGGCTATAACCTATCCCTGAACAATTGTCTTTCCTGCCCACCTGCCTCCAAAGCTAGTACTCTACTGCTTGAGCCAAACTGCACCTACGGCTTTTTGGTGTTTAATTACAGATAAGAGTTTGACAGACTCCCCTGCCTGGGTTTGCGTTGAACTAAGATAGTAAGAAAGCTAAGTGACATCAACTGTATAGACTTATCTTTTGAAACAAGAAATATTAGTTGAGGGCTGGGAAAGTGACTCAGTGGTAGAGTGCTTGCCTTGCATGCATGAGGCCCTGGGTTTGATTCCTCAGCCCCACATAAGCAAAAAGAAAAAAAAGCCAGAAGTGGCGCTGTGGCTCAAGTGGTAGAGTGCTAGCCTTGAGCTGAAGAGCTGAGGGACAGTGCCCAGGCACAGAGTTCAGGCCCCACATCCAGATCCCCCCCCCAAAAAAAAGAAAAGAAAAAATTATTATTTGCAAGTTATTGTCAAACTAATATTTGACAATTTTTAAAAGAAGAGAATATGTCCAGCAAAGAAGCCATAACTTAAATTTTAACTCAGCAAAAGTAGGTGCACTGAATCATTTTGGAATTATTTCTTCTGCTTGGGAAGATTATTGACCTTGTCGTTCTTTTGGGGGAAACTTAAAGTCATATTTCACTTTTTTTTGTTGGTCTTGGGGCTTAAACTCTGATTCTAGGCACTGTCCTTAAGCAGTTTAGTTCAAGTTGAACGCTCTACCACTTTAGCTACAGCACCACTTCTGGGTTTTTGGTGGTTAATTGAAGATAAGAGTCTCATGGATTTTCCTGACCAGGCTGTCTTTGAACCACAATCCTCTGGTCTCAACTTCCTGAACAGCTAGGATTACAGTTGTGAACCACCAGCACCCATCTCACATTTGCATTTATGTGCAAATATGCAGACAAAGTATGGAAACTTGAACCAAATGATGACATTGCAGCTTTTCAGAAAATTTGATTTAGCAATAATTATGTCCTCCTTTTCCAAGTTGTTACATTAATAACTAATGAGCTATAGGACCCTTACATTAGTATCTTTTGCCATCTGTATATGTGTAGTATCAGGAAATGTTCATAGACAAATAGAGAAAGACTGAGATTTTTAGAAAGCAAAGGAGATCAGGTATGAAAGAACAGCATAGAAGGAGATACATTTATCGCACAGAGCTTAAGAACAATCCTAAGAGATTTAGAAAGCTATAGGCAATGAGGAACAATCCTAGTTGATAAACTAGTTCTTCAATAATCAAAAATGGTTACCTACAACAGCTTCTGGTATACCTTAGCTACCATTTTATTCCTTCCATCTGGAGTTATTCCTTCTCTTCTGTCACAACTGTTAATTAGCCGCTGCCTTTTTGGTGCCATGACTGACCAAAAAGATTTCTAAATCACACTTTGACTACCCTTCTCTTTGTGATTAGCAATGACCACACAAAAGCCTGGAATCATTGAATTTCCAGAATTAATCTTCACCTGACATCTAAGCACATTCCTGGCATTAATTCCTGTGACCTAATAAACAAAACTTTTTATTTCAACACAGTATCCTAATATGAGTAAAGTACATGAATTAGAGACTATTTTCAGGTGTCAGTATGGAAGGAGCAATTATATATTCCAAGTATGGGTTCTTTATTTTGCATTTACTAAATGTTTTTTGTTTTGTTTAGGTTTGTTTTTGCCAGACCAGGGGATTAAACTCAGGAATAGGGAATTATTCCCGAGCTTCTTCTTTTCCTCAAGGTAAGTACTCTACCACTTGAGGCACAGCACCACTTCCAGTGTTTTTCTGTTTATGCGGTACTGAGAAATTGAACCCAGGGTTTCATGAATGCTAGGCAATCACCGTACCATGAAACCACATTCTCAGTGCCCTAAATGACTGTTTTTTAAATATGGCATTACATTTTCATTCCATAACTATGTATCATAATTTTGGCCAGGTGCTACAAAATGATGTTGAAAACTATACTAAGTCCAGTAAGGGTGGATGGACAATGAATAACCATCACGGTCTAGCCAGGACACAGAGAGGCTTACCTCATGGAACTGTTTCAACAGGCTGAGCAAGACAGCTCCTGACCCAAAGCCCACCCCCTGAATGAGAGGGCCACCTTGGGTTCCAGCCATATGGGGACACTGGGCCACCTCCTCCAGCGCCATCCAACCAGTTCCTGTGTGTGAGGGAGAGAAAGCAAGTCAGAATTACACTTAAGTCAGTGCTGGTGGCTCAGAACTCTAATCCTAACTAGACAGGAGCCTGAGATTTGAGAATCATGGTTCATAGCCATCCCGGGCAGGAACGACTATGAGACTCTTATCTCCAAATAACCATGAGAAAACCAGAAGTGATGCTGTGGGCTCAAGTGGTAGAGTGCTAGCATTGAGCTGGGGAGCTGGGGAACAGCTCCTAGGCCTAGAGTTCAAGCACCACGACTGACAAGAAGTGGACTTTCGACCACAAGAAGTGGACTGAATAGCACACATTGTCCTAGAGACATGGCAGAGAAGTCAGGCTGAGCATCCTCTGAACTTGAGGTCATAAGTAGGTCACCTGGCTTCTCTATGCCTTGATTTTCCCAGCTGCAAAACTTAACACAGTGAAGGATCTCCTTCCTCATGAGGATAGGATAAGGATGAAAGAAAGCCATGTTTTGTTTCATAATCCCAGAGGTGTTGCATGAATAATAACAGGTCCCACCTGAGCCCTTTCCTGGTATCTTCCTGTCATATGCTCCCAGGATTGTCAAGAAGCTTGTATGAAGGCCACTCCCTCTGTGCCTAGCCATGCTCGGGATCCCTCTGTATAAATCCCTTGTTTCTTCACAACTGTTCTGTGAGGAGACTGAGGTCCTATGGTTGAAGCCCTACACAGAGCTTCACCTGTGGTCAAAAATTGGCTGCTGTGGAATAAGGGTTTGGGTTAATCCATCTAAACCGATGACTGAGCATGGTGCTACATGCCTACCATCCCAACTACAGAGGACCAGGCCTGGTGGAGCATACCTGTCACAGATAGGAGGACCATGATTCAGCCCAGCCTGAGCATATATTAAGTCTCTATATCAGAAATTCCCAAGACAGAAAGGTGGCTCCTCAGAGCTGGGGAGAGGAAACAAGCAGGGGATCATGGTTCCCCAAGATGGGTGTCTGAACCAGGGTAGGGATGGTGTTGGGGGGGGCCATACCCCTGTGCTGCTGAGAGAAGCTGTTGGTGGCTGCTCTGGGTGGGGTGAGCAGCAATGGCAGCAGCATTGCAGACACATGTGCCCAGAGCAGAGGACCTGGGGCAGGGACCAGGTGGGAGCCTTAGGCTAGCTGGCAGCAAGCCATTGCCTGAGGTGTGAAACCCAGCACTGCGGGGAAGCAGAGGAGGGGGCCAGGGCCACGCTGGTAGTATCAATATCCTACTATACTCAAATTCTCTTGTGCACCACTCAGCCACCTCTGCCTTCCTCAACTGCTGGTAGTGGTGTCATCCAACAGAATGAATCCCTGTGCTACCTGGCAGCATAGAATGTGGCCACCATTCTTGTATCCCATTGTTCAGAAAGAATCATGAAAGAATGGGAGTGTAGCCTGAATTCTGTGATGCAGGCAGCATGGGTGGAATAAAGATGACAACGGCTCTCACAGCGCTTTTCCCAGAGAACTCTGTCCAATTCAGTTGGGTACAAGAGGGTGACCTACTTTAGCCAGATAACTGCACGGATTCTTGTGTATATCTGTTTGTTTCCAGTCCCAGATATTGAACTCAGGATCTGGGCAGTCTGTGAGCTCCTTTTGCTCAAGGCTGGCCCTCCACACTGGAGCCACAGGGCTTCTGGCTTTGTTGGCAATGAAGTTGGACAGGGGTCTCAAGGGCTTTCCTGCCTAGGGTGACCATGATTCTCCTGCCACAGCCTGGTAAGTATCTAGGAGGACTGCTGAGCGCCACTGGTGCCTGCCTCCTCATTGGTCTTGCTGATGTTCTTGTACAGAACGGTGAGTTCCCTATCCACGGGTTGAAGTCGTGGAAGCTGGAGCCCACAATTCAAATCCTGGTCCTGCCACCTCCAAATGGCAGGAGATACTAATAGACTTGTTCCTATCCATATGATTACCAGTGGAATGTGATATATGTCATGATTGCATGAGCAGATCTTGAATGATTCTAGCATAAAATTATTCACAATTATATTATAGGACACTGATCAATTTTAGTTAATACTTTATTAAGCATTTAAACGATCATATACATACAATGGAGGCATAATGAAATACCTAACAATTGCGCCGTACATACTATAAAGGTTCCATTTTTTCTGCCAGGACTGGGATTTGAACTCATGATCTGGGTAACTCTGTTGCACTGTGTGGGAAAGGGAAGCTGGCTTCCTCGAAGTCAAGAAATTCAATCTGCTCCTTAGGCCTGAAATAGATCCCGACCACTAGAAAACATCCTATCCATGTACAACTTAAATATATGATTTATATTTATATACATATGTTGACTCCATAGGAATTAAGTATAGTTATTTTATTTTTTGTTTTATTCATGTATTGACCATTTATGTCATTGACTATTATGGCACATAGAACATTGATTACATTGATTAAATAGGATATAGGTCCACATATGTATTCTACTTCATACCTGAAACCGAGGACATTCACAGAAAAGGAAAACATGTGTCGTCATCAGCTTCTTACTCCACGATTCATTCTTTAGGAGTGCTGGCATCTGAACTTATGGCCTACAAGGCCAAATTCATGAATGCGTGAGTGTCATCATGACATCCTGGGGCAAATTGGGCTGACAGGCTGTTTCCAGGATCTGAGATAGAGCCCCAGGTGTTAACAAAATAAGAACAGATTGACATGCAGATGGCATTATGCTAATAAATATATATCTTTATAGAGTGCCAGAGTCTTCTATACATTTTTCAGTTATACAGATTACATTCCTACCAATTCCTGGGTATTTATTATGGATCCACATAATTAATGTTGTTGTTTTCATCCTTAAAATATTAATGAACTCAATTAGTGTCCTGAACTTCTTGCATTCCTGTAAGTAATTACATTCTTTTAATGCTTCATAAATATTAAATAAAATTAATCAACCTCCTGAAATGATGCTGTCTAATTTTATAGGAGCATAATACATGATCAACTCATTCAACCATGACATTGACACCATTCCATTTTTATTCCTATGGATGGGAACCTGTATCTTAATATCTCCTGCCATTGATTGGTGTCAGAATGGGGATTCGAAATCAGGGCCTATGCTGCCACGTAGCCCTATGGCTTCCCCGATAGTCTGGCCGCCTTCAGCAATGCAGGGTGAAGTACCCTTTGCCACAGTGTCATTCAGACCCAGGAGGGACACCATGCAAAGGAAGAAAACATAAAATGGCCACATTTTTTCTGTGCATTTTTTTCCAGGCAAGGCCTGGAGCAGCTATGGGGCCAGTGGGTGCACTGCAGCTTAGGGTGATCAGAGCTGAGGCAGAGTTACCACGAACTGAGTTCAAGCCCTGTGCTGAGAAAAAAAATAAAAAATAAAATATCAAAAAAATTAACTACTTGGCTTGCAATTCCCGCAATTCATTCTTCCAGGCTTTGAATTTGAACTCAGGATCTGGGTAAATCTGCAGCAATGTGGATGAAGGGGAAGATAACCGTACTTGAAGATAAGAAAGTCAGGCCTGTACACTAGGCCTGAATTCAAGCCCCAATCCTGGAAAACATAATATTTATATTCATTGTAAAGACAGGATTTATACTTACCTATAGATGTTCAATCCAGTCATGTTTGATGTGGTTGTTCCTTGTATTTTTTGTTTTATTCATTTATTTAACATCAATTATACTACGATGAAACCCATTCCGTTTATTACATTGATGACATCCTTTCACAGAGCATCTAGATTTGTAGAAATGTTCTCCATCATGTCTGACACCCAGGATTCTCAGAGAAAAGGTAAACAAATTTGACACTCGGCTTCTTACTCCATGATAAACTTGTTGGTAGTGCTAGAATCTGAACTCAGGGCCTAGCAGGACCAATTGGAGAATAAGTCAATGTGTGAGAAACTAAGGAGCTCCGACATTCCTAGGATCTGACAATGATCCCCAGGGTGTTCCACTATAGTCATAAATTGATTACTTAAACATAGGATCTATATTGACATACATGTGTGGCCACCATCTTCTGTTCGGTGCACTTCTTCTTATTTTGTCCCAAATTCTTGGAGGTATTGTGTATTTTACTAAGTATGGTGACAGGTATAACTGTTCTAACATGGATGACAACCTGTTCCCATGGTTATAAGGTTGCCTATGCATTCTCCATTCTAGTTGATACACAGGACATTCATGTCAAGGAAAGCGTGTGCAACAACTGGCTTTTGACATCAGCATGAATGTTTTGTCAGTTCTGGGATTTGAACTCAGGTCTGGGCAGCTCTGTTGCACTGGGGAAGAGGGGGAAGCTCACCATCCTTGAGGGATGGAATTTCAGGCCTGGTCCAAGGCCTGATTTGAAGCCCCAGCACAGAAGCCCACCTTTTTTAAACATAAGATCTCTCTTTACCTACAGGTGTGGTATGCATCTTGCATTCAGTGTAGTTATTCTTTTTATTTTGTGTCTTATTCAAGGATGTATTGTATATTTTGTTGAGTATGGTGACAGATATAACTATGCTGACATGGATGACAACCTATTGTCATGGCTATAGAGTTGCCTATAAAACATTCTCCACCCTCCATGAGATCCAGGACATTCACAGGACAAGAAAACATGTGCAACCATTGGTTCTCACATCCGAATGAGTCTTTTGGCAGTGCTGGAATTTGAACTCAAGGCCTAGTAGACCCAATTGGTGAATGGGTCATGGTGAACACACCAGCCTGTGAGCCACTAAGGAGTTAGGTCATTCCAGGGACCTGAGATCAAGCCCTGGAGAGTTGCCTATGCATTCTCCATCCTAGCTGAGACCCAGAACTTGCACAACACAGGCAAACAGGTGCAATGCCTGGCCTCTCACATCAAGGTGAATTTTTGGCAAAGCTGGGATTTGAACTCAGGGCCTAGGAGACCCAAATGCACAATGGGTCCAGGTGAGCACACCAGCCTGTGAGCCACTAAGGAGCTGGGTCATTCCCAGGAACTGAGATTGAGCCCCAAGTAGGCCAAAATAGTCCTCAATGCATCATTGAAATATGATATATATTCACATCTGTGTGTGGACTGCATCGTGCATTGAGTGTATGCATCGTGCATTGAGTGTAGTTATTCTCTTTCTTTTGTAGGTTATTCATGGATGTATTGTGTATTTTCTTGAGTATATGATGACAGGTATAATTGGGTTGACATGGATAATAACTTATTCCCATGGCCACAAGGTGACCCATGCATTCTCCATCCTATCTGAGACCCATGACTTGCACAGTAAAGGAAAACAAGTGCAATGATTGGCTTGTGACATCAAGATGAATCTTTTGGCAGGGCTGGGATCTGAATTCGGGGCCTAGCAGTCCCAATTGGAAATTTGGTCCACATGAGCACACCAGACTGTGAGCCACGAAGGAGCTAGGCCATTCCCAGGATCTGAGATTGAAACCCCCCACTGCAGGGGAGGAAGAGTGAGGAGCACAATAGTCATCCATTCATAAGCTGAAGTACTATGCAAATAAGTACATATTTGTATAGGTAGGAGAGATGGTGTCCTATGATGGAATCCAATCTACCATGGGACTACCGATTCTTAGATCTTTCCTGATGCCTCCATTGCATGACTGTGATGATTATTGTCAGCTTCATCAACTCTTCTTTACAATTAATCAATACCCCATGAGTCTTGTCTATCCTTTTCTACTCGCATCATGCATGAACTACTCATTCAAGGATGAGATTGATAGCATACCATGACTCTTCTGAGGGCCACAACTGAGTAGCTCATGATCTCCCACCATTCCCTCCTCATATCGGGGGCTAAATTCAAGATTCAGGCCTGCAAAAGATACACCTTATATACATTTTAAAAGTAGGATTTATACTTCCATACAGATATTCAGTCCATATTGTGTTTGGTGTGTTTATTTATTTTATTTCTTGTTTCATTCACTTACTTAGAATTTATTTTATTGACTCTGATGCCACCTATACCATTTAGTAAATTGTTCACATCCTATCATATAGCATCTAGATATTGGATGTGTTCTCCATCATGTCTGGCAATGCTAGGATCTGAACTCAGGCCTGGCAGGCCCAATTCATGAATGGGTGAGTTTGAGCATGGCAGCCTCTTGCCAATGAAGCTGTGAAGGGGTTCCCACATGCTGAGATTGACCCCGATGTTTGGACAAAACAGCGATACATGGATTAGCAGACGGTGGTATACAAATAAATATATATTAGTAAAGAGTGCCAGAGCCGTCTATCTATGATTGAATGAGACCTACTACGTTTCTATCAACACTTAGATATTTATTATACTGCCAGTGAAGGAAAATTATTCGTTTCATGCTTAATAACCTATTAATTAAGATGAATCAGCATTCTAGGATTATTGCATCCAATTTTAGACTAGACCAAGGCATGAAGTAATCTTTCAACCAGTATTCTTATGCATAGGAATGAGTTCCTTTTGATCTTCTGCCATTGGTGTCAGGACTGAGATTTGAAGCTAGGGTCTATGTTGACAGGTTGTCTTATGGCTTCCCTGAGAGCCCATCAGCCAATAGCAATGGCAGGTCAGGTCCACTTTACAGCAGTGTCATTCAGACCCAGGATGGTCACTGTGTAAAGAAAAATAAATAAAAGAAACCCAGCCCTCTGCAGCTCGCCACTTTTTGTGTTTTCTAGAGTTTTCTTTTCTTCCTGACAGCCCACTGGGCCTAGGATCTCAGGATCGGCTATGGGTCCGGAGACTGCATCCCAGCCTAGGGAGGTCCAAACGGAGGCAGTTTCCACGAACTGATTTCAATCCCCATGGTTGGCCAATAAGTAAGTAATAAATAAATTAATTAATTAACAAAATTTAAAAAAATGAAGCTCCCTGGTTTGGAATTTCTGCCAGTTTTATTTCCTAGAAAGGGATTTGAACACGGCTTCTTGGTAAATCTGTAGCAATGTGAGGGAAGAGTTACCACTACTTGAGTTCAAACCCCATGCCAAACAAAAATGAAAAATTAAATCACTGACCTCGGCAGGGAGAGCTAGTTGTCAAGATGGGAGGGAAGGGATGGTAAGGGGAATACAAAGGAGGAGGCAACAGTGCTCAATAGGAAATGTACTCATTACCTTGCTCATGTAACTGTGATCCCTATGTACAACATTTTTACAATAAAAAACATACAAAAAAGAAACATATTAGTTTCAGAGAGGCACTTTGGGGGTAAAGGAAGGAAATCTGAATAGCTGTACAAAATTCTACGCTGCCTATTTTTAATGTTCAGTATGGAACTGAATAAACATAAATGCTTCCATTAAAAAAAATTAAGTCACTGTCTTGGAACTGGGGCCAGTATTTCTGCCATTGCTAGGATTTGAGCTCACCATCCAGGTAACTCTTTTGCAACAAGGGTGAAGGCGAAGCTCACTGTCCTTGAGGAAAAGAAATTCAGGCTAGAGTTCCCAGGGCATGAATGAAGGCCCTGCAATGGAAAAAAATATTTCTATACATGTGTAATGAATGTATGATATATACTTACATGTGTATGTTAATTTAATATTATTATTTTTATTATTGATTTTTATTTAGTTTTATTTGATTCATTTCTTTATTGATTATTGTGTTAAGTATTATTATACACATAATATTTATTCCATTTTGCACATCTATTATAAAATTATACACAATAATTTAGGACATTGACTCATTTTTCATTAATATTTTATTAAGTGTTGAAACATAAAAATAATTAAATGGAGCCATTTGTCACAGTCTTAACATGTTTAGAGTCTCTCCTAAGTATGAGCTTTTTCTTTCTTTTTTCTTTCTTTTCTTTTTATTGTGAAAATACTGTAGAGAAGGGTTACAATTACATGGGCAACATAATGAGTATATTTCTTATCAAGCATTGTAGCTTCCTCCTTTGTTTCCCTTTCCCATCCCTTCCCATTCTCCCTGAGGTTTTTTTTTTTTTTTTTTATCTTTGGACATCTTCCTATAGAGATTTTTTTAGATGATTTATATTCAGAAGCCTTTTCCTGAGGATAGGCAAATTGAGGGATAAAATTTTAAGGGTGGGGCTAGAAATGTGCCTTAGTGGTAAAGAGCTCGCTCCCTCAGCATGCATGTATGCCAGGGTTTGAATCCTCAGAGACGCATACTCAGGAAAAGCCAGAAGCTGTGGAGTGGTTCAAGTGGCTAACCTTGAAAAAGAAGCACAGAGATAGTACCAAGGCCCTAAGATCAAGCCCCAGGACTGACAAAAACAATAGGCTAGATGCCAGTGCTCACAGCTGGAATGCTAACTTCTCAGGAGTCTGAGAGTTGAAGACTACAGTTCAAAGACAGCCTAGGCAAGGAAAGCCTGTTAGACTGTTATCTCCAGTGAACCACCAAAAGACCCCACCTGGCACTGTGGCTCTAGTGGTAGAGTGTTCGCCTTGGGTTGAAGGGCTCAGGGACAGTGCCCAGGCTTGAGTTCAAGACACACACTAGAACAAAAGTGAGGGTTAATCAAAGTACTTTCCTATTTGCTAATTAGGAGAACATTCTCTGGAAAATGAACACTGATGTACACCAGAATTGGAGTCACAGCTCCAGGTTCAAATGTAGCAGATTTATATTCCAAGCCTCTTAGACTCTAGCATTGTAACCTTGTGTCCTACATGGTTCTTAAAGGTCCATTGTTGAAAAGCTTAATATGCTTCCCAAACCCTATGTGATAAGCAATTGACTTGTATTGTAAATGTCATTACATTTCTGAACCTAGCAGAGCAGCAGTAGCTCATGCTCAACAACCTAGATCATGAGGCTGAGGTCTCAGGATCACAGGGTGAAGCCAGACAGGGCAGAAAGGTCTATGACACTCTGACTTCCACTTCTGAAAGGTCAAATGTTCAAGAGCTTCCTGTGTTTCCCTTGGTGATGAGAAGTTACTTGTACTCTAATGTTCTTAGAGTTCTTGAGCTATAGAAGCAGGAAAGAAACATTATTGAACCATCCTGGGTTCAAATGAAGTTCTCAGGATCCAAGCCGTAGCAATGTTTGGAGAAAAACTCCAGTGTAACACCGTAATTGAAGGACAGAAAATGGTTGCAAAAGCCAGGCTAGGTGCAGAGACCTAGGCCTGCAGGATTAGGGAGCAGAATGTACACAGTCAACAGAGAAGTCAACTGCAAAAGCCAGCAATGGGGGGCCCTGAAACATTTGTTAGAGTTACACCAGGGTCAGGCTTTTCTCACCCTCTTCAAACAATGACTAATTAACCTTCCTCTCTCAGGTGAACGGAGCCTCAGGCTATCTTTAGGGTAACAATAAAGAGCCAGTTTAGTGGGGGAGAGGGGAGGAACAGAGAAGAAAAACCCTGCTCTCTGGTCTTAAGGAGTGAGG
Source organism: Dipodomys spectabilis (assembly GCF_019054845.1). NCBI lineage: Eukaryota > Metazoa > Chordata > Mammalia > Rodentia > Heteromyidae > Dipodomys > Dipodomys spectabilis. Next base: position 4,161,633 of record NW_024870793.1, read on the forward strand.
TTTTGACTCTCCATATGTCAGATTTAAAGACCATTCTTCTACCTCCATCAGTCCATTCTCCTTCCTTCATTCTGCACATCATTAATGCAAATTCCCAGTCCAAAGAGAAGCAAGGCCCTTTCTCTTCTGTCTCCAAGCACCTGAGTTAACACCTGGCTCTGCCCTCTTGGCTCTGGGGCATTTGGCTGCCTGAGAAGTGGGAAAGAGACAGTCTTCCTGCTCTGTGGTTGTGTGAAGGTGAAGTTGGTGACCGGAACATTGCAGAAGGCATCATGATTGGAAATTGTTTCCTTCATTCCTCCTGACATCCAAGACCAGGCTAATCTATCATGTTTCTTTCTATCTATCTATTTATCTATCTATTTTCCTTTCTATTTATCTATCTTTTTTCTCTCTATCTATTTTCTATGTATCTATGTATTATGTATGTATGTATGTATGTATATATGTATCTATCTATCTATGTATCTATCTATCTATGTATCTATCTATGTATCTATCTATGTATCTATCTATGTATCTATCTATGTATCTATGTATCTATGTATCTATGTATCTATGTATCTATGTATCTATGTATCTATGTATCTATGTATCTATGTATCTATGTATCTATGTATCTATGTATCTATCTATCTATCTATCTATCTATCTATCTATCTATCTATCTACCTACCTACCTACCTAGTTAATTAGCTACCTACCTAAGTAGGTTTCTGTTTGCCAGGTCTAGCCACAGTCCCAATTCTGGCTTTTTCTGTGTATGTGATACTGAGTAATCATATCCAGGGCTTCTTGTATGCTTGGCAAGCACTCTTTCAGTAATCAAAGTCCGCAGCCCCATCTTTTTCTTCATGGTAGTTTTTACATAAGTATACTACCATTTTACATCCCCAAATTTATTTTTCTGAATACTAGTTATTTCTAAAAAACCTTATCTTCTGTTCCCCTGCCTGATTTGTGTCTGTTCCTGAATGGCCTCAGAATAAAATGTAAATAAAGACTGCTGAGAGCTTAAGTGTCATCATATAAGGACACAGGCCTGGAACACTGGAAGAGAAAAGCCATGGGCCCGAAATGAAGAGAATGGTGCAGTATGTGCAACGAGCATATCTGAAAAATGAACCAGTAAATAAAAGGAGAAGCATTCCATATGGTCTGTTTGCACTCAGGGATGTACTATACACACATAAGTAGTTAGTACACTGATACATAATCCTGGCCTTCTCTTTTTGAAAAGAGAAGCCATCTCAGTGCTTAAGCACAGGGCCCAATGCATTCTTCAGCTGTTTCGTACAAGGCTGAGGCTTTACCACCACCATAGCTCCACTTCCAGCCATCTGGTCGTTAATTGGACATAAATGCCTCCCAGGCTTTCTTGCCTGGTCTGGCCTGTGCCTCCTGTTCGGCTTTTTCTCTCAAAGCTGGAGCTTTACCCTCTGGGACACTGTTCCACTTCTGGTTTTCTGGTGGTTTATTGGTAATAAGAATCTCACAGACTTTCTTGCTCGGGCTGACTTTAAATTGTGATCTCCCCAGGAGACTGCAAGCAGCTTTCTCAGGGATACACTGAGAAACACCTCCACACAAAACCTTAGTCTATATCTCGGGATGTACTAGAGAAAAACAGAAACATGAAGATGCTTCTAGTGTGTTCTAGATAATTAATATTGGAGATACACAACATTCATAATTATTAGATCATTTTATAGGAAAAAGGAGCAATGTGGACAGTATGAGGATTGCTCCAGCTTTCGGTTCTCTCATCCGTAGAGAGTAAATTCACTGCATCTCAATGCTAAGTGACAGAACTGTCAAGTAATGTGGACATTAGCTGCCAAATCCTGTGATACTCATTTCTTACTTTTGGCTTCAAACCTGTGACCAGAAGAGAAGATGAGGAGAGAAAATCCTTCTCAGAGAAAGCAGCTATAAAGGAAATTGGAATAGCTTACTTATAAATTCAAACCACTGTAAGGACCTTGTTAAGAAGTCAGATTGTACGGATTAAAAAAATGAAGAAGAAAAGAAAGGCAAGAGCCAGTGGAGAATGACTATAATCCCAGCTCCTCAGGAAGCTGAGATGTATAGAATCTGAGTTTCAATCCAGCCAGCATAGGAAAATCCATGACACTGTTATTTCTAAGAGGTCACAGAAAAACCCAGAAGTGGGGCTGTGATTCATGGTTAATGCAATACCCTTGAGCAAAAGGAGCTCAGGGACAATGCCTAGGCTCATAGTTCAACCCCAGGTCCTGCCCCCTCGAAAAGAACTTGTACCTCCATATCTCTGTGTATATGGACGTTTTCCTATAGTGAATCTCCAGAGTAGCTATTATGAATTGCACCAATCTAGAAAAATGTGTTTTCAATTCAATGATTTCATAACACAGAGAGTGCTTTCATGACAGTGCATGTTCTGGGGCTCACCTCACTGTTCCCAGTATAGCCTGAGGGTTTCTCTGCATCCCAGGCCTGCTGGAAGAAGTTTCTCTCATTGTTTCTCTGCATCCCAGGCCTGCTGGAAGAAGTCTCTCTCATTATCTGGATATGCAGACAAATGGCCTCACTCCTGTTCAGCTGTTTAACAAACAATTCCATCTGCATCAGTTATTGATGAGGAGTGTGAGCAGGCTTTGAAGGCCAGGAGAAAAAGGCTTCTTTGTATCCCAAGCGATCTCTCTCCCTAGTGCCCTGTTTTGACAGGAAGCCTTCATTTGTGCCACTTCCCATGGCAGGCCAAGTCCTGTGCACTTATCCTGCCTTTGTGAGACTATTTCCGGTGTTCAGATACAGTGCTCAATATAATTCAGGAGACCTTCTGGCAGACAACTAGGGCACTGAACCTAATGAAATATTTCATTGTTGGAGATGATGGACCTATGATACCTTTTCTAGGTTTCTGGAAGCTTGGGAAATCCAAGCACATGTCAGATATCTCAAAGCTTCCTGTCATCTAGGGCTGGTGAAGCTCATCAGATACTGAAACTTTTGACCTCTCCTAGTTAGGGCCTGGGTGGCTAGGTTTGGGGGTTGAACACAGGGCCTGGGTGCTACCATGAGCTCAGTGCAGAAGCCAAAGGCATTACCATTTTGTGTCACGACTTCACTTCTGGTCTGTGTTTGTGTGTTCGTGTGTGTGTGTGTGTGTGTTTGTGTGTGTGTGTCTGTTTGATTGCGAATACACCCGTCCTGGAGCTGGAACTCAGCACTGTACCTAGTTTCTTTTGTACAAGGTTAGCCCTCTCCCGATTGAGCCACAGAGCCACTGCAGCCTTTTTCTAGTGTTGTGGCCCTGAGAAATAAAGTCCAGGGTTTCATAGTTCCAAAGCACTCCACCCCTAAGGCACATTGCAGCCCTTTAATTCAGGTTTGTTAGTTTGTTTCTGTCTTTTTTGTTGTTGTTGGTTGTAGGAGTTGAAGTCTGGGCCTGGGTGCTATCCCTGAGCTCTTCAGTTCAAGTCTTATGCCCTACCACTTGAGCGAAAGCGCCACTTCATGTTTTCTGGGGGTCCATAGGGGCTAAGTGTCTCAAAGTCTTTCCTCCCCAGGCTAGCTTTGAACCATGACACTCATATCTCATCCTCCTGATAAGCTAGCATGACAGGTAAGAGCGACAAGCACCCAGCTTCAACTTCAGGTTTCTTAGTGGTGAATTGGAGATAATAGTCTCATGGGACCTTTTGTGTCTGGGATAGTTTGAAACCCAGGTGCTCAGATCTGAGCTTCTTAAGAAGGCGGGATGACAGTCCTCAGCTATCAACCCCTAGGTGGCACTTTCCTGCAAGGGGGTCCTTGGCTCCATGTGGTGGCGTGCTAGCCATGTGCCCAAAAGGTAAGGGTCAGTAGCTAGGCCCCAAGTTCAAGGCTCATGACTGTGAAAAAAAAGAAAGAAAAAAAACCAATTGTCTGCAGAAGACAACTCACTAGTCTTCAGTAATACATAATTTTGTCCCTGCCATGGACACATATCTGAGCCTCAATATTCTTGTCTGCATAATCATCTCAGTTGTAGTGCTCTTACAAAGACCTGATGAAAGAATGCACCTGTGAAGGACACAGCACATGGCACTCTTTGCATGACTGAACGCACAGCATCCTGTGAAAGACCCAGCACACAGCACCGAATGCAGGACTCAGCACACTGCACCCTGTGAAGGACTCAGTACATAGCACCAGGTGCAGGACTTAGCACAGAGCACCTTATGAAGGACTCAGCACATAGCTCTATTCCACAATCTGTTATTAGAATGAGGGTGCTTTCATCAGTATCACCATTCTTTGAGGAACATTTCACAAACCACACAAGTTCACATCTAATGGTTTATTGCGGTGGGTTTTCTTTTGGGGGGGTTAGGCATAAGGCTTGAACTCAAAACGTGGAGATTATACTCTAATAACATTTGCTCAAGGCTAGATCTCTACCACTTGGAGCCACATTTTAAAGAGTTCCGTAGAATTCCTTCCAGGACTGGGTTTTAAAGCCCCTTAGCAGCTAGGATGATCTGGGTAAGCCAATTGTGTCTGGTTCCATGGAGCTGGGTTGCAGCATTTACATCTGGCTAAGTCAGGTTAGGTAGCAGCTGTCAGCACCGGACTCCTAGCTTGCTCTGTGATGAGGTATTTGAATTTCTGTCTTTGTATAGTTACAGTTAGAACAATCTACCTTTTTGTGGCAGCAGTCCTATGGCTTGAGTAAGGCCTTAGACACTGTCCCTAAGCATTTGTACTCCAGACTAGCACTCAATTGATTGAAAGACCTCAGAACTTCCTGGTATTCTGTTTAAGTGGCACGGAGGAATCGATCCAAGGGCTTGGTGCTTGCTAGGTGAGCACTCAACAACTGAAACCAGGACTGAACAAGGTATACATAGAGATTGCTGTATATAAATATTATATACACAGAGAGATGTCTGTATATTATTTAATTATAGATAATATTACTAACAATTTTTAGGTATTAAATTATGTCTCCATTTAATGATATGTTTCAGTTGAACAATTAATAAATCATTAATTAATAATTACTCTATATCCTGTTATTATCATATATGTACATACATCCATACATAAAATTACATATTTTATAGAATGAGATAGATGTCTACATATAGTTAAATTATGCATCATGTGTTACTTTCAATTATTAGGTATTTAATTATATCTCCATGTAATTTTTATTCTGTTAATGCTTAATAAAATATTAATTAAACTTAATGCACCTATAATTAGTGCATACAATTTTATCCCAGAATGATTCACTACTAATTCAATGTGATTTTCATTCATTTTAGTGACAATTATTCCACCTATGACATTTCTTACCTTTATGACATCCTATTACATAGTATATAGATTTTTACCCGAATTATACGTCCTACCTGACACTGAGCACTTTCAAAGAAAAGGAAAACATGGGTCCCGCTCAGCTTCTTACTCCATGATTATATTTTTGGCATTGATAGGATCTTGACTCAGAGCCTAGAAGGCTCAATTCATGAATGGGTGGCTGTCAGCACAGCAGCCTCTAGCCAATTCATCTGTCAGGCAGTTCCCAGGCCATGAGATCGAGCCCTGTATGTTGACTCAATATTGCGCTTATTGTCGCTAATCATTCAATTTTTTGTTTTATTCATTTAGTTACCATTTATTTTATTGACATGGAATATTTACCACATTTATTACATAGGATATAGATTTGCCTATGTATGAAACGTCACACTTGACACCCAGGACGTTCACAGAAAAGGAAAACATGTGTTACCCTGGGCTTCTTACTCCCTGCTTCAATTTTTGTGAGTGCTGGCATTTGAACTCACAGCCTACAAGGCATAATTTATGAATGGATGAGTGTCAGCTTGGCCAACATGGGACAGATGGAGCTGACAAGCAGTTTCCAGCACTGAGATCGAGCCCTAGGGGTCGACAAAATAAGAACAGATTGACATGCAGATGGTAGTATACAAAGCAGTATAGAGGTTCCTCAAAAGATTCCACATAAAACTCCCCTATGACCGAGCAATCCTACTTTCGGGCATTTACCCAAATGATCACAAACAAGACCATACTGAAACTACCAGCACAACTATGATTTTGCCTCATTATTTACCATAGCTAAGATATGGAACCAACTTAGATGCCCATCAGTAGATGAATGGATCAAGAAAATGTGGTATATATACACAATGGAATTCTATGCCTCCATCAGAAAGAATGACATTGCCAAATTTGTTAGGAAATGGAAACACTTGGAAAAAATTATATTAAGTGAAGTAAGCTAGACCCAAATATACATAGGTCCCATGGCTGCTTTATTGCAATAAGTAGTATATGTCTGAGTCAAGCAGAAACGGTCAGATAAGTTGATGTTAGGGGAATGAACCTCAAGATAAGTATTGAAATTTTTTTGTTTTTGTTTTTGCCTTTCATGCAATTGTTTCTAACATATTTATAAGATTATTTCTATGTTGCATTGTATGTCCCTCCCCCACGGTATAACCCCTATTTTCACTGTATTTGATGTGGGTATAATTTGTGCATGGGAAGGAATACAGGTGGACCCATTGCCACAATGAGATGTACAATTCATTATGTTGTAAAATGAACTTTACAACTTTGGTGGGGAGGGGGGGGGGAGAACCTGGTAGGGGGAGAAGAGTAGTATGGGAAGGGATGGGAAGGGAAACAAAGAGGAGGCAACAATGCTTGATACGAAATGTACTCCTTATCTTGACCATGTAATTGTAACTCCTCTGTAAGGTATTCTCACAAAAAAAAGCCCTGAAAAAAAAAACAAATAAATATAGATCTTTATAGAGTCCAAGAGGTTTCTATACATTCTTCAGTTATATAGACTACATTCTTACCAACTCTTGGGTATTTATTATGCCTCCATGTAATTAATATGACTGTATCCATCCTTAATGAATTTTAAATTGAATCAACCACTGTCCTGAAACTATTACATCCATGGAATTAAAAGTATTCTTTTAATGTGACAGAAAATATTCATTAAAATCCATTGGCCTCCTAAAATCACTCTGTTTAATTTTATAGTAGTATCTTTCAGGAACAACTAATTCAACCTTGACATTCATAACATTCCATCAGTATTCCTATGAATAGGGATGAGACTCTTAGGATTTCCCTCCATTGGTAGGGGACAGGAACGGGCTTCTAACACAGGGCTTATGTTGCCAAGTTGGCCTATGGCTTCCGTGGTAGCCTGCCAAACTTCAGAAATGCCAGGTTACAAACAATTTTGAGCCGTCATTCAAATCCAGGATGGTTACCTTGCAAAGAAAGCAAATGTAAAACCGGAGCCATCTGCAAGTTGCCGGATTTATATCTGTCTTTTCATTTTTTTTTCCTGTCAGTCTTTGGGGCCCAGGAACTCAGGTTCAGCTGTGGGTATAGTGGCTGCACCCCAGCCTAGACTGATCAAAGCTGAGGCACAGTTGCCACTACTTGAGTTCAAGCCCTGTGCTTGACAAAACAAAAATAAATAAATACATACATACATACATTAAAAATATTTAAAAAATTATGAGGATCCTTGGCTTGGAAGTCATGCCATTTTTTTTCTGCCAGGCCTGGGATTTGAACTCCGGGTCTGGGTAAATCTGCAGCATTGTAGGGGAACGGGAAGCTCACTGTGCTGGAGGACAAGAAAATCAAGCCTGTTCTCAGGGCCTGAATTCAAGTCCTAGCATTCCAAAAAAAATTAATATTCGTATACATTTTAAATACATGATTTATATTTACATGCACGTTTACTGCATATTGTGGTTAGTGCAGTTATTCATTTTATTTTGTGTTTTATTTATTTTTACTATTTAATGAGTATGATTACACAGATAATGTTTTTTACATCCTATTACATAGGACATAGATTTGTCTATGTGTTATACATCATTCCTGAAACCCAGGACTTTCACTGATGAGGAAAACAAGTGAGACAATTGGCTTCTTCCACCAGGATTAAGTTTTTGGCAGTTCTGTGATTTGAACTCCAGGCCTAGAAGGCCCACTTCATGAATGGGTTAATGTTAGCACAACAGTCTGATGCAAGTGAAGTTGGTGAGCAAATTTCAGGACCTGAGATCAATGCCTAGGAGTGGACAATACATAAACAGATAGATGTGTAGATTGCTGTGTGTGTATTTACATATGTATATTCATCTATAAATAAATGCATATATATAGAGAGACAGACATTTATGTAGATTCTAGTGTATAACTCTATATAAAGTGATGTCTGTCTATATCTTATTTTTATATACTCTATTACTACCAATTATTAGTTCTAATACTATGCCTCCATTAATTACTCATGGTGGAAGACTTAATAAGGTACTAATTAAATTAATCAATGACTTATATTTATTGCATACAATCTTATAATAGAAAGACTAGCCAATTAGTAATTAAATAGTATATGTCAAACATTCTATTAATGTTCCTATAGATAAGAACGAGTCTCCTAGGATCTTCAGCTGTGTGTAGGTGGCAGTCCCAGGATCATGGAACTCAGGGCCTAGGTGTCTCTGTTGGGCTCAGGCTTCACTGACAGCCCACAAGCCTTAGGCCATGCAAGGTGACATACAATTTTCCAGCCAAGTCATTGAGACCCAGGTTGGTCACAGTGCCAAGGAAAAAGTGGTAAAATGGTTGTGTAAAACTTCTTGGATTTTTCTTTCTCAGTTTCTTTTTTTTTTTTTTTTTTTTTGGTTTGATGTATTTTTGCCAGTGCTGGGAGTTGAACTCGGGTCCTAGGATGCCCGGATCATTTGTGGGTGTAAATGCTGTACCCCAGCCTAGGGTAATCATGGTTTAAGACAATAAAGTGCTTCCTTCAGCAAAAGGAGATCAGGGACAATGTCTAGGCTCACAGTTCAAGCCTCAAAAAAAAAGTCATTACAAAAAGCGATTAAAAAGCCACAAAAAAGAGCGATTAACTCTATGTGTCTGTGTGTGTATGCATGTATTTCTATCGGTGAACATCCATGGCCCCTATGAAGAAAGGCACACAGCTAGGAAATTTGCTTTGAATAGAATGATTTCATAGCACAGACAGTGTTTTCAAGACAGTGCATGTTCCTGGGCTCCCCTCACTGTTCCCAGGGTATCCTGAGGGTTTCTGCGCACCCCAGGCTGCTGGAAAAAGCCGGCCTCACTGTTGGAACAGGCAGCCAAAAAGTTTCACTCCTGTACAGCTGTGTAGCAAACAATTTATTGGGGGCGATTAGTGAGGATGAGTGTGGATGGGCTCTGAAGGCCAGGAGAAAAAGGCCTCTTTGTACCCCAAGCTAACTCTCTCCCCAGTGCTCTGTTTTGACAGGAAGCCTTCAATTGTGCCACCTCCTGTGACAAGCCAAGTTCCCTGCACTTGTCCTGTCTTTGTGAGACTATGTTCCAATGTTGAAACAAACTGCTTCAATTAATTCGAGTTCTGGCAGACAACTAGGGAGCTGAACCTAATGAAAAGATTCCTGATTGTCAATTGGGGTGCCTCCCTAAGATTCTGGAAGTTTGCTAAATCTAAGCACTTGTGCAAAATCACAATGCTTCCTGTCATCTAGGTCTGGTGAAGCTTATCAGGTTTTGAAACCTTTGTCCTCTCCTAGTCAAGCCTTGGTTGGCTAGTTTTTGGGGTTGAACACAGGGCCAGGATGATGTCCATGAGCTCAGAGCAGAATCCAGGTGCTTTACCATTTTGTGTCACAACTTTACTTCTGCTCTGTGTTTGTGTGTGTGTGTGTGTGTGTGTGTGTGTGTGTGTGTGTGTGTGTGTGTATACACTAATCCTGGAGCTTGAACTCAGGACACGAGCATTGTACCTGTTTCACCTGCTAAAGTATAGCACTTGAGCCAGAGAGCCATTTCAGACTTTTTTTCTAGGGATGTGTTTACTTAGGATTCAAACCAAGGGTTGCATACATGCAAAGCACTCTACCCTAAACACAAGTTCCCAGCACTCCACTTCAGATTTCCTTCTTTCTTGTAAGTTGGAGGAGTTCAAGTCTGGGCCTCGGTGCTCTCTCTGAGCTCTTCAGCTCAAGTCTAGCACTCTACCACTTGAGCTACAGCGCCCCTTCAGGCTTTCTGGTGGTTCATTGGAGATAAGCATCTCAAGGAATCTCCTGCCCAGGCTAGATTTGCACCATGATCCTCATGTCTCAGCCTCCTGATTAGCTAGGATGACAGGCAGGAGTCACCGATGCCCAGCTTCCACTTCAAGTTTCTAAGTGGTGAATATAAGATAATAGTATCATGGGACATTTTGTCAGGTTAGATGGCAGCTGTCAGCACCAGACTCCCAGCTTGCTCTGTGATGAGGTATTTGTAGTCCTATACTTGTGATGAGGTATTTGTAGTACTATACTTACATTGTTGCAGTTAGAACATTCTATCTTTTTTTCTTGGTGCCAGTCCTGGCTCTTGAGTAAGGGTCTAGACATAGTCCTTAAGTTTTTATGCTCAATGCTAGTGCTTGACTGCTTGGGTGACAGCATGACTTCTGGATTTTTTTGTGTACACAGTAGTGAGGAATCGAATGCAGGGCTTTGTACTTACTAGGTGTACATTCTATCATTAAGCCCCAGGAGTGACAATTGTATGAACAGATAAATGTATAGATTGGTAGATAGACAAATAGATGTATATGTATAAAACAAAAGAGAGATGTCTGAATATTATGAAATTGCATATACAATATTAATACCGATTATTGGCAATTAAATTATTCCTTCCATTTTTAAGTATCATGATTGAATAAATAATAAAGTATTAATTGAAAATTAGTCAATATTTTATAATTGTGTATAATTTTATAATATCGTATACTAACTACTAATTTAATTGTTAATTTTATAACATTCCATTTGTATATGGGAATAGATTTCTGAGAATCTCCATTCATTAGTGGCAGTCCTGGGATTCGACTTCCAAGCCTAAGTTGTTGGTTTTGGCTATGGCTTCCCTAATACCCCGCCAAACATCAGCAATGCAAGATAATATATGCTTTCTAGGCCTTGTCATTTAGACCCAGGATGGTCACAATACAAAGGGAAAAAAAAGGAAAACTACCTCCTTGAACTTCTCATTTTTAGGCTTCTCCTTTACAGTTTTTTATTTCTTTTTCAACCCCGAGATTTGAACTCGGGTCCTAGGATGCCACCACCAACTGTGGCAAAGATGCCAAGACCTGAGTTTAAGCCCCGTGCTTAGCCATAATAATAATAATAATAATAATAGTAATAAGGCCCTGGTTTGGAATTTGCACCATTTTTCTAGTAGGCCTGGGATTTGCACTCAGGGTCTGGGTGAAGAGGAAAGGCTCAGCATCCTTGAAGACAAGAAATTCAGACCAGTTCCCAGAGCCTCAATTGAAGCACCAGCACTGGAAAAACTAATATTAATATATGAGATCTGTTTACATACATGGGTTAGTTCATATGACATTTATTACCCTTATTTATTTAGTATTTAGTATATACACATGTAACATTTCTTTTATTACATCATATCACATAGGATATAGTTGCATATGGATTATACATCATACTGAGACCAAGGACTTTCACAGAGAAGGAAAATAATGTGTCAAAATTGGCTTCTTACTCCATGAATAAATTTTTGGCCATGCTGGGATTTCATCTCACAGCCTACAATGCCCAATCCATAAATAGGGTTACAGTCTTAGCAGACCAGCCTCCTGAAAACTGAGCGGCCAGGAAGTTCTGAGGACCTATGATCAAGACAAAGTAGTGCCCCATATATATATATATATATATATATATATATGTGTATATGTATATATATATACATATATATATATATGTTGATAAATATGTAGATTGAAGTAGATAGAGAGATAGACATAAACATACATACATATATATACATATACAGAGAGTGGGACTGTGAGGATATAAAATTATATATGTTATTACCAATTATTAGTTAATAAATTTTGCCTCCATTTAATGAAGTATCCGGGTTGAATACTTATAAAAGTATTAATTAAAAATTAATCAATATCCTTAACTATACCATGGTGCTAGAATGGAAAACATAAACCCAATAATTTTTGTGTGGCATTCTAAAATAGGGTCATGAATCCATTGCACATTTATTGTTACATTAATAACACTCCATAAGCATTCACATGAACAGGAATAAGTTTGTCAGGCTCTCCTTCCTTTTGTGGATGGCTGTCCTAGCATTCAAACTCCAGCCCTGGGTCGTTTAATTATAATGCAAACCATTGGAATGACACCGTGAAGACTTCAGATTGTTACCATTAAAAAAAAGAAAAAGAAGAAGAAAAGTAAGCAAGGTGCCAGTGGCTCCTACCTGTAATCCTAGCTCCTCAGGAGACCAAGATGTAGAGAATGCCAATTTGAATTCAGTCAGGGTGGGAAAGTCCATGACACTCTTGTTTCTAAGAGATCACAGGGGAAAAAAAAACCATGCATGGGGCTGTGGCTCAAGGGCAGAGCACTACTCTCGAGCAAAAGGTGCTCAGGGACAGAGCCTAGGCTCATAGTACAACCCTGGACCTGCCAAAAATACAAAAAGGAGGCAATAACTCCATGTATCTGGGTATGGACAATAGGCATTCAGCAGGTTGCCCATGCCCAGCCCCTCAACCTGGGCAATCTGGGACAAGCCCTCAGAGAGTACAAAGTCTGAGCGGGCAACATGAACAAAGCATCCATCTCTGCCATTTAAGAACTGAAGCCTTATATTCTGGCCGAGGTGTCCCATCAGGACACCATGCAGCCAGCCACTGCCTCCAGGGAAAGCACAGTTCCTAGGCTGTAGGAGTTGTCAAAGGTTCTGGCTCCATATTCTCTATCCTTCTGTAGGATGTGAGGCTAGACTTCTGGGGCCTGTGGCTATCACTCATTTATCATTCCTCATTGACGAGTCACAGTCTGGTCCCAAATCATGGCAAAGATATGAAATAGATATTTCTACACCAAAGGGGGTAAGCCAATAAACCCCACCCTCATAACTCCTGTTAGAAAGGAGCCTTGGGCTGAGATTGGAGCTTAGTGCTAAAGTGCTTACCTAGCCCGCATGTACAAACCCTGGGTTTGGGTTTGATTGCTCAGTACCACAGAAACAGAAAAAGCCAAAAGTACTACTGTGGCTTAAGTGATAGAAAGATAGCCATGAGCAAATGTAGTTCAGGGTTATGCCGAGACCCTGAGGTCAATCCCCAAGACTGACAAAAAGAAAAAATTCATCCAGGTGTGATCTTTTGCTCTGGGACTCAGAGGAGGGCTGAAGTTATAGATAAGAGGTAGAGTAGAGGACGGGTGCTGGTGGCTCACCCCTGTAATCTTAGCTACGCAGGAGGCTGAGATCTGATGATCCCAACTCCAAGCAAGAAAGTCTATATGAGACACTTTTCTCCAATTAAACACCCAAAAAGCCAGACTTATAGCTGTGGTTCAGTAGTAGAGCGCTAGCCTTGAGCACAAAAGCTCAGGGATTGGATAGCATCCAGGCCATGAATTCAAACCCCAGGACTGGCACACACATGTGTGTGCGTGCACACACACACACACACACACACACACACACACACACACACACACACACGATAGAGCATTTGCCAATCAGCCCGCACAAGTTCCATCTCTAGAAACTCAATATTAAAAAAAAGAGGGAGAAGGGAAGGAAAGACTTGCTCAACGAGGTGATATATCCAATGCCAAAATTCCACAGGAGTTCTAAGATGTGGATTCAGGACAGAGGGCCTCAGGCAGAAGGTACAGCATGGGCAAAGGTACTGAGGTGTGCTTTAGAGCAGATGGTGTGGGTGGAATGAAGGTTCTGTGGCTTCAGACAAGTCTGGTAGGACATTCAAGGCTGGGTCAAGGTTTATATTTGAGTCACAGGTAGGGCAGAGGGTGGGGTCCCAGAATGGGGCCCAGGGGGAAGATCAGTTGGCTTTTTACCAGAGACACCTGACATTTCCTGTGGCTGGAAGCTTATTTTCACAGCTCCTTACCCTCAGACCTCCTTTGCATGGAGAAGTCAGGGCAAATGCAGGGAAGAACATTTGCTTAAGAAAAGCTTCTAGCCCAATGCCACCAGTGGCTCAACCCCTGTAAATCCTAGCTCCTCAGGAGACTGAGATAGAGATTGTGGGTCAAGCCAGCTCAGGGGAGGAAAGTTAGTGAGACTCTTCTTGCCGATGAACTACCAAAAGCCAGAAATGGAGCTTTGGCTCAATTGGCAGAGTGCTAAAATTGAGGAAAAAAATTAAGGGACCAGAGCCTAACCCCTGAGTTCAAGCCCCAGTACTTGCACCTAAAAAAATAAAGAAAAGCTTTCAGAAGCTCCTAGTCTACTGTGGTGTAAGGCCAGATCAGCCGGCACCGGTAGCTCACACCTGTACTCCTAGCTCCCCAGGAGGCTGAGATGTGAGGATCACGGTTCAAAGCCAGCCTAGGCAGGAAAGTCTGGGAGACTCTGATCTTCAAGGAACCTTCAGAAAACCAGAATTGGTGTTGTCCCTCAAGTGGCAAGCCAAACCTCTGGGGGACAGGCCCCAGGCCCAGAGTTCAAGTCCCATGACCAACACCTGGCCTGCTTGGACCTCACTCTGTGGATCTAGGCGGAGTACTTTCCAGTGGGCCACTGAGGGTCTCCCAATGTCTAGGTGTCCTACAAGTCTTGAGAGCAGCCTCTTTGGAGGCCTTTGCCTACAGGGCAGGCCACAGTATCAGAGAAGGTTCGAGCCTTGAGCACGGAGGTCATTAATCTCTTCGTCAGAATGGCATCTGTCATGGCTGCACTTTGGATCTGAGCAATAAATCGACCTCAGACCAAAGTTCTGGGCCAGAAGGGGCAGGAGCTGCAAGATGGCACAGCAGGTAATGCCCACTCACTCGAGTATCACAAGAGTGTGAATCTGTCAGGCACACATTTGGCAGGTGTTGAGTTGGGCTCATGAAAGACTTGTAGTCTCAGGTATCCACAGCCAGCAGGCTGCTGCTGGTAGCAGTCTCTATCCCAGGAGTCACAGGGCTCGGAGCCTTACGTTCCTCACCAGTACTCGGAGCAATCATGGGCTGACTACAAATGAGCATTCATAGTGGCTTCCCTTGGTCCTGTGGCCCTGTGCATGGATAGAGGGGCAGGTTCCATGGAACTTACTGCCATGACCCAGATCCCTCAGCCCAAGAATGACTTAAGGAAAAACTACTTGATCTGCCTTGAGAGTTTACTATGACTATGCCTCAGGAGTGCCCCCAGTTTTGTAGCTGAGCTCATCATTACCACCATCTTCTGTGTGTGTGTGTCTGTGTGTGTCTGTGTGTGTATGTATGCATGCACACACTTGCACACATCTTGGTACTAGGGCTTGAACTCAGGGCCTGAACTCTGTGCCTCAACTTTTTCATTCAGGGTTAGCACTCTACCACTTGAGCCACAGCTTTTCTTCCAGCTTTTCGGTGGCTAGTTGCAGAGGAGAGTCTCACAGACTTTTCTAGCTGGGCTGCCTCTGAATGGCAATCCTCAGATCTCAGACTCCTGAGGAGCTTGGACTAGGAGGGCATGAGCTATTAGCATCTGGCCACACTTTCCTTCTTGGCTGAAACAGACTACCTCTCCCCCAGCCGAGCGCCCATCTACAGCTACCCTCCTTCCCCAGGCTATAGAAGAAACATACCCTCCCTTGAGTACAAAGAAATGGGATCAGGTTAGAGGTTTATGTTCTCCACACAGTCACGGGATGCTGGGAGCTGAAGTGGAGGTCAGAGATCTAGGCCAAGGGAAGTAGACAGCTGTTAGAACAGAAGAGCATATGAAAAGACATCCTTGCAACTGGGTACCAGTGGCTCATGCCTATAATCTTAGCTACTCACGGCTGACACCTGAGGATCAATCAAGATTCAAAGCTAGCCTGGGCAGACTCTTCTCTCCAATGAATCACCAAAACCTGGGAAGCAGAGATACCCTAGTTCAAGTGGTACAGCACCAACCTTGTGCAAACAAGCTAAAGGATATCCCCTAGGCTCTGAGATCAAGTCCTGGTAAATACACACACACACACACACACACACACACACACACACACACACACACACACACACACACGCACACACATGCACACATGCACACATGCATGCGCACATGCACGCAAACATGCACGCAAGCACATGCATCCACTACCATCCTTAATTGGAGCCAATTGCTCATACCAGCAATTCCAGCGACTCAAGAGGCTTAGCTCTTAGAATGGCAGCTTGAACCCAGCCCAAGCAGGAAAGTCTTTGAGACTCTTCTCTCCACTAACTACTAAAAAAGTTGAGAAGTGATCTGTGATATAAGTGGTAGAGAGTTAGCTCAGGGACAGTGCCTAGGCCCTGAGTTCCAGCTCTGAGATTTTTTTTTTTAATATACACCCTTTACCTTCCCCACCTCCACAGACCATAAATCCAGATTTTGGTCATACTAGATCTCACTTTCGCTCTTGCCATTTCCATAGCACTTCCACAAATGGCCGGTGTGTGGCCAGCCATGGGTTAAGAAGTGAACTTATGCAAGGAAGGCATAACCAGGTCAAGGCTAATGCCCCAGAACACTGAGATACTGGCCATACCAGTCTCTCATGCCCCAGTTCCCTGGCCCTGGAATCTTATGTCTGTGCCTCTGTATTCTGGGTATCTGGAATCGTGTAGAAGGAACTGAGAGGTCAAGCTGGGGCTGGGAGATAGACTTGGCTGTGATAATGTTTGTTGACATTTCCTAGACAACAACAGATACTTCCAAGCCACCTGGGCCTCGCCTCTATGCAGCCCAAGATCCTTCTTACTTGGGCAGCCTTCATTCAGCTATCAAGCTCAAGTTGGTCAGAACCACTGGCAACCACCCTTCCCCCACTCCACTGCCAGCTGCTGGGAGGGACATGCAGCCAGAGGCCCAGCTGAGGAAAAGGAAAAGACATCACATGACTGAACCCCACCCTTCCAGAGGTAAGGGAGAACCTATGCCAGCTGGCCCTGATGACACAGAATCCCATGGAGGTGCCCAAAGATACGGACAGCCGGACTTGGGCCCCAATGAAAACCTGGACTATACAGGTCTCTGGCAATTTAGGACTCATTGTAGACCCTGCCTGGGGGCTAAAGGCAAGGTTGTAATGGAAGAGGGGCAACATCCAAGGTCAGGAAGAGGAAGACAGGCACCCAGGAAGGGGACAGAGAAAGATGAGGGAAACACACACACACACACACACACACACACACACACACACACACACACACACACACACACACACATAAGGGTAGCCCAAGGCCTCATCAGGCCCTGAGCACCAGAACATGCCAAACCCTGAGTAGATGGCACTACCATCCTCAGACCAACTGTAGACAAATCAGCCTCTCACACGTCTGGAATAGCTCATAATACAGCATGGCATTTCCTACTGTACACAACTCTATGCAGAAAACTCATCCACCTTATTTTTGGTTGTCGGTCATAGGGTTTGAACTATGGGCCTGCACGCAGTCCCTCAGCTCTTCAGCTGAAAGTGCACGCTCTACCATTGGAGGCACAGCACTACCTCTGGTTTTCTGGTGGTTCATTGGAGATAAAAATCTCACAGACTTTCCTGCCCAAGCTGGCTTTATACTGCAAGCCTCAGATCTCAGCCTCCTGAGTAGCTAGGATGACAGTTGTGAGCCACCAACATCACCCGGCTTTAGTTACCTTCTTATAGCCAGGTGAAACCCAACTTGTCAGGCTACAAACCACATGTAACCCTTCACTTCAGACTTTGACACTAGCATCCAAAACTATATTTCCATGGATGAAGAGAATATAATTGACAATACCCACCCATCCCTGCTCCCATTAGCCCACTCCATGCCTAAGACAGGCCAGGACTTCTGGAGTTGTTGGTAAGGCAACGCCCACCCTGCTGTGACTTCACACTGGGGCAAACCTGGAGAGTTTTTAGAAATTTCTGTATACTTAGGCTAGCATCTGGTCTCCCAACGACAGGACCCCCATTGCTTCACCATCACTTGCAAGCAAGGTTGTCTTTCTGATTTTTGTTATTGTTGTTTTTGATGAAGGGCTTGAACTCAGGGCTTGGGAACTGTCCCTGATGATGATTTTTGCTCAAGGCCAGATCTGTACCTTTTGACCCATGGTGCCATTTCTGTTTAGAGATTGGGGATGACACTCTTATGGGACTTTCCTGCCTGGGCTGGGAAATAAGATCCTCTGAGTGTCAGCCTACCGAGTAGCCAGGATGACAGGCGTGAGCCACCAGCACAAGGCTTATGGTGTCTCAGTCTTTCGAATTTCCATCTAGTCCTCCTCTATACACTACCACCTAGACACTCCTCTATCTCCCTCACAGAAAGCAAAGAAAGGCTTGGAATCTGGTTAGGGCCATGGGCATTAAAGAGCTCCCTCCACATCTCAACCCCTCTCTAAGCTCCCATCTGCCTGCTCTGGATGGACTGGTCCTCTGTGACAGGTCAGACCAGTAGGACTTTAGGGGTTTGCCCTGTATCCCCCGACCCCCATCCAACTTGTACCTGAGGATTTCTGGGGCCATTTCCGCGGTGGAAGATGTTGGGAGGGTTGCTGATAACCACCTCCAGGGGTGTCCAGGGCAGAAGGAATATCCAGCTCCCCTCTGTCAAAGAAGGAGACATTAAGCATGGATGGATTTACTAAGAGCTACAGGGCATAGCCAACCACCTGTCACCAAGGTCTATCTGAGTGCTATTTTATTTTCACAGTCCTGAGGCGTGACCTCAGGGCCTGGGCAATGTCTAGAAGCTTCTTCTGACAGAGGCAAGAACTCTTCCACCTGAGCCATGGTGCCGCTTCTGGCTTTTTCTGTGTATGTGGGACCTAGGAATTGAACCCAGGGTTACCTGTGTACTAGGCAAGCCCACTACTGCTAAGACACAATCCCAACCCTGGATAGCTGTTCCTCTGTGAACCCTCGGGCCTGCCTCGGAATACTATTTCACATCAATATTGAGTTTTTCACCAGCAGCCCTGGCTGGAAATAAACATGCTCAACTATGTTGTAATTTATCTACAGTGTCTTTGCACTCTGTGCTTCCTGTCAGATCCTCTTTGTTAAGAAAGACCCCCTTTCAAGTGCTGCCTCTAAAAAGCCTGCTCCAATCGCCCTGACAGAGCAAGATCTTCTCTGCTCTGCAGGCTGCCTGCTTTGGTCATGCTCTGTCTTCCAGCTGGTGTGGGTTAAGAGCACACGAAGGAGTATGCCTGGCTTCCACCATCCAATTTCTGAAGGCTCTGATACACTACCTAGGACCAGTGCTGTATCACACACTGTGAGAGGGCACTCATGGCCCAGGCAGTCTGGGGATGAAAAGATGGGCCATTTTTGTGTGTGGGCTTGAATTCATGTTCTGGGAATGGTCTCTCTGAGTTTTCATGCTCAAGGCTGGTGCTCCACAACTTGAGCCACAACTCCACTTCTAATTTTTGGTGGTTCTATGGAGAGTAGATTCTCACCAGCTTTCCACCTTATGGCTGGTTTGATCTTTGATCCTCAGATATTTGCTTCCTAAGTAGCCCGGGTGTCAGACGTGTACCTGAGCCAGAGGTGATGGGCACCAGAACCTTTCTTTGTTTATCTCATGCCAACAAGCAAGCCATAGTTAAAATAGTCATTTACAAGGATCAAGTTCCTCTGCTAGGTCAGTTAATACAAGGAGATAAGGTGCCTTTGAAAAAGGCTAGTCTGTGTTGGCCTAGGTGTGTGTGTGTGCATGTGTGTGTGAGTTTCGGGTGATACCTACCCCTATCTCTGCAGTGCCTCATCCTCCCAGTGGTGAGTACATCCAGAATCCTCACCCCAAGGAAGGTGTTTAGGGGAAGGTATGTAAGGTCACATTGAGTGGGATGATCTGAATTCTATCCTGAAACTGAAGCCTGGAGAGCTAATGGAGAGAAGGGGAGGTTTAGTGGAGCATCAAAAGAAGCCCCTTACTTTTGGCGACAAGTACCAAAGAGAAGAGCGACAAGTACCAAAGAGAAGACTGAATCCATTTTTTTAGTAGTAAGATAACAGGTGCCCACTATTCATTTATTGTATTATTTTTTTCTGAGCCCTAGGACTTGGATTCAGGGCCTCGGTGTCGTCCCTGAGCTTCTTTCATTCAAGGCTGAGGCACTACCACTTGAACCACAGAACCACATCTGGCTTTTTTCTGGTGGGGGGAGGTGGTTTTTGGGAGATAAGAATATCACAGACTTAGCTGCCTGGGCTGGCTCTTAGTCATGACCATCAGACCTCAGCCTCAGCCTCCCAAATAGCCAGGATGATGGGTGGCAGCCACCAGCACGTGAACGCCACCATCCATTTATTTTCCTCTAGGGCCAGTGCCAGCCACCTGCACTGCACACCCCCCCTTATTGTGAGTGGGAAGTAATCATGGGTGGGTTTGATACTTCAACAGCCCACCTACGTACCTTTTGGCATTGTTCCTGATCAGTTTGATGGCAGCTACTTCCTTATCCACAGCAATGACTTGGTTCTGTCACAAGAAAAAAGGTACCTCAAGAGCTGTCAGGTCTGGAGTCTTTCCTCTGCACCACGCCCCCCTACCTGAAATGACACACCCCAGCAAAGCGAAGTAGACATAGAGTGAATTCATTTTCTTATACCTCCTCATCCACTTTCCTTTAACTCTCTTAGCAGAGGGTAGTGGGGAAGTACTCAGAGGAAGGATGGACAATGAATAACCGTCATGTTCTAGCCCGGGCACAGAGTGGCAGACCTCAGGGAGTTATTTCAACAGGCTGAGCAAGACAGCTCCTGACCCACAGCCCACCTCCAGAATTAGAGGGTTACCGTGGGTCCCAGACACATGGAGACACTGAGCCACCTCCTCCAGGACACATTCAACCAGTTTCTGAAAGAGCGAGAGAGAGAGACAGAGACAGAGACAGAGACAGAGAGACAGAGACAGAGACAGAGACAGAGACGGAGAGGGAGAGAGAGAGAAAAAGAAAGAAAGAACGAAAGAACGAAAGAACGAAAGAAAGAAAGAAAGAAAGAAAGAAAGAAAGAAAGAAAGAAAGAAAGAAAGGAAGGAAGGAAGGAAGGAAGGAAGGAAGGAAGGAAGGAAGGAAGGAAGGAAGGAAGGAAGGAAGGAAGGAAGGAAGGAAGGAGGGAAGGAAGGAGGGAAGGAAGGAAGAAAGGAGGGAAGGAAGGAAGGAAGGAAGGAAGGAAGGAAGGAAGGAAGGAAGGAAGGAAGGAAGGAAGGAGCAAGGAAGGAAGGAAGGAAGGAAGGAAGGAAAGAAAGAAAGAAAGAAAGAAAGAAAGAAGAAAGAAAGAAAGAAAGAAAGAAAGAAAGAAAGAAAGAAAGAAAGAAAGAAAGAAAGAAAGAAAGAAAGAAAGAAAGAATTGGACTTATGCCTGATGCCAGTGGCACAGGCATAATGCCATACAGGAAACTGACATATCAGGATCATGGTTTTTAGCCAGGCAGGCAGGAACGGTCTGTGATACTCTTATCTCCAAAGAACCACCAGAAATCCAGAAGTGGTGCTGGGGACTCAAGTGGTAGAGCACCTGCCTTGAACTGAGGAGTTTGGGGACAGCGCCCAGGCCCAGAGTTCAAGCCCCAGGACTGACAAGAAGTGGACTTTCCACCACAATAAGTGGACTGAATAGCAGCCATTGTCATAGGGAGAATGGCAGAGAAGTCAGGCTGAGCTTCCTGTAACTGGGTGTCATGAATAGGTCACCCAGCTTCTTCGTGCCTCATTTTATCCAGCTGCAAAACTGAACACAGTGAAGGATCCCCTTCCACATGCAGATAGGGTAAGGATGAAAGAGAGCCCTGTTTTGTTTCATAATCTCATACCTGTTGCATGATAAATAACAGGCCACATCTGAGCCCTTGCAGGGTATCTTCCTGTCATATGTTCATAGAATTTGAAGAACCATATCTAGCAACCACTCCTTCTATGCCTGGCCCTGCCCCAGTGATCCCCCTATATTGATCCCTTGATTCCTCACAACTGTCCCAGGAGGATACTGAGGTCCGATGGTAAGGCCCCGAGCTTCAACTCTGGTCAAGAATCACCTGCTGTGGACTAAGAGTTTGCCACAATCCATCTAAACTGATGACTAAACGTGGTGCTACCTGTCTAGCATCCCGATACAGAGAACCAGTCATGGTGGCCCACACTTGTCACAGGAGGATCGTGATCCAGCCCAGCCTGAGCATATATTTAGTGTCTATCTCAGAAATGCCCAAGACAGAAAGGCTTGGCTTTCATGGTAGAATACCTGACTGGCAAGCCTAAGGCCTTGAGTTCAATCCCTAATATACCAAAAAGAATCAGAGGCCTAGTGCCAGAGGCTCATGCCTATAATTCTAGCTACTCAGGAGGCTGAGATCTGAAGATGATAGGTCAAGATTTAAAATAGGGTTGGCCTCACCCATCAGACCTCATGATGAGAAGACCCAGAGTTTGGCCCATCCAGTATGCTCCATACTAACAGAGCTGGCATCCTGAATAAGTGCTGGCCATGCTCTCTGTCCCTCTGGGGAGCCACTCCATGCAGACCCCACTCCCAGGTCCTCCCAAGCTCCCTCTGCCACCAACCAGGGACAAGGGAGTAGACAGCTCCCGGGAACACAGATCCCTTGGTCTTATAATTTAAGCCTTTCACCCTTCCAGGCCCCCAAACCTAAGACACAACATTCATGCACCCACCCAAAGATAGCAGTTAGAAGTTACCAAAGGGTCCAGCGCTCCTTGTTGCAACCCACTTCTACACACACACACACACACACACACACACACACACACACACACAAATCCGGCACAGGTGTTTCATGTATGTCATCCTACCTACTCAGGAGGCTGTGGTCTGAGGATCCCAGTTCAAAGCCAGCCCATGCAGGAAAGGCTCTGAGGCTCTTATCCTCAGTGAACTACCAAATAGATAGAGATGAACCTGTGGCTCAAGTGTCAGAGCACTAGCTTTGAGCTCAGAAGGTCAGGAACAATACCTGAATTCAAGGCCCAGTTCTTCTACTTCCAAACACACAAAGACACAGACACAGACACAGACAAAGACACAGACCCACACAGACACACAGACACACAGACACACACACACACACACACACACACACACACAGGGACAGCTCAAGGCTTCAGCAGTCCCTGAGAACAAAACTACGAACTCATTCCATTAGGATCACATCCCACCCACAAGAAGGTGGCACTACTGACCTCAGACCCACTGTAGACAAAACATTGAGCCTCTCACATATCTGGAATGGCTCATATACCAGCATGGCATTTCATACCGTACACACTGCTATGTAGAAAACTTAGCCACCTCTTTTTTTGTTGTTGCTCATGGGGTTTGAACTCTGGGCCAGGTCACTGTCCCTCAGATTTTCAGCTGAAGGTGAGCACTCTCTCACTTAATCCACAGCACCACTTCCTGTTCTCTGGTGGTCCATTGGACATCAAGTCTCACAGATTTTTCTGCCCAAGCTGGCTCTGAACCATGGTCTTCACATCTCAGTCTTCTGAGTAGCTAGGATGACAGTTGTGAGCCACTGGCGACTTCCGGTTTCAGCCACCTTTACATACCGAGAGGAAAACCATCTCATAAGGCCACAAACTCCTTGCAACACTTCACTTCAGACTTTGTCACCAAGCATCCAAATTCATCCTTTATTGGAGAAAAAACAGACACAGCAATCCTAGCCCTGCACCCATTCACCCACTCACTGCCTGACACAAGCCATGTCCTCTTGAAGCAGTGGGTTCAAGTTGGAGTAATCTTGGGGAGATCTTAGAAATGTCTGTACAGTGGGGTGAGCACCTGGTCTCCCAACCACAGCACCCCCCTCTTCATCCCTTGCACACCTGGACCATCCTTTGCAGGCAAAGATGTTTTATTTTCTTTCTTTTTTCAGTTGTGTGGCTTGAACCCTAGGTCTGGGTGCTGTCCCTGAGCATTCCAGATCAAGGCGAGCACTCTACTACTTAAGTCACAACACAACACCACTTCTGTTTATCTGGCGGTTCGTTGGAGATAAGAACTTCAGAGTTTTTCTTGCCCAGGCTGGTTTTGACCACTGATCCTCAGATCTCACCTCCTGAGTACCTAGGATGACAGTCATGAGCTAGTGCCACCCAGCCAAACATACTTTTCCATGCCTGTCATCCTATCCCCTCAGGAGACTGAGATCTGAGGACTTCAGTTGGATGCCACCCTTGGCAACAAAGTCCATGAGAACTCTTTATCTCCAATTATAAATGCCCAAACATGTTGGAAGTGGAGCTGTGGCTCAAATGGTAGAGCGCTAGCGTTGAATATAAATGACAAGGGATAGGACCCACTTCCTAGTTTCATGTTTTTCTAGCAAAAACCCACCCAAGAAAGGGAAGCAGGTGGGCATACGGGAGCTGAAAGCTCACACATATTACTCAAGACTCCCAGAACAGACCCCATCCTGCTGTGATTCTCTAGATTCTATGTCCTACATTATGGTAATCTTAGATGGAACTTACCATGCACCAAGTTAGGATGTTCAAGTACCATCGCATTTTCAGGATCCCCTGGCCTTATCAAAGACTCAAGATCTTTCACTGTCCTGCCTCTATACTGGGTAGGGAGATGAGGTCTAATTATCCAACCACAGGATGTGGGAATGAAAGGATTTCTCGGCCAAGGTAAGTAGACTCAAGGGTACCAAGTCTCTCTCTCAGGAAGAAGAATAGGGATGATCTATCCCAGGAATTTTCCTGGGGTGTGAGTATTCTCAAAGAAACAACCCTGCTCACAGACCAGTGCCTCTGGTTTTCCAACCAGCCTCTATCCAAACCTGCCCCACGTTCAGTCTGCCCTCTCTGAATCCCAGATCTGCTATTTAGACTAAAGGCTGAGCCAGCAAAGAGACCCATCTCTGCCTCTGAGAATAGCAATCACGGGGTCCTATTGCCCCCTAGAGGAATTCTGGGGAAACAAGGGTCCTTACTCCCACCCTCATTCCCTGGCTGCCCTGTGCTAGTGGCCAGCTTACTTCTGTCTCTGGTGGAGGAAAGAATAGGGTGGGGGATGTCAACTTCAGATTGAGCCCTGGAAAGTCCCAGTCCCCAAGGATGTACTGCAGAGGAATCCTGCAGTGGACAATAGATAGGTGGTCAACGGTGAATCCAATATGCCAGGACTCTTAATAGCAGTGTAGCTGGGTCAAAGGCTCTATCACACTTGGTCTAGGATATCAGGTGAAGTCATGGCTCCAATATCCTGACATTCCTGACCTGTGATCCTCCTCCCTCTTCATCTTCTTGCTTATCCCTTGCCTCCCCCCCCAACACTGCCTCACACCAATACCTCCCTAGACCTTGGACAGCTTGTTCTTATCTGACCAGAAAATAAACTCATTGGCGCGAGGGATGGTTGAAAACTGGTGAACCGCCCTGAGTCCTAGTGTCTACCAGAGATTGCTTACCTCTGTAGTTGGCTACCACACAGCTCCTGGATGTCAGAAAGTTGCAGAGGTATCAGTATCTTGGTCCTACGTACTGGCTGTAGTGTCTGAAATTGTCCCCACATAGATTGTGAATGGTTGGCTCACTTGATCCAGGGACTCCAATCCAAGGCTCACATGTTCTCCCTTCTTCCTTCCTTTCCTCTTTTTTTCTATCCAGCCTTCCCTCCTCTTTCTCTCTTTCCTTCCTTTCTCTCACTACTGGGCCTTGAACTCGGGGCCTAAGTGCTATGCCTGAGCCTTTTTACTCAAGGCCAACAGACTACGTACGGCTTGAGCCACACATCCACTTCTGGTGTTTTCTTTTTGGTAGTTAGTTGGAGATAAGACTCTTACAGGTTTTCCTGCCTGAGCCTCAAGCATCGATCCTCCCATCACAGCCTCCTATGTAGCTAGTATGACAGGCATGAAGCACAGTCATCCGGCTCAAACCAAGGTTTCTTCATGTGCTGTGGAACAAGCACTGGAACTTCTCATTTTCTATGACGCCTCCAGAGCCTGGCGCAAACTGTAACTCTTTGTTGGATAAATAAATGAGCATCTGTCTACAAAAGTACTACAGAAAATCCCATCCCATTCAGGTAAGCATCCTGGTGGGCGGGGCAAAGTCTGATGTACCTCTCCCACAGTTCTCCCTCCTCCCTCTTCCCACCTTCCTGGTGCCACCGAACTGAACTGTTTTGGCTCTGAAGACACTGTGTACTCGCTGGATTCCAGGGCCTCTGGGATGACTATCTTCTCAAAGATCTCTGGTCAGCGGCTGACCAGCTTTGTGGCACTCAATTCCCCACTCAGGAGTGAATGAGGTTGCCATGAGCTGAAGGCCAGGCTCAAGGGTCCTACTCTCCTACCCCTGGGGCCAGCCAGGATGGCCCACCACATCTGGCCCCCAAGTTTCATGTTGCAGAGATCTTCGAGGCATTTTGGGTTTCTGAATCTCCCAGAGTCCAGTGCAGGTGCTGAGAATCCTCTCTACTCACAGGTGGCAGGCTAGGGATGGTGAGGTCACAATTTCTTCTCCCCATGACATCCTCAATGTTATGCCTAGGTCGCAGGACCCCCACCAAGAAGACCACCAAGAGTCAGACTCTACAGCTGTTTTATTTAAACAGGCTGCAGCTGGGATCTCGTCCTACACTCTGACACAGTGAAGCCCAGGACGAGAGCCCTGAGCTAAGGATTTACAGGTCTTATAAAGGCACACAACCAGGTGGTTTAGCACCATGTGTTGCTCTGCTCTGAAACAAGCAACAAATGGTCACTGCCTCAAGTATTTTAACCCTTCACTCAACCGTGGTGGTCACACTAGAGAAAGTCAGAGGAGAATCAACAGCTGCCGCATGAAAGCAATCAAGGCACGACGTTCATAGCAGGAGACCATCTGGCTTGGAAACTCTGCTTGTGATACTTTGAACATCATTGATTGTTGGCTGAAATGGTCCGTCTAATTTGACCAATAATCCCAGTTGTTAGTGGAAATTGCCAGCTTCAAGAAAAAAACCCTCGAAAAGGTGGTATTTCAGTTGTCCCAATAAAACTTAAAGGGTTCCAAAGTTAGCGGTCCCCTTTTCTTTCCAGACAGCCCAGAGCAGGTTACAGGAAATGGCATTCAGCCAGCCCTAGCTTACTGCCACGGCCTGATATAGAGCAGGCTCCACCAGGGGGAATGCACTTGCCTACCACTGCCCAGCTAGAAACAGCACAGGCAGGACACAAATTAGAGTCTGCAGGATGCCAGGGAGGACTTCAAACCAGTGCACTCCCCAAGAAGGGAATCCACACCACCAGTGGGGTCCCAGAGCCCCCTGCCTAGATGCCCATGGACACCCTCAATGCCCTGGGTAAGGTTGCCCTCTCATCCTCGGTAATGGGGAACCATCTGCAATGTCACATCGTTCACCACTTCCCAGAGCCTCCTAGATTCACAGCCCCTGCCCTACTCCCCCCTCCATCTCCTTCCCTAGTTACATTTGGCAGACACATTCCCAACCCTTGAATTAGCTCCAACTGTACAAACGAGAGCAGACTGTCTGGCTGGAAGAGTGCTCTGTGGTCACACTCATCTCACAAGCCTTCAGGCTTAAGACAGAAGGTGTCCACTTTGGTCTGTGGTTCACACAGGCCTCCAAGGGGAGATCCACCCAGGCCCAGCATCTACTGTGGGCTATAGGAAAAGGGGAAGAGAGAGGTGGAAAGGCACGTCTACTGAAATCTTCCCTAAAGGAGCCATAAAACAGTGAAGGTGAAAACAAAAATTATGTCTGGTCTCATACTTGGCATTGATGAAAAAAGCACAACAAGTACACACACACACACACACACACACACACACACACACACACACACACACACACACACACACATACACACAAACAAATCAAGAACAGTGACTGTAGACTCATCCATGCAGCATCTGCAATTTGCCAACTGATCACTTACCTGAGCACAGTCAGGCTCTCTCTCTCTCTCTCTCTCTCTCTCTCTCTCTCTCTCTCTCTCTCTCTCTCTCTCTCTCTCTTTCTCTCTCTCTCTATCTTTCTCTCTCTTCTTCATGAACACACACGCACGGTACACACACACAGACATAGGCTCAGAATAGTGCTCCTCCTGAGTTTGTAGGTTTCTCATCTGGGACAATGTACAAGCTGGAGCATGTGAGTTCCCTTATCAGAACCAGGGGCTCGACCCAAGGAAGCACTGCTCTAATAATGCTGAACCACCCTGCCTCTCCCTTTCTTCAGGGCCAGACTCTTTCCCTTGGAAATAACCAGCCTTGACTCCCCACTGAGCAAAACTCTAGGCCAGGACTCTGGGTGAAGGAGTCCTGAGACAGGTGGCTCTTCAGAGCCTAGACTGAAAACAAGCAGGAGGTCATGGTGCCCCCAGAGAAGTGTCTGACCCGGGGTCAGGGCAGTGTTGGGCAAATGGATGGGGTCCTAAAGGCTACATACATGGATGAACTTCCTATTCCAGCCTAGATGATTCTGGGTTACTTGGTGGATTCTTGGGGAGGATGAGGAAACTACATGGACTTGGAGAACCAGCAGATGGTGGCAGAGCTGGTAAATGTGATCACCCTGTGAGTGCTGTTGACAGCTGGAGTTGGGGGGACAGGCTTTCCCCCAACCCCAGCAGCTGCCTGGGGGAATTGAAGATCCCCTCAGCCCAAACACTGAGGGAGACACTTCTCCATCCCCCCCACACCAAGCAGGTGCATGGTAACACTCCGTGTTTGTGTGTGTGTGTGTGTGTGTGTGTGTGTGTGTGTGTAATTGTCCTCTCAAGGACTCAGAACATTGAATCTTTTGGGATGACAGCACACAGCACACTTAAAAAGAGAAGCACAAAGAACCCTGTGTAATGGATTCAGCACAATGTGCCTTTTGAAGGACTCAGCACACAGCAACTTTTGGGATCCTCATGGTAATTTAATTACCAGTAAGATTAGACATGCCATCTTGACATCACTAAACTTAAATATCATAATATTATGACATTATATGTCGTAGGGACATTATAGACATATTGTGAATTCCTATTCTGTGATTTCATTCTATTACAGGCTAGTAATATTGGTGGATATCAAAAATCCATTGTGACCTCAAAGTCATTGTGACATGAAAATCCCTTTGTGACATCATAGTGCCATTGTGATATCATTAACCTGTTCTGACATCACAAACCTGTCCTGTCCATTGTGACCTCATCACCAATGTGACATCACAAAACCATTGTGATATCACATTGCTATTGTGACATTACAAGCACCTTGAAACCTCCCAAACCCATTATGACATCCTTAGCACCTTTGAAAAAAACACATGGCCTTTGTGACATCACAGTCCCTTTGTGTATCCATATCCTCATTGTGAAGTATCAATTGAGATCAAATATGCCATTGTAATATCACAAAACACTTACAATATAATCATTGGTGTGACATCACATTGTCATTATGACAACATCAGGTCATTGTGACATTACAAATCTGTAATGACATCATACCACTATTACACCACATTGTCATTGTGACAACACATATACATTATAAAGGCCTATTATGTGATTTGGTTGTATTTCAAAGGTGGGTTCATATCAAAAACACATTTTGACTTCATAACCATTGTGACATGACAACCCCTTTGTGATATACCATTGCCATTTTGATATGTCTAAACAAATGTGACAACTCAAACATGTCCTGTCCTCATAAATTTTGTGACATGTTGCCACTGTGTTAGGCACATTGAGAGCTCAATCTATTTTCAACCTCATATTATTTCAGGTATGACATTAAATATTAGAAATATACTGTGATATTATGAATATTGTGACATCACACTGCTGGATGTAATGACCATTGTGTCACCTTGTCACATCACAAATCTGTTCTGACTTCATCACATTTGTGCCAACAAATGACTTTGGAATCCTCACAATCCCATTCTAAAGTCATATACTCATTATGAGTTAATGACAATTGAGGTCTGGAATGCCATCGTCACATCACCAAACTACTGCGACATCACAAAACTATTTTGAACTCAACACTATTATGACATCATCAACTAATTGTGACATAACAACACTTTTATGACATTATAATTTGACATCATATTGCAATTGTGATATTACTGAACCACCATGCTTTCACAAACCTATTATGATCTTGTTACATCTTAAAAAATTTTGAACTTTGAGACATCTAGCTCCTTCTGTGAACTTGTGTCATTGTGAGCTTGTAGCAATTGAAAATTGAAGTAAGATGTGATATTGCAAGCTAGTTTTGACATCACTAACCCATTTTTCTATCATTGACACTTTGACAACCAGAACCTGTTAGGAACCTTAGCACTTTTGACAAAATACATGGCCTTTGTTTCATCACAGTTCATTTGTATATGTTATTGTGACTTCATTCTCATATCTTCACTATAAACTAATGGCAATTAACATCTTTCTGAAGGGTAAAGGAGGAGGCTACAATGCTTGATAGGAAATGTACTCATTATCTTGCCCATGTAATTGTAACCCCTCTGTACAGTATGTTCACAATAAAAAACAGATCTGACATGCCATTGTGACATCATAAACCCTTTGTGATATCATCACCAATGTGACATCAGACTGTCATTATTACACCATCAGTTCATTGTGACATCACCAAGCTACAGTGACATCATAGCATTATGATATCGCATTGCCATTTTGCTGTCCTAGACACATTGTGAATGTATATCTTGTGATTTCATTCTATTTCAGAATATATCAGAAACACATTGTGACCGCATAACCATTGTAAGATAATAAACCCTGTGTAACATAATAACCAGTGTGACATTATATTGTTGATATGACATCTTTAGCTTATGGTGACATCACAAAATGATAATGACAGCATAGCATTTGGCATTGGCATTGTGACATCATTGTCACATTATGAATGCCAAATCTGTGATTTCATTGTATTTGAAATGTGGCATGTGGGTTGATATCAGAAACTCATTGTGATGTCATAACCATTGTCACATCAAAATCCCTTTTTGACATCAATTTGGCAATGTGACATCACACTGGCAATGTGATGCTAGTAAGGCATCGTGATATCACAATGGTCATGAACTCACAATGGATTTCTGGTAACAACCGACATGCCAGATTAGAAATAGAATGAAATAATGTAATAGGAAAACACAACGTGTCTGTCTATGACATCAGAATGACAATGTAATGTTACAATGCTATGATGTCATTGTAGTTTTACATGTCAAAATGTGCTGATGGAGTCATAATGGCAGCATGATGTCAAAATTATGATTATGTCAGAAAGGATTTGTTATGTTTCAATGGTATATCTGATGTCAGTTTTCATTAGTTCCCTATGAGGATATGGATAAAAAAAGGTTCTGTGATGTCACAGAGGCCATGTGTGTTTTCAAAGGTGGTAAAAGGTCATAATAGGTTTAGGATGGCACAATATGATCCATAATGTCACAATGGAAATGAGATATCCCATTGGGTTTTTGATGTCACAGTGATGAGGTCACAATGGTTTTGTGATGTCACAGTTGGTTTGTAATATCAGAATGATATATCAAATTTCAATGACTCATAATTCAATATGAGGATACCAGGTGATAGAAGAAGTATGAGGTCATACTATGAAAAACCAATGGGACAGTGATTTCACAATGACAATGATATATCTCACCATTCTGTTATAAGAAAGTTTTGATGTCACAATTGGTGATGCAATACTGATGAGGAGGTTACAATAGATTTGAGATGTCCCAAGGGGTTGGTGATGGCACAATGGCATGTGGGATCTCAATTGTCATTAACACACCATGAGTATATGAGTTTGGGAAGGGATTCTGATGTCAGCAAAGCATATGTAGTCAAAAAGGTGAAGAACTAACAGGTCTGAGATGTCACAAAGTGACACAACGGTTATGATGTCCAGAAGTGCGATATGACGATGTTACACTGGATTTTAGATATCTCATGTCATATCTGAAATATGAAGTTGAACACAGATTTTCAACTCACAAATGGCCTAAGATATCACAATGGCATGTCACAAAATTATGAGAACAGGAGAGGTATTTGATATCACAATGGGTTATTGATATAACAAAGGCAATGTGATGTGACAAAGAGATTTAGATCTCACAAAGGTTATGAGTTCACAATGGTTTCCTGATATCAATGCAGATGGCACATTTGAGATAGAATGAAATCGAAGAATAAGCATTCAAAATGGGTCTATGACATGAAAATGACAATGGGATGTCAAGGCAGCAATGTTTGATAGTATATATACTCATTACCTTGCTCATGTAACTGTAATCCTTCTGTACACTGTATTTACTATTAAAAAACTCACAGAAGAAAAAAATAAAAATATGGTATGGTGTCATTGGGGTTTGGTGATGTCACAATGAATGGTGGTGTCATGATGACAATGTGATTTAGCAGTCATAATTATTGCACAAAGTATTTGTGATGATACAATGCTATGTGTGATAACAATTTTCATTAGTTCACTATGAAGATATGAGTACACAAAGGGTCTGTGAAGCCACAAAGGTCATGTGTTTGTTTATTTTCATGTGTTTTTTTTAACTGTGAAAATACTGTACAGAGTGGTTACAATTACATGGGCAAGATAATGAGTACATTCCTTATCAAGCATTGTAGCCTCCTCCTTTGTTTCCCCTTCCCACCCATTCCCATTCTCTCCCTGCCCCCTCCCAATCCTCCCCGCTCCCACTCCTCCTCTCTGCACGAAAGTTGTAAAGTTCGTTTTCGACATAACGACTTGTACATCTCAAGAGTTCACAATAGCTTTTTGATGTCACAATGTGATTGTGAAGGCACAATAGCAATGTGATGTCACAATGGTTTTGTGATGTCACAGTGGTGATAAGGTCACAATGAGTTTGTAATGTCACTATGAGTTTGTAATATCACAATGACATGTCTTATTTCAATTTCTACTAGTTCACAATGAGGATACAATTTTAAAGAAAGAATCTTAAGCTCCAAAGGCATTGAGTTTTTAGTCATAACTTGTGTGAAATGCTGCCATTAGGATATTTTTGGCCTTTAGTAAGCTTATAATATGTTTTCAAACAAATAATAATTCAGATATAACATATGATATCAGAAATTGACTCTGACATGAACATTGTGACATCACATTGATAGACATCAAGACCATGGTGTCACATTGTGAACTCACAAATTTGTTAGGGCTTCATCATATTTGTGCCAACACATGACTTTGGAGACAACACAGTCCCTTTGTGAACTCATATATTAATTGCGAAATAATGATATTTGAGATACGGCATGCCATTTGACATTTCCAATCAATATGCCAGCTCAAACCTATTATAGTAGAAACACATTGTGATCAAATAGCCATTGTGGTAGCACAATACCTTCATGACCCCACATTTCCATAGTGATATCACTAACCCAATGTGAAATTCCAATCCTCTCATACCCAATCCAGGTATGAAATGTGATACCCGTATCCAGTGTGACATCTTGATCATGGTGACATCACACTGATAGATGTTATGAGCATTTTGTCACATTCTGACAACACACAGCTGTTAGGACTTCATCACTTTTGTGACAACGCATGGCTTTGGAGATATCACA
Source organism: Dipodomys spectabilis (assembly GCF_019054845.1). NCBI lineage: Eukaryota > Metazoa > Chordata > Mammalia > Rodentia > Heteromyidae > Dipodomys > Dipodomys spectabilis. Next base: position 4,195,361 of record NW_024870793.1, read on the forward strand.
GTCCCTTTGTGACCTCATATACTCATTGTGGGTTAATGACAATTGAGAGCACATGTGTCATTTTGATATCACCAACCCATTGTCACATCACACACCTCTTGTAAACTCATCAACAGTGTGGCATCACCAATTGTGAGATCAAAACATTACTAAGTCCTCATATTGCAACATCACATTGCCATTGTGATATCACTGTTCCACTGTGTTTTCAAAAACCTACTGTGTCTTCATAGCATTTTAGATAATTCATAGCCTTTTATATTTCAGTCTTCTGTGAACTCATATCCTCATTGTGAAATAGTAGCAACTGAAATTGGACATGTGATTATCAGATGTGACTTCACAAAATTATTTGATTTCATCACCAATCTGACATCACAAAACCATTGTAAGCTTTCATTGCCATTTGACATCACTATCACATTGTGACATCCCAAACCTATTAGGACCTCTTAGCACCTTTGAAAAAACACATGGCCTTTGTGACAACACAGTCCCTTTGTGTATCTATACCCTCATTATGAACTGACAATTGATATCAAACATGCCATTGTAACATCATGAACCCTTTGTGACATCAACAGTGTGATTATGGCAGCATCAACTACTTTTTACATCACAAATCTACAATGACAAGATAGAATTATGAGATCACACTGCCATTGTGATGTTATAAAAAGATAATGAATGCCTGATTTTAATCTTTTTTTTTGCCGGTCCTTGGGCTTAAACTCTGGGCTTGGGTGCTGTCTCTGTTCTTCAGCTCAAGGTGAGCACTCTATCGCTTGAGCCACAGGGACACTTCTGGATATCTAGTGGTTTTCACTGGAGATAAGAGTCTCATAGACTTTTTTGCCTGAGCTGGCTTTGAACTGCGATCCTCAGATCTCAGCCTCCTGAGTAGCTAGGTTTACAGGCGTGAGCCACTGGCACCCAGCTTTTTTATTCTATTTCAAATTTGACATGTGTGTTGATATCAGAAACCTAATGTGACCTCATAACCATTGTAACATCATAAATCAGCAGTGACATCAAATTGTCATTATGACACCATCAGCTCATTGTGACATCACCAAACAACAATGGCATCATAGCATTATAAATCAAAGTGACATTGTTATGACTTAACAGTGTGAAGGCCTATTCTGTGAATTCACTCTGTTTCAGAAACCCATTTTGACCATATAACCATTGTGATATCACAATCCTTTGTGACATCACATTGCCATTGTGATATCATTAACCTACTGTGCCGTCACTACCAGTCCTGTCCTTGTAAAGCTTGTGACATGCTGCCATGGTAATATAGTAGGGCCGTTGTGAGCTCATAATCTGTTTTCAATCTCATATTTCTGGTATGACATGTGATATCAGAAATCCCTTATGACATCATACTGCCAGATGTCATGACCATTGTGTCACATGGTGACATCACAAAGCTGTTAGACCGGCATCACATTTGTGACAATGCATGCCTTTGGAGACATTACAGTCCCTTTTTGAACTCATATATTTATTGTCAATTAATGACAATTGAGATATCCCATGCCACTCTGACATCATGAACCTATTGTGACATCACGAACTTATTGTGAGCTCATCACGAGGATGGTATCAACAACTAATTGTGGTATCAAAGCATTATTTTGACGTGATATTGTGGTATTAGCATTGTTATTTCACTGTCCCATTGTGTTTTTGCAAACCGATTATGGCCACATCACATCTTAGAAACTTCATGGCCTTTGAGACTTCAAGCTCTTTCTGTGAACTCGCATACTTATTACCTCTAAGGCAAGGAGACAAACCATTGAGTCACATTTAATATAATAAACCAATTTACACTAGAAAGGAGACTGTGATTACCTTATCCTGGAAGGGATAACCAGGTCCAAACCTCAGACCTCCAATGGGCAGTCCGCCCTATCTTAATTGGTCTGCAAACAACCAGCCAAAAAATTATGAAGGTTCTCCAAAGCTCCAAACCTCAATGGGCAAAGCTTTTAACTTTTCCATTACTCCCTCCTTCGCTACAGACCTGTCATTCCTTTCTGGTCTTTCTGTTTTTCCCTTCCACCACTTCCTTCTTCTCTTCAGGCCTCTCCAGTCTCCACAGGCCTTCACTACTCTGCCCTAACGACCACTTTTCTGCTTCCTCTCTTCTCAGGTTTTTCCCTTCCTGCTGTCTTACCACTTTCTTCCATCTGGGTAGCTCTCAGTTTTATCTCCCCTTCCAATGCTCTGAAAATGCAACTTATATATAGCTTGTACCCATCCTCATTCCAACGGGTCTTCTGCCTAACAGTTTTCAACTGTCACTTCCCAAACTGCCTAATGTTCAATCATTTCTTGACAGCTCACCATGTGAGGCTTGACACCTCCACCTTTGGGGGCGTTCCCCACACTCTCCGGTGGGCCAGGCCAAGAATTTACAATGATTAATGGCTCTCACAGATAATTCTGGCTCCACTGGTTATTACAGTATCATCATAGTGAATTAAAAGAAATTGAAATTGTATATGTCTTTGTTATATTACAAACTTGGTGAGACATCACTAACCCATTGTGACCTCATCACTGCGGTAACATCACAAACTCATTGTGATATCACATTGCCATTGGGCCACCATGATCACATTGTGACATCCCAAACCTATTACGATCTTAGAAGCTTTGAAAGACAGCATGGCCTTTGTGACATCAAAGGCCATTTGTGTACCCATAGCCTCATTTTGAGCTAATGACAATTGAGATCATACATGCCATTTTAACATCGCAAACACTTTGTGACATAATTACCAGTGTAACATCACATTGTCATTATGACAACATCAGCCAATTGTGAGATCATAAAACAATGACATCATAGCATTATGACAACACATGGTAATTGTGATGTAACAGATATATTGGAATGCTTATTCTGTAATTCCATTCTATTTCAAATGTGGCAGGTGGGTTGATATCAGAAATATATTGTGACCACATAATCATTATGACATCACAATACCTTGATGACACCACATTGCCACACATCCTTTGTGACCCCATCACCAGTGTGACAACACATATTCATTATGACACCATCACCTCCTTGCAACATCACCAATTTACAATGACCTCATAGCTTTATGACATTATATTGTCATTGTGAGGCAATGGAAACATTGTAAATTCCTATACTCTTATTTCATTCTATTTTAAATGTGGCATGTGGGTTGATATCTGAAAATCATTGTGATCTCATAAATATATGGCATCACAATCACTTTGTGACATCACAGTGCCATGGTGATATCACTAACACACTGTGATATCACAAACCTGCCCTGTCCTCATAAGCCTTGTGACGTGCTGCAATTGTGATGTCTTAGTGTGAGCTCTTAATCTGTTCTTAAACATAATTCAGTTATGATATGTGATATTAGAAACCCTCTGTGACATCATGACCGTTGTGACATCATACTGACAGACATCAAGACCATTGTATCACACTATGACATCACAATCCTCCAAGGACTTCTTCACATTTGTGACAACACATGCCTTTGGAGATACCACAGTCCATTTGTGAATTCATATTCTCTGTGATTTCATGATAACTTAGAAACTTTATGCCATTTGGATATCACCAACCAATTGTGACATCATAAACCTACTGTGACCCCTTACCTGTATGCCATCACCAACTAACTGTGACATCAAAACTTTTTCTGATGTCAAAATGTGACATAAATTCATGACATCTGTCAGTGTGATGTCACAATGGTCATGTTGTCACAGTGTATTTCTGGTATCTTATGTCATTCATGAAATATGAGTGTGGAAACAAATTCTGAGGGCAAAAACTTCTAAGATATCACAATGTCAGCATGTGACAGAAGTTATGAGGATAGGAGAGGTTTGTGATGTCACATGGTATTAGTTATATCACAATGGAACTGTGATGTCACAACTTGATTATGATGTCAAAATGGTTATGTTGGCACAAAAATGTATTTTGGATATCAACTCTCATGGCATATTTGAAATACAATGAAATCACAGAATAGGCATTCATAATGTATCTATGATGTAACAATGACAATTGTCATAATGAGATTATGTCATTGAGTTTGGTGATGTCACAATGAGCTGATGCTCTCATAATGAAAATGTGATGTCACACTGTTGAGGATGTCACAAACACTTTTTGATGTTATAATGGCATGTCTGATCTCAATTGTCATTAGTTAACAACAAGGATATGGGTACACAAAGGGACTGTAATGTTGAAAAGGGTATGTGATTTTTCAAAGGAGCTAAGAGGTCATAATAGATTTGAGATATCACAATGGAATCATGATGAAACAATGACAATATGGTCACAATGGGTTTGTGATGTCGTGCTGATGATGATGTCAAAATGGGTTTGTAAATTGACAACGACTTTGTAATATCACAATCAAATTTCCAATTTCAATTGCAACTAGTTCACAAGGAGGATACTGTAATAATCAGCAGGGCCCTAATAATCTATAGGGTCCAATAATCAGTGTGGCCCCATCTCCTGGCCAGCTGGAGAGGACAGGCATTCTGTGGGAGGGGCTGGAACCTTAATCACCAGGAGTTGAGCTGCTAAGAAGTGATTGGGCTGTGGGGAGTTTGGGATGTGACAGTTGAAAACTGCTAGCAGTTGGAGTGGAGAAGGGGTACAGACTTTATATATGCTGCTTGTTCACAGCAATGGAAGGGGAGATACAAATTGAAAAGTCCTGGAAGGAAGGAAGTGGTGTCATAGCAGAGGGGAAAGACCTGGGAGGAGAGGAAGTTGAGGGAGAGCAGGAGGTGAAGAATTGCAACTGACGACCCAGGCAAAACAGTTCAGGCCTGTGGAGAGTAGAGAGGCCTGAAGAGAAGAAGGAATTGGTAGAAGGGATAAAGGGAAAGACTTCAAAGGAAGTATAGGTCTGTAGCGAAGGAGAGACAAAGGGAAGGGGAAAAAAGTCTTGCCCTTTGATATTTGGAGCTTTGGATAACATAATTTTGGGTTTCGGTGGTTTGGAGAACATTTATTATATTAAATGTGTCTCGATGGATTCTCTTGAACAATAGAGGCCTGAATTTTGGAGATCCCATTGAGATTAATCCGTTTGGATGGCATCAGGCCTTGGCCTCAGGGGAAAATCCCTATAGGTGAGAGTGTCAGCCTTCAAGGCCTCGAGTGTTTGTCTCCAGAGGAGCAACATGGACAAAAGTCATATAGGTACCTCTAGGGGTGCGTCTGGGCAAGCTTGCCAGCTTGTTTTTGGGACCCCCTCTAGAGGTCATTTGTGACTTTCTTGGGAACTCCTTGAGAGGTCATGTGGGCCTTCCTTGGGAAGCCATCTGGAACTTCATCAAGAGTGCATTTGCAACTTCCTTGAGAAGCTATCTGAGACCTACGTTGGAGGTCATCTTGTGCCTTCTCCAGTGGCCATCTTGGACTTTCTCCAGAGGTCAACTGTGGCTTCCCCAGGAGGCCAGCTGACACCTATTCAAAAGTAGTCATTGCGGCTTCCTTAAGAGGCAAGTTAGGACGACCTCCTGAGATCATGTGGAGCTTCTTTGGGAGGTCATCTAGGGTTACCTTGATGAAAACTCTGACTGTCTTCAGACATCATCTGGGAATTCCTTGAGAAGCTATATAGGACCTTCTCTGGAGGTCATCTGTCACTTTCTCAAGAGGGTTATCTGGAACCTCCTCTGGAGTTCATATGTGGCCTCCTTGAGTGACAATCTGGGAGCTACTCAAGAGGTAATCTCAGCCTCATGGAGAGGACATCTGGGTCCTCCTATGGAGGTCAACTGACACTTCCTTGGGAAGCCATTTGGAACCTCCATGAGAGGTCTTCTAGGGCCTCCTAGGGAGAATATATGTGACATCCTCCAGAGGTCATCTGCAGCATCCACAAGAGGCAATCTGGGATGTTCTCTCTGTCATCTCCTATCTCTGTAGAGGTCAAAATGGAGTGGTGTGGCACTTGTGGGTTAAGTGTCTGTGGCTGTTGGTCTGTGTGTGTATGCTGATAGTTTTATCTGTGTCATGTATGCACCTCTGTTTACTCCTTTTCTCAGGATGGGAGAACAGGCCTAAAGTTGTCATATCCAAAAAAATATTCTCCCCCAGTGTTACAGATTCCTTCAGTGGAAGATGCACTGATGTACTCTCTGTCCTATTCTTTGCCATCAACACCTCTAATCTAAAGTCCTCCCATACCAAAAGTGGTTACTTGTACCAGCCTGAGGTGGTACAACGTGGTATGTTACCCTTATTACCCTTGAGACAGAAACATCGAAGAGATGGTGGGCAAGACCTTTTCTAATATATTTTCCCTTTACAGCTAGTGACCTGTATAACTGGAAACAGCAAAATACATCCTTTTCAGAAAAAATAAGACCAGGGACTCATTCCCTCATTAGAGACAGTAATTTTCACACACAAGCACATCTGGGATGAGTGTCAGCAAATTTTACAGGTGTGTTTCACCTGGTCGTAAAGGGAGTAAATCCTGATCAGTGACTTAAAGGTGGTCCTTCGACCACACAGTAGCCCCACTATTGAACCAGACCATTTGGTGTTTTCTTTTTCGTAGGTAGTTGGAGATAAGAGCATTAAAGGCTTTTCTGCCCTGGCGTTAAGCCTCTATCCTTCTAACTCAGCCTCTTAAGTAGCTAGGATGACAAGCGTGATGTTCCAGCATTCAGCTCAAACCAAGGTTTCTTCATGTGCTCGGGAACCAGCACTAGAACCTTTCATCGTCTATGACCTCCCCACACACTGGACCCTGGCACACTGTGATGCGTTGTTGGATAAATAAATGAACATCTGCCTATTACAATACTACAGAAAAGTCCCATCCCATACTGGTAAGCATCCTGGGGGGGGGGGGTGCAAAACCTGATGTAGCTCTCCCAGTTCTCCGTCTTTCCTCTTCCCGCCTTCCTGGTGCCACCGCACTTAACTGTTTTGGCTCCAAGAATGTGAGCCACGATATACTCACTCGATTCTGGGGCCTCTGGGATGCCTATCTTCTCAAAGATCTCTGGCCAACAGCTGACCAGTTCTGTGGCACTCAATTCCCTACTCAAGTGTGAACAAGGTTGCTGTGAGCTGAAGGCCTGGCTCAAGTGGCCTCCTCTCCTCCCCCCGGGGTCAGCCACGATGTTCTACCACCTCCAGCCCCCAAGTTTCATGTTGCAGAGAAAGGATCCTTGAGGCATCCCAGGTTTCTGAATCTCCCAGAGTCCAGTGTAGGTGCTGAGAATCATCTCTGTTCACAGCTGGCAGGCTAGGGGTGATGAGGTCACAATCTCTGCTCCCAACGATATCCTCGACTGTGGTGGTCACCCTAGAAAGAGCCAGAGGAGAATCAACAGCTGCCGCATAAAGGCAGTCAAGTCACGACGTTCATAGCAATAGACCATCTGGCTGGGGAACTCTGCCTGTGCTTCTTTGAATGTCATTGTTTGGTGGCTGAAGTGGTCTATCTAATTTGACCCATAATCCCAGGTGTTAATGGAAATTGCCAGCTTCAAGAAAAAACCGTGGAAAAGGTGGAATTGCAGTTGTCCCGATCAAACTTAAAGGGTTCCAAAATCAGCGGTCCCCTTTTCCTTCCAGACAGCCTACATCAGGTTACAGAAACTGGCATTCAGAGAGCCTTAGCTAACTGCCACGGCCTGATACTGAGCAGGTTCCAGGAGGGGAAACACACTTGCCTACCACAGCCCAGCTGGAAATGGACTAGGAGGGACGCAGATTGGAGTTTGCAGGACTCCAGGGAGGACTGCCCACTGGCGCACTCCCCCTGGAGGGAACACGCCACCAGTGGGGGCTTGGAGCACCCTGGCCAGATGCCCATGGACACCGTCAATGCCCTGGGTAAGGTTGCCCCCTCATCCTTGGTCGTGGTGAACCATCTACTACGTAACAATTCACCACTCCCCAGACCCTCCTAGCTTCATAGCCCCTGCTCGACTCCCCCACATCTCATTCCCTAATTACGTTTTGTAGACACATTCCCAATCCTTGAATTAGCTCCAACTATACACACGAGAACAGACAGGCTGGCTGGAAGAGTGAGGTTGTGTTCACACTCGTCTCACAAGCATTCAGGCTGAAGACAGATGCACAGGTGTAAACTCTGGTCTGCGGTTCACATAGGCCTCCTAGGGGAGACCCATGCAGGCCCAGCAGCTACTGTGGGATACAGAACAGAGGGAAGAGATAGCTGGAAAGGAACATCTACTGAAACCTTCCCCCAAAGGAGCCATGAAACAGTGAAGGAGGAAACAAAAATTATGGCTAGACGCGTACTTGGTATTGATGAAAAAAGAACAACACACACACACACACAAATAAAATGCTTTTGCTCTTTTTAGACATGGTGACTTAAATATATTTTCATTTTTCTCATCTCCCTGCTCTCCCAACACACACACACATCCAGACTGTGACAGAAGACTAATCTATGCAGTACCTGCAATTTGCCAACTGATCACTCACGTGAGCACAGTCAACTTGTATAAGGGAAAGATGATCTCTCTCTCTCTCTTTCTCTCGCTCTGTCTCTCTCATGCACACACACACATACACACACACACACACACACACACACACACACACAAACACACACACAAACAGACTCAGAGCAGTGCCTCTCCTGAGATTGTTGTTTCCTCCTCTGGGACAAGGTGCAAGCTGGAGCATGGGGGTTCCCTTGTCAGAATCAAGGGCTCGACCCAAGGAAGCACTACTCTAATAATGCTGAACAATCCTGCCTCTCCCGTTCTCTAGGGCCAGATGCTTTCCCTTGGGAACAACCAGCCTTGACTCTCCATTCACCAAAACCCCAGGTCAGGATGCTGGGTGAAGTTATACCGAGATGGGTGGCTCCTCAGAGCCAGGACTGAAAACAAGCAGGGGATCATAGTGCCCCAGAGATGTGTCTGACCTGGGGTGGGGGCGGTGTTGGGGAAATGGATAGGATCCTAAAGGCAACATACATAGATGGACTCCCTACTTCCAGCCTACATGAGTCTGGGTGACTTGGTGGATTCTTGGGAAGGACTAGGAGACCAGATGAAACTGGAGCATCAGCAGATGGTGGCAGAGCTGGGAAATGTGATCACCCTGTGAGGACTGTTGACAGCTGAGATGGAGGGGGGACAGGCCGAGTGTATGTGTGTCAGAAGAGGTGTGTTCCTCCCAGATATTCACCTTCTATCTGACCCCCAGTGCCCTCACCTCCCTAGTGGGCTCTTCTGGGACCCTCCTCAGGTAAAAAGGTGACTGAGCACAAAAGACAAGGGCTCACACAGCAAGGAGGGCCTATCTTCTGCATCCAACACCCACCACCCCCAGCAAAAAGGAAAAGACCCAAGAAGGCAGGTGAGGTGCTACTCCCCACCTCTGACTAAAGCCACCAGGTTCCCACCAGGGAGAAGTACGGTGCAGAAGCACAGCTGTGTGTCTCTCACTGCTCCAGGCCAGGGGCTCTGTGGTGCCCCCTTCTCACTCTTTCTGCATCTTCCCGTTTCCTGGGACACTGGCCACTAGATGGAGGTGGGATCCCTGGGTCGACACCCACCCCCACCCTACACCCCTGGGGCACATTTGTGGCAGGGCTATGGCGGACTGTGGGGCATGGCACATGTGATTGAAGGACGGGAGAGGGGAGGCAGGAGGCATGGGTCCGCATCAGCGGGGGAAGAAAGGGGACAGGAGGGTTCACAGGTCCTGGGCCCTTGGCAGCCACTCACCTGTGCTGCTGGGAGAAGCCGTAGGCAGTGGCTCTGTGTGCTTGCAGTCCTGGAGTCCAAGGACCAAAAACCGGCCAGGGATGCGCCATCTCTGTTGGGTGACTGTGAGAGACAACATGGGTCCAAGCTATGTTTGAAACACCATGCTGCTGGGAGGGGGCAGGAGTATCTGCATGGCAGCATAGAGTGGCTGCATGAGGCCTCTGCTCCTCTTCCTCTTCCAATGCCACCCCTGCCTCAACTGCCACCATTGCCTCCGTGCTCCCCTATGCTGTGACCTCAGACTCAGGGCCACCATGGCCCTGAGTGGCTGCCTGTGGCAGTGTGCCTGCTGCACCAGCTCCATGTGCTCTGTGATCCCCACTAGGACCTGTGAAATTTCGGGGAGGCCACCAGATGATGAAACTGCTTGCCCTTGTGCGTGTGCTTGCTCTTTTCTCTGCTCTCTCTCTCTCTCTTTCTCTCTCTCTCTCTGCCCCCACTCCTTTCCTGGGCCACCTCGTGCCTGTCCCCTCCCCCAGTGCCTGCCCCCATACCCCTGGCCACTGCTACCATCTCAGTGAGCCCTGGGCCCTGCCCCCTCCTTCCCTTGGCCATGTCCCCTCTTCTGCTAGACCCCTCCCCCACCTTGGCTGCAAGCCCAGACCTGATTGGGCCCTAAGGCTTCCAGGCCATGGCAATTGCAGCCTCACCTCAGCTCAGCACTCCCTCCCAACCCCAGTCCCTTCCCAGAGGATTAATTCTCCCCTAGCCCCACTGTTGGAGGAGACTCTCCTCCATCTCTCTCCACTCCACACACCAAGCAGGTACACAGTGACCCTCATTTGTATGTGTGTGTGTGTGTGTGATTGTTGGGGATAACAACCTCTCAAGGACTCAGAACATAGCACCCTTTGAGATGATTCAGCACACAGCACACTTCAAAAAGCAGCATAAAGCACCCTGTGTAAAGGATTCAGCACACAGATCCCTTTGAAGGACTCAGCATATAGTATCTTGTGTAGAGTACTCAGCACACAGCACCCTTTGAAGGAAGGAGTCCATAGCCCGCAGCGTAAAGGACTCAGCACATGGCATGCTTTGAAAAACTCAGCATGTAGCACTTTTTCCCAGTTACTCAGTACATAGCACCCTGTGTTAAGAGCACCCACAGCCCCCTTTGAAAGGCTGAGTATGTAGCACCCTGTGTAAAACAGTGCACAGAACCCTTTGAAAGACTCAGCACATAGCACAATATTGAAAGACTCAGCACATACCACCCTGGGGAAGGATTCAGCACATACCACACTGTCAAAGGATTCACCACAGAGCACCATTTGAAAGACAGTACAGAGCACACTGTGTAAAGGACTCTGCACACAGCACTTGAAAAATTCACTTCATCCCTCCCTTCTCAAGGGCTCAGCACATAGCAGCAGCCTTTGGGATGAATTAGCACACCGCGCCTTTTGAAGGACTCAGCATACAGTACGTTATGTAATGGACTCAGCACATAGCACCCTTTGCATGATTCAGCAAACAGCACCTTTTTGAGGACGCAGCAGAAAACCCCAATGTGGAAAAGCCCCAGCCAACAGCACCCTGTGAATGACTCAGCACATAGCTGTATGTCACATGTTCAGCTGTCATTAGAATTAGGGTGCTTTCTTCATATCACCATTCTTCAGAAACACTTCACAAATCCTACTAGTTTACTTTAGCCAACCTGTGTTTTATGGAGGACAGTCAACTGGGCGTCTTGAACTCAAAGCATGGGGTCCCTTTTCCTGAGCTCTTTGGTTCAATGCTAGAACTCTACCACTTGGAGCCATAGCTCCAATTTTGTTTTTTTTGGGTTGTTCTTTGACAGGTCTTATGGTGATCAGGAAGGGAAGGCCAAGTTGGGGTGTCTGTGCGCAAAGGCTCTTAGCTCGGCCTGGAACTGACCTCTCCTTTCCTTGGGCCCCTGGGTGCTGGGCCTCCTGGAGCTCTCTTGGCTTAGGGGGAACAGACCTGCTCTGGCATCAGCACTCAGGGTGAACAAAAGTCAGCTTGGCCCTGGTCACTTCCGAAAATTGAACTCTAGAGAATGGCATGAGGCTGCACATCTGGCCACCAGGGGGCAGGGGTCACTCACCATAGGGATTGTACCTGCAAGTTGTGTTTACTCTTGCTTCCATGGGGCCCCCATCATGCTTCAAAGCCACCCTGGACAGGAAAGCACTTGAGACTTTTACTTACAATTAACCATCAAAAGGGAAGTGGGGCTGTGGCGCAGGTCGCAGAACATGAGCCTTGAGCAAGAAAACTCAGGGATAGAGCCTAGGCACTGAGTTCACACACACACATACACACACACACACACACACACACACACACACACACACACACACACACACTACATGCATGCAAAATCAGATATTTCTACACTGCATTCTTTGGGTATTCTCTACGTTTTCCCCACTAAGCCTGATGGCTGTTGACCTAGGAGTTCCATGCATACACCACCACCTGGCATCTTTAATTTTGGGGAACAGAATGGCTAGAAGGTCTGCATTCCCCCATCCCAGCTCCTTGATTGGGTCATGGTCTATCCAGGCCCTTTGGAGCTCCTTTTACAGACTCTCCAAGATGCCTTCAAAAGGCCTCACATGCTGGGCACAGGTGGCTCATACCTGCCATCCTAGATACTCAGGAAGCTAAGATCTGGTGGATCATGGTGCCAAGCCAGCTTGGGCATGAAAGTGTGTGAGACTTTTATCCTCGATGAATCATGATAAAACAAAAGTGTCCCTGTGGATCAAGTGGTAGAGTGCTAGCCTTGAGAAAAAAGCTCAGGGACAGTGCTCATTGACAACAACAAGGAGAGGCATTGCATGTTGACTTTAGGATTGGTATGGGCCAAATAAAATTGGAATTTTCAAGTGCTCCAAGACAAAGCAGTACCTCCTTTAGCCCTGTGCTCCTCCATCTTGTCTCACTCCCTGGCCTTGGCCATGCTTTGGGTCAGCATTGATCTGGCTTGATGGGAGGGCTCCAAGGAAGAAGATCCCAAAGCAATCACGCCGCCTCCTTCCACCCTTCTCACCCTGCTGCTTTTGCTCTTTGCCATAGACCTTCTTCCTGGAATCCATCCATGAGGTCATCACTGCTAACATTGTGGTGAGTGGTGGGTCCAGCCTAACTCGAGGCAGTCAGAGGTGGAAGTCAGTCTGGGATTAGGAGCTTCTACCTGTGTGTGGGCTGAAGTCAGGGCTGACCTTTATTTCATCCTGAGTCTTGAAGTGTTGGAGAGATAGTGTAGATTCCACATTGAGTCAGGTAAGATCAGAATCTAGAGGACCACTTGTGTGAGGTAGGCTGTGTGTCTCACGGGGCCACTTTTCGTGATACTCTTCTCTCGGGACTCACCTCTCCCTCTCTCATCCCTATGTTAGAATAGGAAGTTCAACTAAGTGGATCTAAGAGGTGTCAGAGGAGTATTTCTGTGTGAACCGGACTTGTGCTTCATATTCATCCTAGCCCCTACTTCCTATTTATCTGAGGAATGGCCATATGGGTTTGGGGCGGAGAGGAATCATCCTAACTGAGAATGTGGCTCAGTGGTAGATGGTCGCCTAGCATGAGTGACACCCTGGGTTCAATTCCGTACAGAAAAAGCTTGAAGGGGAGGTGGGGCTCAACTGGTAGAGTGCCAGCCTTGACCAAAAGAACTCAGGGACAGTGGTCAGGCCCTGAGTTCAATGCCCCGGACTGGAAGAACGAATTTTTGTTGGAGGTTTTACTTCCCTTTGAAAACAATTTATTGTTTGTGATAAGCATAACATGGGTCTCTTCTCTGGCTACCGATGGGCCATTAGATGTCCCTTGAATTTGGGCCACATCCCAGCAGCCTGTGCCCTACCTGACCCACAGTTTACCCATCCCATCTTGTGGCAGATGGAGGCCTGAGAGAAGGCCACCTTGCCACCTACTTCTGGTGGCTTCCAAGGCTTTTGAAAGTCAGTATGTCATATAGAGAGTCATCATCCAGATCAGTCTACAGAAGAAAGGGAGGGAGCACTCCTTGTCGGAGCCCGCAAGCAGCAGGCCACTCTGGATGTGGGGCATCTGCATCAGGACTAGCTTCATGGAGGAGTTATCTACAGGTTCAGGAACTCTGACCTCTTCTTTGGCAGTTTCCAAGGTGTCTTCAAGTTGCAATTCTTCAAAACCTTTTTGCTCCTCTCTCATTTCGCCCACCCCAGAGCATGAGTCATTTGAAGTAGTGGTGGTGGCAGGGGGCTAGAGCCTGCTGTCTGTCCTTCTCCTGTGAGGAGCGACATCAGCTCCTGCAGCTCTCTTCTCCATCTTCTCCTGGGAGAGCCAGCACATGCGCTTGGCTTTCTCCCAACACAGCTCATCCCGGATGAATGTCTGCTCTTTACACCCCATGAGGGACTCCTCGACAGTGGATATGTGTGCCAACTGCTTGCTGCATCGATGGTGGAGCTTATCTGCTGGACTATCGAAGTCCACTTCATCATACAGGTCATGGACAAACCAGATTTTCTTCTTGGATGCCCACATGTCCTACTTCCTATCCCTACGCCTGCTGTGGTGGCAGCTCACAGAGCAGGAGGCCTGTGGCTCCAGCTCTGTCTGGCACTTGCTGCCGGGTGGGCCGGGCACCTGAAGCAAGGTCACCGCTCCTGCACCAGGAGTTTCCCCCTGTGGATCTCAGCCTCCGAGAGCGCTCACAGAGCCACGTCCCTCTCAGTCTGGGGGACATCTCCAGCCTCTGCTTGGTCTCATCTGGGGGAGTTGCCTCCTCACCTTTTGCTTCTCCAGGGCTCATGCCTTTCCCTTCCCTAGGGAAAGACAGGAAGCTCAGCTGGGCCTCCAGGCACTCCTCCTGTGCTCTGGTGGTTTCCAGGCACTGGACCATGTCCTGCTACTTTGGGGGCACCAACTGTTCCCCCCAGTTGGTTGGGCCTTGCACTTGCTTCAGCTGCTTCAGCAGCTGGGTCTACTTCTGCAGGTGCTGCTGCAGGACCTACTTCTCAGTGTTCAGCCGCTCATTGGAGACAATCTGCTGCTGACAGGTGGCTCTGAGCTCCTGCAGCTGGGCCAGGGACTGATCCTGCTGCTCCTGCAGCTCCCAAACCTCATGGTCCTGTCTCTCGGACACCTCTTTCCATTCCCCTATATTCTCCTCTAAGTGATCTAGCTGTTCCCACAGATGTTTCTTCACCTGCTGCTCTGAGTCCAGGATTCTGGTGAGGTCCTTCTCACCGCTCACCCTGTGGAGAGCATCCCACGGCAGGGCCAGCTATTCCTCTGGCTATGGGTTGCACACACCCATGTGCATCATGGGGCCTCAGGGATCTCCTGCCGACCCTTGGCCTTCTCCTCTAGTATCCGTCGTTGCTCCCACTGCTCCGCGTTCTAGAGACATAGCTTTTGGTTTTCCTTGACCTGGATGTGACCTTGTTCCTCCAGGTTCTTCAACTCCATCTGCGTGTGCTAGGCCTGCGCCGCAACTGCCAATCAACCTGAGATGGCTCTATCAGCTTGCTGCTCAGTTCCCCCAGCTCATTCTCTAGGTCCAGCACCTGCCTCTCCCTTTGCTCCTTCTCTGTCAGTTGGTTCATCTTGTCATCAGCCACTGAGCCTCCTCCTTCCATGAGGACCTGTCAATGCACAGGTCCTCTGTGAAGGTGTCTCTCTCCAGATTTTCTGAGGTCACAATACAGCTCAGGTTGTCCAATAGTCTCTTCAGTACCCCCGCCCCGCCAGCACTTGTTGGAACTTGCAGATTCTGTTCTTCCTGTTACTCTTCTGTGTCCAGAGTGCTTCCAGCTTCTCCTGCAACACTGTGTTCACTTGCTCCAGGTCATTGAAGCTTCTGGACTTTTCTTCGAACTGAAGTGTCACATCATTCAGCTGTTCGAAGATCATTTCGATCTCCTTCTGTGCAGCAGTGATGGCAGAAAAAGCCATCTCCACCTCCACCATGCCCCACTCTGTGGCCTGCATGTGGCAGGTGAGAGCTTCTTGCTCCATTTCTGTGTCATTGCCCACCTGCTTCACTTAGGCCGTTGCAGATTGTAAATCACTTTTTGCTGAAACCAACCTCTGTATGGGTGGCTTGTGGATCACTAGCTCTGTTTTTGGTTCTTTGTGCACCTCAGTTATCTTGTCCCTCTCTTTCTCCAGTCGACCCTGCCGGTCTGTCTTTTCCTGCTTCAGTGGTTGGATCTTGGCACAGAGTGCCTGATTTTCCTCTTTGGCTGCAGTCCAGGGTTGGTATCATGTGTCGCTAGCACCTCTGCAGATCCTTGGTGGTACTGCGAAACTTGATATTCTTGACCCTGTTGGCTTTGACTGTGTTCAAAGGCAGGGGAGGCCCCCAGTCAGCATCACCTTTGGCTGGACCCTCCGTTGAATCACCCTCCCCTGTTGTGTTTGTCTTGGGGATCCCTCCCTTTTTCGTGTTCTGTGTTTTCTTGAATGTTGCAGGTCTAATGGGAGGATTCTTCTGCCAGTGTTCTGGCAGTAGATTCTTGCCCGCAGCTCTCTCATGGAGTCTTGTTGTTTCAGACATCTGAGCACTGGAATGGGAAAGATGGGCTGGCCACATTCCCAGGCTCTGGGAAATCCTCTATTCTCCCACTAACTGACAAGGACGTCAATTTCCTACTCTACTCCAAAGTTGCCTCAAGTCTGTAGCTCACCACACAGCCACCTCTACCTTCCTCAACTGCTGGTGGTGGTGTCAACCAATAGAGGGAATCTTGATGCTTGGCAGCATGGAATGTGGGGTGACACCATCCTTGTATCCCATTGGTTAGAAAGAACAATGAAAGAATGGGGTGTGACCGGAATCGTGTGATGCAGACAGCATGGTCAGAGTCAAGATGACAGACGCTCCCCCAGCCCCTTTCCCAGGGAACTCTCTCCAATTCTGTTGGGGACAAGAGGATGACCTGCTTTAGCTGGATGGCTGCACAGATTGTTGTGTATGTCTGTTTTTTGCCAGTCGCAGACCTTGAACTCAGGGTCTGGGCACAGTCTGTGAGGTGCCTTTGCTCAAGGCTAGCCCTCTACCACAAGAGATACATTGCTCTACTTCTGTCTTTGTTGTCACTGAAGTTGGACCGAGGTCTCAAGGACTTTCCTGCCTAGGGTGAATTTGACCAGGATCCTCCTATCACAGCCTTGTAAGTATCAAGGAGGACTGCTGAGAGCCACTGGCGCCTGCCTAATGATTAATCTTGCTGTTCTTGCACAAACAAGTGAGTTCCCTATCCACAGGTTAAAATGGTGGGAGCTGGATGCCACAGTTCAAATCCTGGTCCTGCCACCTCCAAATGGCAGGAGATCCTTAGAAACTCATTATTATCTATATGAATATGAATGTAATGTGATGTATGTTATGACTGAATGGACAGTACTTGAATGATTCTAGGATAAAATTATACACAGTTATAGTAAAGGAAATTGATCAATTTTAATCAAAACTTTATGTAGCATTTAAACAATCACATGGTATAAAGTTTCCATTTTTTCTGCCAGGACTGGGATTGGAACTCTTGGTCTGGGTAACTCTGTTGCAGTGTGGAAAGGGGAAGCTGGCCTCCTTGAATCAAGAAATTCATGTGTGATCCTTAGGTCTGAAATTGATCCCCAGCACTGGAAAACAACCTATTCATGTACATTTAAAATATATGATTTATATTTATATACATATGTTGACTCCATATTTTGTTCAGCGTAGTTATTCATTTTATTTTTTGTTTCATTCATGTGATGACTTTATTTTATTGACTATTATGGCACATAGAACATTGATTACATGATTAAATAGGATATAGGTCTGCATCTGTATTCCACTTATACCTGACACCCAGGACTTTCACGGAAAAAGAAACATGTGTCACCATCAGCTTCTTACTCCACGTTCATTGTTTGGGAGTGCTGTCATGTGAACTCACGGCCTACAGAGCCAAATTCATGAATGGATGAGGGTCAGCATGCCATCCTGGGGCAAATTGAGCTGATAGGCAGGTTCCAGGACCTTAGATCGAACCCTAGGGGTTGAGAAAATAAGAACAGATTGACACACAGATGGTATTACCCTAATAAATATATGTGTTTATAGAATACCAGAGATGTCTATCCATTATTCAGTTATATAGACTACATTTCTACAATTCTTGGGTATTTATTATGCTCCATGTAATTAATGTTATTATTTTCATCTTTAATAAACTATTAAGTAAATCAGTGTCCTGAAATTATTGCATCCTTCTGAAAAATATTATTCTTTTAATGCTTCATAAGATATTAAATAAAATCACTCAGCCAACTGATATCATGAAGTCTAATTTAATATGAGTGTCACTAATGAGCAACTCATTCAACCATGACATTGATAACATTCCATCGTTGTTCCTGTGGATGAGAACGAGTCTCTTAGGACCTCCCAACATCTGGAAGTGGCATAACTGGGATTCGAACTGTAGGCCTATGTTGCCGTGTAGTACTATGGCTTCCCCAATAGCCCGCAATAAAAAAAAATTTATTTAGCTCCTTGGTTTGCAATTCATGCCATCTTTTTTCTGCCAGGCCTAGGATTTGAATTCAAGGTCTGTGTAAATATGCAGCACTGTGAGGGAACTGAATCTGACCATGCTTGAAGACAAGAAACTCAGGCCTGTTCCCTAGGCCTGAATTCAAGGTCAGGCCTGGAAAACATACTCCTTATATACATTTTAAAGATATGATTTATACTTCCATACAGATCTTCAGTCTATATTGTGTTTGGTGTGGTTATTTTATTTCCTGTTTTATTCATTTATTTACCAATTATTTTATTGACTCTGATGACACCTCTACATTTATAACATTGTTTACATCCTACCACATAGCATCTAGATTTGTAGATATCTTCTCCATCATGCCTGACACCAAGGACTCTCCCAGAAAAGGAAAACATGTGTCACACTCGGCTTCTTACTCCAAGATTAAATTTTTCGCTGGGATCTGAACACAGGGCCTAGCAGGCCCAATTCACGAATGGATGATTGTGAGCATTGCAGCCTCTAGCCAATGAAGCTGTCAGGTGGCTCCCAGATGCTGATATCCAGCCCCAGGTTTGGCCAAAACAGTGATACATGGATAGGCAGACGATGCTATACAAATAAATATATGTTGGTAAAGAGTGCCAGAGCCGTCTAGCTACACCTACTATGTTCCTACCAACTCTTAGTCATTTATTATAGTGCCATTAAAGGAATATTATTCTTTTCATGCTTAATAAACTATTCATTAGGATCAATCAGGTTCTTAGGATTATTGCATCCAATTTTAGACTAGACTGAAGCATGAACTACTCTTTCAACTGGTATTCCTATGCATAGGAACGAGTCTCTTCTGATCTGCCATTGGTAGGTGTCAGGACTGGGATTTGAACCCAGGACCTATATTGACAAGATGGCCTATGGCTTCACTGATAGCCTGCCAGCCTTCAGCAATGGCAGATAAGGTCCACTTTGCAACCGTATCATTCAGACCTAGGATGTTCACCATGCAAAGAAAAAAATGTAAAACCCCCAGCCCTCTGCAGCTCACCACTTTTTGTTCTATCCTACTTTTTTTCTTCCTGCAAGCCATCTGGGCCTAGGATCCCAGGATCGGCTATGGGTCCAGAGGCTTCACCCCAGCCTAGGGCTATAGAAGCTGAAACAGGGTTGCGAAGACCTGAGTTCAAGTCCTGTGTTGTCAAAATAAAGAATAAATAAAAAATTAATTAAATATTTAACTAAATTAAAAAATAAATAAAGCTCCCTGGTTTGGAATTTCTGCCAATTTTCTTTCCTAGACTGGGATTTGAGCTCAAGGTCTTGGTAAATCTGTAGCAATGTTTGGGAAAGTGCAGAGTTGCCACTTCTTGAGATCAAACCCCATGAAAAGCCAAAAATAAAAAAAGTGACTGAGCTCAAAAGGGGGAGTAGTTGTGGAGATGGGAAGGAAGGCATGGTAGGGGGAAAACAAAGAAGGAGGCAAGAATGTTCAATAGGAAATGTACTCATTACCTTGATCGTTTAACTGTAACTTCTCTGTACAACTTTTTTACAATACAAATTGAAAAAAAATAGTGCTCAGAGAAATATTTTTGGGGTAAGGGAAAGTTGTCTAAATAGATGTACAAAATTCTACACTGCTTTTTTTAATGTTCAGTATGGAACTGAATAAACATAACTGCTTCCACTAAAAAAATTAAGTCACTGTCTTGGAACTGGGGCCAGTATTTCCATCATTGCTGGGATTTGATCTCACCATCCAGGTAAATCTTTTGTACCATGGGTGAAGGCAAAACTCACTGTCCTTGAGGAAAAGAAATTCAGACTAGAGATACCAGGGTCTGAATGAAGGCCCTGCAATGGAAAAATATTTCTATATAGGTGTAATATATGATATATACTTACATATGTAAGTTTACATATTATGATTTTTATTATTGATTTTGCATTTATTTTACTTTTTACTTGATTCATTTATTTATTGTTTATGGTATTTATTATTATTATACACATAATATTTAGTACAGGTTGTACATTTATTATAAAATTATACACAATAATTTAGGACATTGACTCATTTTTCATTAATACTTTTTAAGTGTTGAACATGATACATAATTAAATGGAAGCATTTGTCACAATCTTCACATGTTCACAGTCTCTCCCAAGTATGATCTTTGTCTTATTTATCTTTGGACACCTTCCTATAGGAATTTCTTTAGATGAGTTATACTTAGAAGCCTTTTCTTGAGGATAGGCAATTTGAGGGATAAAATTGTAAGGGTGGGGCTAGAAATTTGTCTTACTGGTAGAGAGCTTGCTCAGCATTCATGGATGCCAGACTTTGAATCATCAGTGCAACAACTCAGAAAAAGCCAAAAGCTGTGGAATGGCTCAAGTGGTAGAGTGCTAGCCTTGAGAAAAAGCTAGAAGCTCAGAAACAGAACCTGGTCCCTAAGATCAAGCCCCAGGACTGTCAGAAACAATAGGCCACGTGCCAGTGGCTCACAACTGGAACATTAGCTTCTCAGGAAGCTGAGATCTGAAGACCACAGTTCAAAGACAGCCTAGGCAAGGAAAGCCTTTTAGACTCTTCTCTCCAATGAACCACAAAAAGACCCTATGTGATGCTATGCCTCAAGTGATAGAGTATTCTCCTTGAGCTGATGGGATCAGGTATAGTGCCTAGGCTTGAGTTGGAGACACATAGCAGGGGAAAAAGTGAGGGTTAATCAAAGTATTTTTCCTATTTGCTAATTAGGAGAACATTCTCCAGAAAATGAATGCTGATGTACACCAGAATTGGAGTCAGAACTCCAGGTTTAAGTGTAGAACATCCATATGCCCAGCCTCTCAGGCTCTGGCATTATAACCGTGTGTCCTACAGGGTTCTGAAAGGTCCAATGTTGAAAAGCTTAATACGTTCCCCAAGCCCTTTGTGATAAGCAGTTGACTTATATTGTTAATGTCATTACAATTCTGACCTAGCAGAGCACCAGTAGCTCACGCCTGTCACCCTAGCTCAGGAGACTGGAGACTGAGGTCTGAGGATCACAGGGTGAAGCCAATCAGGGCCAGAAAGTCTATGACACTCTGACTTCCACTTCTGAAAGGTCAGATATTCAAGAGCTTCCTGTGTTTCCCTTGGTGATGAGAAGTTACTTGCACTCTAAATGTTCTTAGAATTCTTGAGCTATAGAAGCAGGAACGAAACATTATTGAACCATCCTGGGTTCAAATGAAGTTCTCAGGATCCAAGCCCTAGCCATGTTAACAGGATGAACTCCGGTGTAACACTGTATTTGAAGGCAGAAAACAGTTGCAAAAGCCAAGCTAGGTGAAGAGACCTAGGCCTACAGGATTAGGAGGCAGAATGTACACACTCAACAGGGAAGTAAGCTGCAAAACGACTTCATTCATTCCAGGCACGGCCAGCCATGAGGGGAAACTGGAAATATTTTTTAGAGTTACAACAAGGTCAGGCTTTTCTCAGCCTCTTCAAACAATGACTAATTAACTTTCCTCCCTCAGGTGAAGGAACTTCAGGCTATCTTTAGGATACTAATAGAGAGCCAGTTTAGTGCTGGAGAGGGGAGGAACAGAGTAGAAAAACCCTGCTCTTTGGTCTTAGGGAGTGCGTTCTTGACTCTCCATCTGTCAGATTTGAAGGCCCATCTACCTCTACCAGACCAATCTCCTTTCTTCATTCTCCCCATCATTAATGTAAATCCACAGTCCAAGGAGAGGCATGGCCTTTTCTCTTCTGTTTCCAAGCACCTGAGTTACAACCTACCTCTGCCCTCTGGACTCTGGGGCCCTGCCTGAGAAGTGGGAAAGAGACCATCTTCCTGCTCTGTAGTTGTTTGAAGGTGATGCTCGTGGTCTGGCACACTGCAGAACGCCTCATGACTGGGACTTGTTCCCTTCTTTCCTCCTGACAACCAAGACCAGATTCATCTATCTATCTATCTATCTATCTATCTATCTATCTATCTATCTATCTATCTATCTATCTATCTATCTATCTATCTATCTATCTGTCTGTCTGTCTGTCTGTCTGTCTGTCTGTCTGTCTGTCTGTCTGTCTGTCTGTCTGTCTGTCTATCTATCAATCTATCTATCATCTGTCATCTATCTATCTACCTACCTACATACCTACCTACCTACTTACCTGGCTATCTCTTTGCCATTTGTTGGATTGAACTCAAGGCCTGGGCATTGGTTCTAGAACTCTACAACTTGAGCGACAGCACCAATTCTGGCTTTTTCTGTGGATGTGCTACTAAGGAATCGAACCCAGAGCTCCTTGAAAGCTAGGCAAGGACTCTCTCACTAATCCGCATTCCCCCCCCCCCCATCTTTTTCTTTTTTTTTTCTTTTTTGGGTCCGGTCATGGGACCTGAACTTTGGGCCTGGGCGCTGTCCCTCAGCTCTTCAGCTCAAGGGTAGCACTCTACCACTTGAAACACAGCGCCACTTCCAGCTTTTGTTCCTTTTTCTTATGTGATGCTGAGGAATCGAACCCAGGGCCTCAGGCATGCAAGGCAAGCACTCAAACATTGAGCCACCTTCCCAGCCCCCTCATCTTTTTCTTAATGGTAGTTTTTACATAAGGATGCTGCCATTTTACATCCCCAAGTTTAATTTTCTGAATATAGGTCACTTCTAAGAAACCTGATCTTCTCTTCACCTGCCTGGTTTGTGACTGTTCCTGCATTGGCCTCATAATAAATTGCAAAAAAGGCTGTTGAGGGTGACCTGCTTTAGTCGGATGGCTGCACTGATTGTTCTGTATGTCTTTTTGTTTCCAGTCCCGAACCTTGAACTCAGGAGCGGGGCACAGTCCTTGAGCTGCTTTTGTTTAAGGCTAGCCCTCTACCACAGGAACCATATGGCTGACTTCTGGCCTTGTTGGCAATAAAGTTGGACAGTGGTCTGAAGGACTTTCCTGCCTAGGGTGAATCTGACCATGATCCTCCTATCACAGCCTTGTAAGTATCAAGGAGGACTGCTGAGAGCCACTGGTGCCTGCCTAATCACTGGTTTTGCTGATATTCTTGGACAGACCAGTGAGTTCCCTATCCTCAGGTTTACGTGGTGGGATGTGGAGACCACTGTTCCAATCCTGGTCCTGCCACCTCCAAATGGCAGAAGATCCTAAGAAACTCATTCCTATCCATATGAATACTAATGGAAAGTTATATATGTCATAATGAAATACCTAAGAATTGGGAGTCACATAATTTAGAGATGTCATTTTTTTTCTGCCAGGACATTCTTTAGTTAATTGGTATATACCATTTTCTGAATGTAGTTTGATATATGAAACTAGGATATATTATGCCTGAAGAGTTTTTATCTGAAATGCTTATAGCGAAATGTAGAGGTAAAGCCAAATTATGTATATTTGAAGACAATGCTTGGTTAGTCCTATTCTCACATTCCCCATTCCCTTCATGAGAATAATACACATTGTAAGGAAATGCTTAGCGTGTTTTGGAGATATAGGTTGACTTTTTGCTGCATTTTGTTTACTTTATATACAAAAAAGCTAAATTCTTACTTTATAATTTTCCTTAGGCTTTATACTCAGATTTAATATCTGATGGGTGACAAACAAAGATATAAACATTTTTTAACAGTGGCTAAATTTAGGCTGAGAAATCTAGGTACAATGGTACTCATGCACATAGGCCTCATCAGTCATGAGACGATGATATCAAAATGTTAACCAATGCGTACTGTTGTCATGCTTATGAGATTTTGTGTATTATAAACAGTGGTTATTAGAATTTTTTGTAATCATCATCATTTCATGGGTTATGAACTGAAGTGAGACATTATACTCAGACCAAAATTTAAGGAGGCATCCAAAATTCGTTACCAAGATATACATCATGTAACACAATGGTATAAACATGCAAGCTAAACTAAATAACTTTTGGAAAAAGAAAACAGCATTTACTATAAATACAGAATCAGTACGACTGAGTTTTCTTTTACCCAAGTTGCAATATGACTTACATGATAACTTTTCTGGTTATAAGTTTAGTTAGGTCTTGATATTTAGTTGGAGAAGTTATGTTCTTTCATATATTCATTTGTCAGATAAAAGAGGAAATGAATTCCATGCCAGAGTTAACATCCATAATAATGTTACAGATGTATCCTTCTACTTTGCAAAAGTTTCAAATCAGCTCGAGTAACTTGGGTCTTTTTTTGTATCTAACTAAATAGGTATGCAATTTTGTCAGTGCTTAAAAGATTTTGATCAGGGCTGGGAATGTGGCTCAGTGGTAGAGCGCTTGCCTTGCATGCTCAAGGCCCTGGGTTCGATTCCTCAGCACCACATAAGAAAAAAGAAAAAAGCTGGAAGTGGCGCTGTAGCTCAAGTGGTAGAGCCCTAGCCTTGAGCTGAAGAGCTGAGGGACAGCGCCCAGGCCCCGAGTTCAGGCCCCACAACCGGACCCAAAAAAAAAAAAAAAAAGATTTTGACCACTATTTATTAAACTATTACTTTCCACAAACTACTTCTCTCTTTTCATGAGATTTTTAATTTCATTTATATCATGTGTTAATGTGTTCCTTTAGATAAGCCACAGCCAGTCTTCTACAAAGTGTAATTTGGAGTAGTTTAAAATTATGTACACTCAGCTACACTGCTCAGATTCTATTATTTGCATATTTTTTTCTTGTTAAATCAGCAGGAATTCGTTCTCAATATGGATACTATTGTACTTATTCATTGCCTTTCTTAATTGTTTAAACATGTCATGATTTTTCTTTTAAATATGTGCAGATCTCACTTTGCATAATCACATTTGTTTTAAACAATTTGATCCAATCAAAGGATTTGCTATATTAGGTTCATCTAGATGAATTTAATTACAAATTAACACAACCGTATTTCTGAGACACAGTTATCTTTATGGCTCTCCTCCAAGTTAACATGTATTTGAGGTTTTTGTGCATAAAAAACCTGGGCACAACATGTTTTTGTTCGTGGGGGAGTTCTACTTTGTTGGTTGTTTTTCCAGTTGTGGTGACTTCAACATATGTGTGCATTTTATTACAATTGTTTTGTGTCTATATTTTGTTTCATATAACAGAGAGTACTGAAAGAATCAGTAATTTAGACTGTTTCCTAATACAATTCTAAGAGAAACATTTGAAATTTTGTGACAACTGGGAATGGACAGGTCTTCATAGTGGAGGGGGTAGCAAAATAACAGATACATAGTTTGATATGATTTGAATTCTTCCTCCTCTTGCCTCACAATTTCCAATAATATTACTTCAAAGTCTTTAGTGAAAAGAAAATAATTTTGTCTGTATGAACTTAGAATTTTTGGTTCATTTGGGACACACTACACATTCATATTCATTTTAACTCGAAAATCTTTCCTTCGTTTAAAATCACAGATGTGAATTTATAATGCTAAAATAGCATCTACTAATTTATATGAAATGGTCCAAACTATTTTCACTTCACACTATATGTAACATAGAGTGTAATAATAATAGTGAGTAATATAGTATGTAATAATTAACTTTGGGGAAAGTCAATTACAGTAGATTTTTGTGAGATATTGAGTAATAGTAAAAGTTATATTTGATTCTATTAAAAAATTCAATTACATCTGAAAATAACTCATAGTTATAAACTAATGCTCAAAAATAAGATTATTTACTGGAAAAAGACAGAAGTTTCTGTAAGTTTGCTTTTTAAAAATTGTCTTTGAGCCGAGCGCTGGTGGCTCAAGCCTGTAATCCTAGTTACTCAGGAGGCTGAGATCTGAGGATCGCGGTTCAAAGCCAGCTCGGGCAGGAGAGACCGTGAGACTCCTATCTCCAATAAACCACCAGAAAACCGGAAGTGGCCCTGTAGCTCAAGTGGTAGAGCACTCGCCTTGAGCTGAAGAGCTGAGGGACAGCGCCCAGGCCCAGAGTTGAAGCCCCACGACTGACAAAAAAAAAAAAATTGTCTTGGATCTGCGCTCTGGTGGCTCCTGCCTGTAATCCTAGCTACCCAAAAGTCTGGGATTTGAGGATAGTGGTTCAAAACCAGCTTGGGAAGAAAAGTCTGAGAGACTCTTATCTCCAATATATCTCTTGAAAACTAATAATAGCACTGTGCCTCAAGTCATACAATGGTATCCTTGAGCTGAAGAACTGAGGGATAGTGCCCAGGACCAGAGTTCAAACCCCATGAACGACAAAAGTATTGACATGGGGGATGGGAAGGTGGCTCAGTGGTAGAGCGCTTGCCTTGCATGCATGAGGCCCTGGGTTCGATTCCTCAGCACCCCACAAGCAAAAAGAAAAAAAGCCGGAAGTGGCACTGTGGCTCAAGTCGTAGAGTGCTAGCCTTGAGCCGAAGAGCTGAGAGACAGTGCCCAGGCCCAGAGTTCAGGCCCCACGACAGGATCCAAAAAAAATAAATTGACATGGACTTTTACTTTATTATTTCATGATTTTTTATTATGAAAATACATACAGAGGGGTTACAATTACATGAACAAGGTAATTAGTACATTTCCTATCAACATTGTTGCCTCCTCCTTTGGTTCCCCTTCCTATCCCCTCCCATCTCCCCTTCTGGGCCTATCCGCCCCTCTCCCCCACGACAAAGTTGTAAACTTTGGTTTTCAATATAATGCCTTGTATATGTCATTGTTGCAATAGGTCCACTTGTATCCCAATTTGTTTTTCCCATTCCTTCCACAAATTATACCAACATCAAATACAGTGAAAATAGGGGTTATACTGTGGGGTAGGGACATACAAAGCAACAAAAAATCATCTTATAAATACACTGGAAACAATAGCAGAAAATAAAAAAATTGAGTATCTTGGGCTTCATTTCACCTAACATCAACTTGTCTAACTGTTACAGTTTGTCTCAGACATATATTGGATATTGCAAATAATGGAAATCATAGGACCTTGGTTTCTTTGGGCCTGGATTATTTCACTTAATATATTTTTTTCCGAGGCTTTCCATTTCCTTACAAATGGGGCAATGCTATTCTTTCTGATGGAGGCATAGAATTATATTGTATATATATCTCACATTTTCTTGATCCATTCATCTACTGAAGGGCATCTGGGTTGGTTCCATATCTTAGCTATGGTAAATAATACTGCAATATGGGATGGGAAGGTGGCTCAGTGGTAGAGCGCTTGCCTTGCATGCATGAAGCCCTGGGTTCGATTCCCCAGCACCACATAAGCAAAAAGAAAAAAAAAGCCGGAAGTGGTGCTGTGGCTCAAGTGTTAGAGCGTTAGTCTTGAGCTAAAGAGCTAAGGGACAGCACATAGGCCCAGAATTCAGGCCCCACCATGGACCCCCCCCAAAAATAATGCTGCAATAAATACATTTGTGCTGGTAGCTTTAGCATGGTCTTCTTTGTGATCATTTGGGTAAATGTCATGGGAGTACTGGGTCATCAGCGAGCTCTATGTCTTTTGAGGAACATCCATACTACTTTACAAACTGGTTGAACAAGTTTTCATTCCCACCAACATCCCCTCCAGCTTTGGTTGTTATTAGAGTTCTTTTTTTTTTTTTTTTGGGTCCGGTCGTTGGGCCTGAACTCTGGGCCTGGGTGCTGTCCCTCAGCTCTTCAGCTCAAGGCTAGCGCTCTACCACTTGAGCCACAGCACTATTTCCGGCTTTTTTTTACTTTTTGCTTATGTGGTGCTGCAGAATCGAATCCAGGGCCTCGAGCATGCAAGGCAAGCGCTCTACCACTGAGCCACCTTCCCAGCCCTATTAGAATTCTTGACTATAGCCATTCTAACTGGGGTGAGGTAGTATCTCAGTGTTGTTTAGATTTGCATTTCTTTTATGGCTAGGGAGATTGAGCATTTCTTCATGTGTCTATTGGCTATCTTTCTTTCTTCATCAGAGAAGTTTTTCTATACATCTTTAGCCCACTTATTTATTGGGCAGTTGTTTCGTTGAGAATTTGTTATTGGAGGATTTAATTTTTTGAGTTCCAGGTGTATTTTAGATACACCTTGTCCATTGTATGGCTAGAGAAAATCTTCTTCCAATCCGTGGGTTTTCTATTGATCTTGCTACTTTTGTCCTTTGCCATGCAGAAGCTCTGCAATTTCATGCAATCCCATTTGTCCAACCTTTCTTTGATTTGTTGTGTTTCTGGGTCTCTATTAAGGAAATTTCAACCTGTGCCAAGGAGACATAGTGTATCTCTTATATTGTCCAGTAATTTGGAGTTGTTTCTTATGCAGGGTGATATATAAGGATCTAGCTTTAGTTTTCTACAAGTGATTGACCAATTTTACCAGCAACATTTACTGAAGAGGCTGTGTTTCTTCCATTCTATTTTTTTAGCTCCCTTATCAAAGTTTAGGTGGCTATAGATCCATGGGTAAATTTCTGGGTTTTCAGTTCTATTCCATTGGTCCTGAGGTCTGTTATTGTGCCAGTACCAATCTGTTTTGATTACTATGGTTTTGTAGTAGAGTTTGAAATTTGGTATTGATATTCCCACAGCACTGTTCTTTTTGTTAAGGTTCATTTTTGCTATTCGAGGTCTTTTATTGTTCCATGTGAATTTTTGGATTGCCTCTTCTATTTCCTTGACGAATGAGGATAGAATATTTATAGGTATCGCATTGAATTTGTAGATAGCGTTGGGAAGTATTGGCATTTTCACAATGTTGAACCTTCCAATCCAGGAGCATGGGAGGTTTTTCCACTTTCTAAGTTCTGTTTTGAATTCCTTTTTCAGGTTTTTAATGTTTTCTTCATAAAGGTCCTTTACTACTTTGAATAAGTTAATTCCTAGGTATTTTATTTTGGGGGGGCTATTACGAATGGAGTTGCTTTCCTGATTTTAGCCACACTTTTCTCATGTTGGCATACAGAAAAGCTATTGATTTTTAAGATTTAATTTTATACCTTGCTACTCTGCTAAAGTTTTGAATCAGCATGAGTAATTTGGGAGTGGAGTCCAAGGGATTCTTTAAATGCAAGATCATGTCATCTGCAAAGAGGGAGAGTTTTACTTCTTCTTTCCCCATTTGGATCCCATTTATGTTTGCATCTTGTCTTATTGCTGTAGCTAGGCATTCTAATAGTAGGTTGAAGAGAAGTGGAGAGAGTGGACATTCTTGTTTTGTTCCTGAGTTAAGAGGAAATGGCTTTAGTTTTCCACCATTAAGTATAATGCTGGCTGTAGGTTTGTCAAATACATCCTTTATTGTATTGAGGCATGTTACCCAGATTCATAGTTTTCCCAGAGCTTTCATCATAAAAGGGTGTTGGATCTTGTCAAATGCTTTTTCGACATCCATTGAGATAATCATGAATTTCTTATCCTTGCTCTTGTTGATGTGATGAAATATTTTTATTGATTTGCATATATTGAACGAGCTTTGCATCCCTGAAATAAATCCTGTTTAATCGTTGTGTATTTTTTTGGAGGAATTGTTGAATTCGATTGGTCAAAATTTTGTTGAGGAGTTTTGCATCAATGTTCATCAAAGAAATGGGCCTATAGTTCTCTTTCTATGATGAGTGCCTGCCTGGGTTTGGGAAGATGTAAAAGGGTGAGATGTGGTCTCCTCTGGGCGAAGGAAGCAGGCAACAGCTGTCACTTGGGCATTGAGTCCTTAGATGAAGTCTGGAGTCTTGGATGAAGTCTCGAGAAGACTCATGAGGCATTGAGGGACTGAAAAAAATACTAGAGAGCAAATAAATGGCAAGAGGAAGGACTTGGGGCTGAAAATGTTGGTAGAAATGTTCCTAGCTATTTCTGACATCTGGCGACTAGGTAGAGAAGAAGACAAGTGACAAAGGCAAGAATATAAATTCCTGTCCAATTGAAAGTTAGACAGGAATGAACATTAGATGGGCTGCCTTCTTACTTCTATTGATCTCCCGGCTCTGGTATATTTTGAAAGGGCAGGCACAAAGTGGCTGATGTGATATCATCTCCTCTTACTCCTCTCCATGATCCCCAGACCGGCCGAGTCTAGGTGATCATTGTTGAAATGGTTTGCCCCAGTTGGTATTCAAGGAGGTTTGTACTTAAGGCCTAGGCACTGTCCCTGAGCACTTCTGCTCAAGGCTAGTACACTACCACTTTGAGTTATAGTACCACTTGCAGTGTTTGCTGCATAGAGATAAGAGGCTCGAGCCATGCTTCCAGCCTGTCTTTGCAGGTTAGTTGGGTGATGGAGTCTGAAGGATTTTTTGGCCTGGGCTGGCTTTGAACTGCAATCTTTGCAACAAAAAACCCTTTGTTATTTCTAATTAAAGCAACAAGGAGATCAAATAGAATAAGTAGGGCTTACCTGGTTCTTATCAAGAATTGACCAAATATTCTGCAATGACAAAACTCATTAGACGTGAGAATCTTAGCAAAGATATACTCAATATTTTATAATCACATAGTCAGTACCAAACTACACAACACAAAACAAAAAAGGCAAAACTCAAAACTTAAAATTTTTGACAACAATATTTAGCCATCTTTGCTAACAAATCACATCAGATGGTTGGGCATCAGTTATCAGTGTCTGTGAAAAGAGCAACTTTTTAGCAAGGCACATTAGAAATAGATGAAGAGAGGAGTAGTAAGCTTGGTGGAAGGGTACGGGTTGGATGGGGCCAATCCCTTAACCCACTATGTGGCCATGATGGCAAACTCAAGTTGGCAAATTTCTGAAAAAATGCAAAGAAAGACAACAAAAAATCAAGCCTTGTTTGGCCAGCCTTTGAGAGGGAACTAGAGGGGTCCCCAGGACCCAGCACATGTAGCACTCTTCAGGGCACAATCCAAAAAGTTGTAGAAAAGAAAGGGAGATATATGGAAAGTTGGACATGAATAGCAGAGATCAAAGGGAGTCTGAAAGTAAACAGACTTCGACCAATGCAGAGGCAAAAGTTATCTAAATCTGACAACAGCATAAAAATATTAGGTGTGCCGTCTATCCTGGGAGTGCAGGAAGCATTTCAGAGGGGTTTCACTGTTCAGGCATGGCTCGCAGAACCCTATTAAATGTGTAGGACAGTCAGTCTGGTGAATGAAGGAGAGCTGACCAGGCAGAAGTGGCATCCCATCTTCCCCCAGAGCCCTCTAGAGAGAAATGTCCAAGCCCCCAAACCAAGCATCCTCAGCTTCAGAGTGACTAGCCTTTCGGCTAAAGGCCCTAGGAGCTCTTTGGCGTGGTGGCACCTCTGAAAAGAGATTGAGAAACAGAGAGCCATAGAGACTAGTTTCACTCACCAGAGTAGAGAAGTGGTGTGGACGTGGATGTCAAGGCCAGCAATGGTATTGGTGAAAAGTCTTGTGTGGTGTCTCAAGGCATTTTGGTTTGCAGAAAGAGGGTGGTTAGGAAATTCTAACATTTCCAACTCAAAAACCCCATCCGAGACAGAGCACCATATATAAGGTATATTAAATAGGTAGGTTTCATTAGGTAGCTGATGAAGAGAACACTACATGCTATTCGGACTCTTCAGAGTCTTCTGGAAGCCTTGGGATGCTTGAGAGTGTGTGGTCCTTTGAAGGTCCAGAGACGGGGCCACATAAGCAGCCTGGTAAGAAGCCCTGCCACTTAAGCTGCTCAGCGTGGAGCCCCATCAACAACAAGGGATTTGGGAAGGGTCTTCCCACTTTAATGTCTGTGTAAGTTTTTCCCTTTTCTTTTTCACTTCCTGTAGCTCTCTGAATAATCAGCCTTTTTCTGGAGGGTCACTTGGAGAAATAGAGAATTGAAATCTGTATTTGGTTAGAGAGAGCTATGGTGTTTCCCTGCTGTTCCATCGCCATCTTGACCCCTCCCCTGCAGGTGGAGTTTTTCTTAGGTGGCCTGTGGGCCTTGGTTTCCAAAGGATAGGTACATAAAAGAATATGTTGTAAAGCCTGCAGATTGTAGTTAGACATTTATGTTAATATAGCCTTCCCAAGTTTAGCAACCAAAGGGGGTGGTCTACCATAAAGTATTTCAAAGGTATTAAATCCTTTAACATAAGGGCTACATATTGCTCGAAGGAGAGCAAAGTTCAGGAGGCTTACCTAGCCATGGCCAGTCCCTGTATTTAATTTAGTTAATGTTACCTTTAAGGTGATATTCATTCTTTCTAGTCCCTTGAATTCTGAGATCTATAAATGGATTGTAACTTCCAATTTATTCCTAGGGCATTAGTTAATAATTGAGAAATTTGGCCTTGAATGAAGGGGCATTTTTGGACCCCATAGCTAAAGGTAAGCCAAATCAAGAAAATATCACATGCCTCAGCTCAGCCTGAAAAAGTGTCCACAATTAGTAACAGATACCAATAACCATACTTTCCAGCCTTTACCTCAGTGAAGCCCACATTCCCAAATTCACCATCTGAGGTTCCTCACATATGAATTGTTTCCATACGTTCCAGCTTTTCAGCATTTACCTGTTGGAAATTACCTACACACATTACAAAGGATTGTCAGGCTGAGGTCCCACTGGTTTTCGAACAGTTATAATCAGTGGCCCGGGGCAATATACCAGGGTGCAAATATATACATGTAAACTGACAGAAAGCTTGAGCTTGCATGCATTTTTCACAAGTTCAGTGTCAACATTTGCACACTTATTACTACTGTTTTTGCTTCTTCTTTTAATCTTAACGACTAGTAGCTCTAGAGATCCCACTGGTTTTAGAGTGGTCTCCCAAGCTACCTGATCAGCTCAGATGTTTCCCTGTATCTTAGGGTCTCTAGTTTTACTCCTTTATAGTACGCTGAACTTTGGAAACTTCTTCCATTTTATTCTCTTCCTTTTCTCTCAAACTTGCTTTCATGATCTTACTCTCCTTCTCAATGTGCTCCTTAACCTGCAAATATTTTGACAGGGTCACAGGAGAGTTCCTTTGACTGGTCAACTGCTGCTCCTTCTCACATCACCTTTGATTGCTCTTCAACTACTCCCTTAAGTTCAAAAAGGTGCTATTGAGAGGTATTTTTTCCCACCTCCATCTGTTCCATAGGGACTCGATGCTTCTGCATTACATTTATGGTGAAGGTCTCAGCAGTCTTTTTGGCCTTTTACTCTAGTATTTTCTCTTTCTGGTTTTCCACTTCAGTGTAATTTTGTGACAGATCTTTCAACTGTTTGTTTAGCTTTTCTGCTTTTCTTCCCAATGATCTTTCCCTTTCCCCAGCATTCTCAATCAGAGCATGTGGTCCTTTAAATCTTTCTGAAGATTAACAATCTCTTTCTTCAGCCTAATATTTTCCTGTACACTTTTCTTGGCCTGATCTTCTATGACACAGCACTTCCCTGTCTTCTCTGCTAACTACTCTTTCCTTCTTTCTCTGTTGCCTTGAATTTCTGGTGACACTCTTCAAAGCTTATAATCAACATGTACTTCACCCTAATACATTCTTATATCAGGTCTAGCTCCTTTTGCATGGCTATGATTTCTTAATGCAGCATCCAGATCTTTTCTTGGCCTCACTTGTGGTTAGCAAGGATGGCAGCATTGCTGTCCTGTGCTTCTGTTGGCCTCTGACCTGTAGTCCCCTAATTTTCCTCATGCTTACCCAGGCTAATGTACTTGAATTTCATTTGATTCTGGGTGTTTTCTAGATTCCTTTTGAGGATTTTCTTCTCATTTTTGACTCTCACAAGTTCCTAATTTATATCTTCAAATCTTTTCTTCATGTTAAATAATTATCTCTATTTTCTCCTGTGTGCTCTATGTGCTTTTACCCTCTTGGTGGGTTTTGACTGGCACCTATAGGAGATTCAGTCTTTTATAAGCCTGTGTTTTGAGTTAGAAGTGGGTGAATTTTTTCTTTACCACATTTCTTCTTAAGTTCAGAGGGCTGCTTTTTAAATTGAACACAGTTGGAATTCGGGGCCCAAAGCTCCTTTGTATGTTTCTCCAGAGAAATGAATACATTTTCCAGGTGGTTAATTTGATTATTTACCCTGTCATTTCTATCTTTCTCCTCCTTGGACATTCCTTTCCCCAATGTCCATTTTGCTTGCAATAAGCACACTGGTTTAGTCCTACTGGTTTAGTTTCCTACTGTCATTTTCAAATCGATTGTACTGTCTTTGCCAAAGGTTTCTTGATCCGTATTCTGGTGCTCCTACCAAAAATTCAAACTCCCTTCTTAGACTCTTTTTTTTACAGGGTACCTCTGTTATCAAAAACCCACTGGGCAAACCACTTCCAACTTAGAATGCACCTTTCCCTCAAAACCTTCTAACATTTGAAGCTTTCTTCAAATCTCTGTGGCCGACTGGGTAACAAAGGCCATATTTAGGGATCTTTGATTCTCCAGGTCTTCAAGATCTATAGGCCAGGCCTATAGGTCCTATAGGTTTCTGGGAGAAGTTCCAGAAAAGCATTAGAGTGCTCACTGGGGAACTGTCCCATCTCACTCACCTTAGATTGATGACTTGGCTTTCTAGCCACTGTGTTATCCCTGCTAACCAAACCTGGCAATAATTGGTAAGTACCTCCATACCTCGATAGCTGTTAGTTTCAGCTTGAGTAAGTCTCAGGAAAGACTTGTTCCAAATGGTCTGGTTCAATAGTGGGGCTACAGTGTGGCTACCATATTTAAGTCACTGAGCAGGACTTACTCCCTTTACTACCAGGTGAAACACACCTGTAAAATTTGCTGACACTCATCTCAGATGTGCTTGTGTGTGAAAATTACTGTCTCTAATGAGGGAATGAGCCCCTGGTTTTATTTTTTCTGAAAAGGATGTATTTTTCTGTTTCCAGGTATACAGGTCACTAGATGTAAAGGGAAAATATATTAGAAAGGGTCCTGCCCACCATCTCTTCCATGTTCCTGTCTCAAGGGTAATAAGGGAACATACCATGTTGTACCACCTCA
Organism: Dipodomys spectabilis; assembly: GCF_019054845.1. Classification (NCBI taxonomy): domain Eukaryota; kingdom Metazoa; phylum Chordata; class Mammalia; order Rodentia; family Heteromyidae; genus Dipodomys; species Dipodomys spectabilis. The sequence goes on from NW_024870793.1 coordinate 4,230,564, forward strand.
GGCTGGTACAAGTAACCACTTTTGGTATGGCAGGACTTTAGATTACAGGTGGTGATGGCAAAGAATAGGAGAGAGAGTATATCAGTGCATCGTCATCTGAAGGATTCTGTAACCCTGGGGGAGAATATTTTTTTGGATATGACAACTTTAGGCCTGTTCTGCCATCCTGAGAAAAGGAGTAAACAGAGGTGCATACAGGACACAGATCGAACTATCAGCACACACACACAGACCAATAGCCACAAACACTTAACCCACAAGTCCCACACCACTCAATTTTGACTCTTCAGAGATCTGAAATGACAGAGAGAACATCCCAGATTGCCTCTTGAGGATGCTGCAGATGACCTCTGGAGGATGTCACATATATCCTCCCTAGGAGGCCCTAGATTACCTCTCCTGGAGGTTCCAAACGGCTTCCCAAAGAAGTGTCAGATGACCTCAAAATGAGGCCCCAGATGTCCTCTCAATGGGGATGAGATTACCTCTTGAGTAAGTCCCAGATGGCCAGTCAAGGAGGCCACATATGAACTCCAAAGGAGGTTCCAGATAACCCTCTTGAGTAAGCGACAGGTGACCTCCAGAAAAGGTCCTGTATAGCTTCTCAAGGAATTCCCAAATGATGTCTGAAGACAGTCAGATTTTTCATAAAGGTAACCTGAGATGACCTCCCAAAGAAGCTCCACATGTCCTCAGGAGGTCGTCCTAACTTGCCTCTTAAGGAAGCCCCAATGACTACTTTTGAATAGGTGTCAGCTGGCCTCCTGAGGAAGCCACAGATGACCTCTGGAGAAAGTCCAAGACGACCACTGGAGAAGGCCCAACATGACCTCCAGGGAAGGTCTCAGATAGCTTCTCAAGGAAGTTGCAGATACACTCTTGATGAAGTTCCAGATGGCTTCCTAAGGAAGCACTACATGACCTCTTAAGGAGGTTCCAGATAGCTTCCCAAGGAAGTCACTCATGACCTCTCAAAGAGTTCTCAGATGGCTTCCCAAGAAAGCCACAAATGACCTCTAGAAGGGGTCCCAAAAACAGGCTGGCAAGCTTGCCCAGACGCACCCCTAGAGGTACCTATATGACTTTTGTCTATGTTGCTCCTCTGGAGACAAACACTCGAGGCCTTGAAGGCTGACACTCTCACCTATAGGGATTTTCCCCTCAGGCCAAGGCCTCATGCCATCCAAACGGATTAATCTTCATGGGGTCTCCAAAAATTCGGACCTCTAATGTTCAAGATAATCGATCGAGACACATTTAATATAATAAATGTTCTCCAAACCACCGAACCCCAAAATTATGATATCCAAAGCTCCAAATATCAAAGGGCAAGCCTTTTTTTCCCCTTACCTTTGTCTCTCCTTCGTTAAAGACCTATACTTCATTGAAGTCTTTCCCTTTATCCCTTCTACCAGTTCCTTCTTCTCTTCAGGCCTCTCTACTCTCCACAGGCCTGAACTGCTTTGCCTGGGTCGTCAGTTGCAATTCTTCACCTCCTGCTCTCCCTCAAATTCTTCTCCTCCCAGGTCTTTCCACTTCTGTTATCACACCACTTCCTTCCTTCCAGGACTTTTCAATTTTAATCTCCCCTTCCATTGCTGTGAACAAGCAGCATATATAAAGTTTGTACCCCTTCTCCACTCCAACTGCTAACAGTTTTCAACTATCACATCCCAAGCTCCCCACAGCCCAATCACTTCTTAACAGCTCAACTCTTGGTGATTAATGTACCAGCCCCTCCCACAGAATGCCCTGCCCTCTCCAGCTGGCCAGGAGATGGGGCCACACTGATTATTGGACCCCTATATATTATCAGTGCCCTGCTGATTATTACAGTATCCTCCTTGTGAACTAGTTGCAATTGAAATTGGAAATTTGATTGTGATATTGCAAACTCATTGTGACATCACAAACCCATTTTGACATCATCATCAGCACGACATCACAAACCCTTTGTGACAATATTTTCATTGTAACATCATGATTCCTTTGTGACATCTCAAATCTATTATGACCTCTTAGCTCCTTTGAAAAATCACATACCCTTTTCAGCATTACAGTACCTTTGTGTACCTATATCCTTGTTGTTAACTAATGACAATTGAGATCAGACATGCCCTTATAACATCAAAAAGTGTTTGTGACATCCTCAACAGTGTGACATCACATTTTCATTATGAGAGCATCAGCTCATTATGACATCACCAAACTCAATGACATAATCGCATTATGACAACAACTGTCATTGTGACATCGTAGACACATTATGAATGTCTATTCTGTGATTTTATTGTATTTCAAATATGGCATGAGAGTTGATATCAGAAACACACTTTTGTGCCAATATAACCATTTTGACATCATAATCACTTTGTGACATCACAGAGCCATTGTGATATATCTAATACCATGTGACATCACAAACCTCTCCTATCCTCATAACTTCTGTGACATGCTGACATTGTGATATCTTATGACTTTTTGCCCTCAGAATTTGTTTCCAACCTCATATTTCATGTATGACATGAGACATCAGAAATTCACTGTGACATCATGACCATTGTGACATCACACTGAGAGATGTCATGAACATTGTGTCACATTGTGACATTACAAAAAGTTTTGATGTCAAAATTAGTTGGTGATTCCATACAGGTAAGGGGTCATAGTAGGTCTATAATGTCACAATTGGTTGGTGATATCCAAATGGCATAAAGGTTCTCAGTTATTCTGTAATCACAGAGAATTTGAGTTCACAATGGACTGTGGTATCTCCAAAGTCATGTGTTGTCACAAATGTGATGAAGTCCTAGGAGGATTGTGATGTCATAATGTGACAAAATGGTCATGATGTCTGTCAGTATGATGTCACAATGGTCATGATGTCACAGGGGATTTCTAATATCACATATCATAACTGAATTATTATGTTTGAAAACAGATTACGAGCTCATAAAGGTACTAAGACATCACAATTGCAGCACGTCATAAGACTTATGAGGACAGGGCATGTTTGTGATGTCACAGTTTGTTAGTGATATATCCATGGCACTGTGATGTCACAAAGTGATTGTGATGCCATATATTTATGAGATCAAAATGATTTTCAGATATCAACCCACATGCCACTTTTAAAATAGAATGAAATAAGAGCATAAGCATTTACAATGTGTCTATTACCTCACAATGACAATATAATGTCATAATGCTATGAGGTCATTGTAAATTGGTGATGTTGCAAGGAGGTGATGGTGTCATAATGAATATGTGTTGTCACACTGGTGATGGGGCCACAAAGTGTTTGTGATATTACAATGGCATATATGAATTCAATTGTCATGTGTTCAAATTGAGGATATGGGTACACAAAGGGACTGTGATGTCACAAATGCCATATGTGTTTTCAAAGGTATTTAAGGGTCATGATATCTTTATGATTCACAGTTGTGATGAGGTCACAATGTGTTTTTGATGCTATAATGTTTTTGTAATACCTCAAACACACGTCCGATTTGAATTGCTAGTATTTCACAATCTGCCTACAAGTTCACAGAAGGATCTTGAGGTCCTAAGGGACATGAATTTTTTTTTTAATGTTATGAGGTCATATTAGGTTTTTGAAACAGTGGGACAGTGATATCACCATGGCAATGTCAACTCACTACATCATGTCAGAATATAATTTTGGTGTCACAAATAGTTGATGATGCCACATTAATGATGAAGCCACAAAAGTTTGGTGGTGTCACAATGTGCTGGCCATGTCACAATGAAATGATGGTTCTCAACTGTCTTTAACTTACAATGAATTCATGAGTTCACAAAGGGACTGTGGTTTCTCCAAAAGTATGTGTTGTTACATATTGAAATCCTAAAAGGTTTGTGATGTCCGAATTTGACACAATGGTTATGACATCTGGCAATGTGATGACACCATGGTCATGATGTGACTGGGAATTTGTGATATCAAATGTCATATGTGAAATCTAATGAGGTGGCCAACAGATTATGAGGAAAAAAAGGCATGTCACAAAAGTTATGATGACAGGACAGGTTTGTGATGTCACGCTGTGTTAGTGATATCACAATGAAAATGTGATGTGCAAAGGAATTGTGACGTCACAATGGTTATGAGTTTATGGTTTGTTTATGATATCCACCTATATGCCACATTTGAAGAAGAATGAAATCACAGAAAAGGCATTCATAATGTATAGATGATATCACAATGACAATGTGAAATTATAATTTTATCATATTTTATTTTTGTGATTTCACAATGAGCAGATGGTATCACAACGACAATGTGATGTCACAGTTGTGATGACCTCAAACTTTTTAATGTTAAAATGTCATGTCTGTTCTCAATTGTCAATATTTCACAGTGGGGATTCGTACACAAAGGCACTGTTATGTCACAAAGCTATGTATTTTTTCAAAGGTTATAAGAGGTCATAATAGATATGGGATGTCACAATGTGATCCTGGTGACTAAACAGCAATGTTACGTCACAGTGACTTCATGATGTCACAGTGGTTTTGAGGTCACAATGGGTTAGTTAGATCATGAGTTTGTAATATCAAAATTATTTGTCCAATTTCAATCGCTACTATTTCACCATGAGGACACTGTAATAACCAACAGTGCCCCTATAATCCATGGGAACAGATAGACCTCCTGGAGTGGACCACCAGACAGGGGGGTGCATGCTGCTGGAGTGGGCAAGACATGCTGCTGAAGAGATAGGAAGTTAAGCCCCACGTGGTGAGCTGCCAAGAAGTTATTGGGCATGGACATTTGGGAAGTGATGATTGAAAACTGTTATGCAGGAAACATATTTTAGTGGGGGGGCAGGGTACAGTCTATATATAGGTTGCATGTTCAGAGCAACAGAAGCGGGAAGGAAAAGGGGAAAGGCCTGGAAGGAAAGAACTGTTGAAACTGCAGGAGGTTAAAGTCCTGGGAGGAGAGGAAATTGAGCGAGAGCAGGAGGTGAAAAACAGCAACTGGCCACCTGGACAGGGCAGGGAAGACCTGTCAAGAGTACAGCAACCTGAAGAGAAGAAGGGAATGGTGGAAGGAAAAAAAGAAAAGACCTGAAAGGTAGGACAGGTCTGTAGAGAGGAGGATGAAGGAAAGGAAAAAGCCTTGACCTTTGAAGTGTGGAGCATTGGACATGATTATTTTGCGGGTTGGTTGTTTGAAGACCAGTTAACAAATGGCTGGGCTGCTCTTTGGAGGTCTGAGGGTTCATGGTTGAGGCTGTAATTAGCTCTGGGCATCCAACCCAGGTCAAGCTAGTCGCTTGTTACAAAATTTATGAAGACAAGACAGGTTTGTGATGTTACATTGCATTAATGATATCACAATATCAATATGAGGTCACAAAGGGCTTGCAATGTCGCAATGGTAATGTGGTTCACAATGGGTTTCTGAAATCAACCTATATGCCACATTTGAGATAGAATGAAATCACAGAATAGGCAATCACATTGTCTCTATGACCTCACAATGAAAATGTGATGTCATAATGCTATGTTGTCATTGTCATTTTGTGATGTCACAATGGGCTTATGGTATCCTAACAACAATGTGATCTCACTCTGTAGATGATGTCACAAAGCGTTTGTAATGGTACAATGGCATGTCTGATGTCAGTTGTCCTTTGTGCACAATGAGAATATGGTTACCTAAAGGGACTGTGGTGTTACAAACACGATGTGCTTTTTCAAAGGTGCTAAGAGGTCACAACAGTTTTGGGATATCACAAGGTGATCGTGATATCACTGTGGCAATGTGATATCACAATGCCTTTGTGATGTCACAGTGGTGATAAGTCACACTTGGATAGTGATGTCACAATGAATTTGTAATATCACCATTACCTGTCCAATTTCATTCTACTAGATCACAATGAAGATACAAGTTCACATAAGGAGCTAGAAATCAGAAAGGCCATAAATTTTGTAAAATATTATGAGGACATAATAGGTTGGTGAAAATGCAATGGGATAGAGATATTCCATTGGCAATGTGATGTTAACATTACATGAGATAGTATTGTTTTGAAGTGACAAATAGTTGGTGATCCATACAGGTGATAAGGTCACATAGGTTTGTGATTTCACAATGGGATGGTGATGTCACAATCTCCTGCCAGATCTCTAATTGACAATGAATATATAAGTTCATAAGGGATAATGATGTATCCAAAGGTATATGTTTGCACAAATGTAGTGGGTCTTAACAGGTTTGTGGTGTCACAATGTGACTCAGTGGTTATGACAACTGGCAGTGTGATGTCACAGTGGTGATGATGTCACAGTGGACTTCTGATATCATGTCATACCTGAAGTATGAGTTAAACAATTTATGAACTCAGAGATGCCAAAGAGATCACATTGGCAACATGTCAAAAAATTTATGAGAATAGGAGAGTTTTGTGATGGCACATTGGGTTAATGATATCATAATGGCATTGTGGTGTCATCAAGGTTTTGTGATGTCATAATGATTACGTGGTCCAAATATATTTCTAATATCAACCCACCTGCCACATTTGAAATAGAATGGAACCACAGAATAGGCATTCCAATGTATCTATGACATCACAATGACCCTGTGATGTCATAATGCTATGATGTCATTGTTTTAGGATGTCACAATTTGCTGATGTTGTCATAATGACAATGTGATGTTACACTGGTAATGATGTCACAAAGTGTTTTCAACGTTAAAATGGCATGTATGATCTCAATTGTCATTAGCTCAAAATGAGGATATGGGTACACAAATGGCCTGTGATGTCACAAAGGCCATGCTTTCTTTCAAAGATTCTGAGGTCCTAATAGGTTTGGGATGTCACAATGTGATCATGGTGGCACAATGGCAATGTGATATCACAAAGAGTTTGTGATGTCATCGCAGTGATGTGGTCACAATGGGTTAGTGATATCTCATCATTGCCTTAGAGGTAATAATTACACGAGTTCACAGAAAGAGCTTGAAGTCTCAAAGGCCATGAAGTTTCTAAGATGTGATGTGGCCATAATCGGTTTGCAAAAACACAATGGGACAGTGAAATAACAATGCTAATACCACAATATCACGTCAAAATAATGCTTTGATACCACAATTAGTTGTTGATACCATCCTCGTGATGAGCTCACAATAAGTTTGTGATGTCACAATAGGTTCATGGTGTCAGAGTGGCATGGGATATCTCAATTGTCATTAATTGACAATAAATATATGAGTTCAAAAAGGGACTGTAATGTCTCCAAAGGCATGCATTGTCACAAATGTGATGCCGGTCTAACAGCTTTGTGATGTCACCATGTGACACAATGGTCATGACATCTGGCAGTATGATGTCATAAGGGATTTCTGATATCACATGTCATACCAGAAATATGAGATTGAAAACAGATTATGATCACAACGGCCCTACTATATTGCCATGGCAGCATGTCACAAACTTTACAAGGACAGGACTGGTAGTGACGGCACAGCAGGTTAATGATATCACAATGACAATGTGATGTCACAAAGGATTGTGATATCACAATGGTTATATGGTCAAAATGGGTTTCTGAAACAGAGTGAATTCACAGAATAGGCCTTCACACTGTTAAGTCATAACAATATCACTTTGATTTATAATGCTATGATGCCATTGTTGTTTGGTGATGTCACAATGAGCTGATGGTGTCATAATGACAATTTGATGTCACTGCTGATTTATGATGTTACAATGGTTATGTGGTCACATTAGGTTTCTGATATCAACACACATGTCAAATTTGAAATAGAATAAAAAAGCTGGGTGCCAGTGGCTCACGCCTGTAAACCTAGCTACTCAGGAGGCTGAGATCTGAGGATTGCAGTTCATAGCCAGCTCAGGCAGGAAAGTCTATGAGACTCTTATCTCCAATGAAAACCACTAGAAACCAGAAGTGTCTCTGTGGCTCTAGCGATAGAGTGCTCACCTTGAGCTGAAGAACAGGGACAGCACCCAAGCCCAGAGTTAAAGCCCAAGGACTGGCAAAAAGAAGATTAAAATCAGGCATTCATAATCTTTTTATAACATCACAATGGCACTGTGATCTCATAATGATATCTTGTCTTTGTAGATATATGTCAAAAGTAGTTGATGCTACCATAATGACAATATCACACTGGTGATGTCACAAAGGGTTCGTGATGTTACAATGGCATGTTTGATATCAATTGTCAGTTCATAATGAGGGTATAGTTACACAAAGGGACTGTGATGTCACAAAGGCCATGCGTTTTTTCAAAGGTGCTAAGAGGTCCTAATAGGTTAGGTTTGGGATGTCACAATGTGATAGTGATTTCAAATGGCAATGAAAGTTCACAATGGTTTTGTGATGTCACATTGGTGATGAAATCAAATAGTTTTGTGAAGTCACATCTCCTAATCACATGTACAATTTCAGTTGCTACTATTTCACAATGAGGATACGAGTTCACAGAAGAAGACAAGTATAAAAGGCTATGAATTTTCTAAAATGCAGTAGGTTTTTGAAAACAAAGTGGAAGAGTGACATCACAATGGCAATGTGATGTTGCAATACGATGACTTAATAATGTTTTGATATCACAATTGGTGATGACATACTGGTGATGAGTTTACAAGAGGTGTGTGATGTCACAATCGGTTGGTGATATCAAAATGACACAGGTGATCTCAATTGTCATAAACCCACAATCAGTATATGAGCTCACAGAGGGACTGTGATGTCTCCAAAGGCATGCATTGTCACAAAAGTGATGAAGTCCTAACAGGTGTCAGAATGTGACAAAATGCTCATAACATCTATCAGAGTGATGTCACCATGTTCAAGATGTCACACTGGATATGGGTATCACATTTCATACCTGGATTGGGTATGAGAGGATTGGAATTTCACATTGGGTTAGTGATATCACTATGGAAATGTGGGGTCATGAGGGCATTGTGCTACCACAATGGCTATTAGATCACAATGTGATTCTACTATAATAGGTTTGTGCTGTCACAATTGATTGGAAATGTCACAAATGTCATTAATTCGCAATTAAGATATGAGTTCACAAAGGGACTGTGTTGTTTCCAAAGTCATGTGTTGGCACAAATGTGATGAAACACTAACAAATTTGTGAGTACACAATGTGACACCATGGTCTTGATGTCTATCAACGTGATGTAACAATGTTCATGTCAGAGACAATTTCTGATATCATATGTCATACATGAAATATTATGAGTTTGAAAGCATATTATAAGCTTACTAAAGACCTAAAATATACTAATGGCAGCATATTGCACAAGTTATGACTAAAAACTCATGGTCTTTGGAGCTTATGATTCTTTCTTTGAAATTGTATCCTCATTGTGAACTAGTAGAGTTTGAAATTGGACATGTCATTGTGATATTACAAACTCATAGTGACATCACAAACTCATTGTGACCTTGTCACCACTTTGACATCACAAAACCATTGTGACATCACATTGCTGTTGTGCCTTCACAATCACATTGTGCCATCCCAAGCCTATTATGACTTCTTACCACCTTTGAAAACACACATGGCCTCTGTGACATCACAAAGCTATTGTGAACTCTTGATGTACAAGTCGTTATGTCGAAAATGAACTTTACAACTTTCGTGCGGAGAGGGGGAGGGGGAGCGGGGAGGATTCGGTGGCATGGCAGGGAGAGGATGGGAAGGCGTGGGAAGGGGAAACAAATTAGGAGGCTACAATGTTTGATAAGAAATGTACTCATTATCTTGCCCATGTAATTGTCAGCCCTCTGTACAGTATTTTCACAAAAACATATGAAAAAAGAAGAAAAAACAAACACATGACTTCTGTGGCATCACAGACCCTTTGTGTACTCATATCTTCATAGTGAACTAATGAAAATTGTTATCACACATAACATTGTATCATCACAAACACTTTGTGCAATAATTATGACTGTGAAATCACATTGTCATCATGACAACACCATTCATTGTGACATCACCAAACCCCAATGACACGATACTATATTTTTTTTTTTGTTCTGTGGGGTTTTTTTTGTAGTAAATACAGTGTACAGAAGTTTTACAGTTACAGGAGCAAGGTAATGATTACATATCCTATCAAACATTGCTGCCTTGACATCCCATTGTCATTTTCATGTCATAGACCCATTTTGAATGCCTATTCTTTGATTTCATTCTATCTCAAGTGTGCCATCTGTATTGATATCAGGAAACCATTATGAACTCATGACCTTTGTGACATCTAAATCTCTTTGTCACAGCACATTGCCTTTGTTATATTCCTAATCCACTGTGACATCAAATACCTCTCCTGTTCTCATAATTTTGTGACATGCCATTGTGATATGTTAGGCCTTTTTGAGTTGAAAATCTGTGTTCGACCTCGTATTTCAGATATGGCATGAGATATCTAAAATCCAGTGTAACATCATGATATCACAGCGCTGGACATCAGACACATTGTATTACTTTGTGACATCTCAGACCTGTTAGTTCTTCACCTTTTTCACTACATATGCTTTGCTGACATCAGAATCCCTTCCCAAACTCATATACTCATGGTGTGTTAATGACAACTGAGATCCACATACCATTGTGCCATCACCAACACCTTGGGACATCTCAAATCTATTGCGACCACCTCATCAGTATTGCATCATCAATTGTGACATCAAAACATTCTTATAACATGATGGTGAGATATCACATTGTCATTGTGAAATCACTGTCCCATTGGGTTTTCACACAGTATGGCCTCATACTATGGAGCTTCTTCTATCACCTGGTATCCTCATATTGAATTATGAGTCATTGAAATTTGATATATCATACAAACAAACTGTGACATCACAACACCATTGTGACCTCATCACCACTCTGACATCAAAATCCCAATGGGATATGTCATTTCCATTGTGACATTATGGATCACATTGTGCCATCCCAAGCCTATTATGAAATCTTACCACCTTTGAAAACACACATGGCCTCTGTGACATCACAGAACCTTTTTGTATCCATATCCTCGTGGGGAACTAATGAAAACTGACATCAGATATACCATTGAAACAACGAATTCTTTCTGACATAATCATAATTGTGACATCATGTTGCCATTATGACATGATAAGGTCATTTTGACATATAAAACTACAATGACATCATAGCATTGTAACATCACGTTGTCATTCTGATGTCATAGACACTTTGTGTTTGCCTATTATGTGATTTGATTCTATTTCTAATGTGGCATGTCGGTTGATACCAGAAATCCATTGTGAGTTCATGACCATTGTGATATCACGATGCCTTACTAGCATCACATTGCCAGTGTGATGTCACATTGCCAAATTGATGTCAAAAAGGGATTTTGATGTGACAATGGTTATGACATCACAATGAGTTTCTGATATCAACCCACATGCCACATTTCAAATACAATGAAATCACAGATTTGGCATTCATAATGTGACAATGATGTCACAATGCCAATGCCAAATGCTATGCTGTCATTATCATTTTGTGATGTCACCATAAGCTAAAGATGTCATATCAACAATATAATGTCACACTGGTTATTATGTTACACAGGGTTTATTATCTTACAATGGTTATGCGGTCACAATGTGTTTCTGATATATTCTGAAATAGAATGAAATCACAAGATATACATTCACAATGTGTCTATGACAGCAAAATGGCAATGCGATGTCATAATGCTATGATGTCATTGTAGCTTGGTGATGTCACAATGAGCTGATGGTGTCATAATGACAGTCTGATGTCACACTGGTGATGATGTCACAAAGGGTTTATGATGTCACAATGGCATGTCAGATCTTAATTGCCATTAGTTTATAGTGAGGATATGAGAATGAAGTCACAATGACATATACAAATGAACTGTTGTGAAACAAAGGCCATGTATTTTGTCAAAAGTGCTAAGGTTCCTAACAGGTTCTGGTTGTCAAAGTGTTAATGATATAAAAATGGGTTAGTGATGTCAAAACTAGTTTGCAATATCTCATCTTACTTCAATTTTCAATTGCTACATGTTCACAATTATACAAGTTCACAGAAGGAGCTTGATGTCTCAAAGGCCATAATTTTCTAAGATGTGATGTGATCATAATAGGTTTGTGAAAGCATGATGGTTCAGTAATACCACAATTGCAATATGATGTCAAATTACAATGTCATAAGAGTGTTGTTATGTCACAATTAATTGGTGATGCCATAATAGTGATGAGTTCAAAATAGTTTTGTGATGTCGCAGTAGTTTGGTGATGTGACGATGGCATTCCAGACCTCAATTGTCATTAACTCATAATGAGTATATGAGTTTAGAATGGGATTGTGAGGATTCCAAAGTCATTTGTTGGCACAAATGTGATGAAGTCAGAACAGATTTGTGATGTGACAATGTGGCACAATGGTCATTACATCTAGCAGTGTGATGTCACAATATTCATAATATCACAGTATATTTCTAATATTTAATGTCATACCTGAAATAATATGAGGTTGAAAATAGATTGAGCTCACAATGGGCCTAACACAGTGGCACCATGTCACAAAAATTATGAGGACAGGACATGTTTGAGTTGTCACAGTTGTTTAGAGATATCACACTGGCAATGGTATATCACAAAGGGATTGTCATGTCACAATAGTTATGAAGTCAAAATGTGTTTTTTGATATGAACACACATTTGAAATACAACGAAATCACATAATAGGCCTTCATAATGTATATATGTTTTCTCAATGACAATGTGATGTCATAGTGGTACGATGTCATTACAGATTTGTGATGTCACAGTCACCTGATGTTTTCATAATGACAATCTGATGTCACACCAATGATTATACTGTAAATGCTTTGTTATATTACAATGGCATATTTGATCTCAATTGATATTTCACAATGAGGATATGGATACACAAAGGGCTTGTGATGTCACAAAGGCCATGTGTTTTTTCAAAGGTGCTAAGGATGTCATAATGTGTTTGGGAGGTAATCAAGGTGATCGTAATGACACAATAGCAATGTGATATCACAATGGCTTTGTGATGTCACATTGTTGATGAGGTCACAATGGATGGGACAGGTTTGTGATGTCAGAACAGGTTAATGACATCACAATGGCACTGTGATGTCACAAAGGGATTTTCATGTCACAATGTCCTTGAGGTCACAATGGATTTTTGATATCCACCAATATTGCTAGCTTGTAATAGCATGAAATCACAGAATAGGAATTCACAATATGTCTATAATATCACTGTGACATATAATGTCATAATATTATGATATTTAAGTTTAGTGATGTCAAAATGGCATGTCTAATCATATTGCTAATTAAATTACCATGTGGATCCCAAAAGTTGCTGTGTGCTGAGTCCTTCAAAAGGCACATTGTGCTGAATCCATTACACAGGGTTCTTTGAGCTTTTTTTTTTAAATTGTGCTGTGTGCTGTCATCCCAAAAGATTCAATTTTCTGACTCCTTGATAGGACAATCACACACACACACATACACACACACATACAAACATACACACACACACACACAAACCCGGGGCATTACCTTGCATCTGCTTGGTGTGTGGTGTGGATGGAGAATTGTCTTCTCCAGTGTTTGGGCTGAGGGGATCTTCAATTCCCCCAGGCAGCTGCTGGGCTTGGGAGGAAGCCCTGAGCTGAGGTGAGGCTGCTTCTGTCATGGCCTGGTAGCCTTAGAGCTGAGTCAGGGCAGCACAAAGCAGGAGCAAGGGCATGCCCGAGGTGGGGAGGGGCTGTGACTGAGGGGAGGACAGGGCATGGCTGAAGGAGCACATAGTTGCTGCAGCCAGGGGAACACGGTAGCTGGCATACTTGCGCAGCAGGGACTGGGCAGTCTGGGTGAGAAGTGGGGCAGAGAGAGAGCAGAGAAGAGCAGGCACATGCACCAGGGGTGGCAGCATCAATGGCTGTCCTCCGCTGCTGTAGGAACACAGGTGTGGGCCAGGAGCACAGAGGACACAAAGCCAGCACAGCAGGCACATCCGTCTCACAGCCTCAGGGAGGCTTAGAGGCCAGGTAGGCCCTGAGTCCAAGGTCCTTGCACCAGAAGCTCAGCCCTGCCACCTGTCTGCCCCTGCCCAGGCCCCTTATCCTGCCCTCCCCGTGACACTGCATTTGAAACAGGTTGCTGCCAGCTTGGACCAGTGGCGCCTCTTGGAGTCATCCAGCAATGGTGTACCCCTGGCCTCCTTATGGCCCTGACCCGGTCCCAGTCCACAGTGGAAGCCCGTGGTCTGCACCTCACAAACTCCTCCTACCCTCCACCTGTCACAGACCTAGACCTGTGACTCCTGCCTCCCCTCTTGTGTCCCAAACGCACCTCGCCAGCACTAGGCAGGCCAGCTCTGACTCTGCCACAAATGAGCCCCAAGAATGGGGGGTAGGGGAGTGGATATTGATCCTGGGATCCCACCCACATCCCTAGTGGACAGTGTCCCAGCAAAAGGGCAGATGCAGGGATTGGTGATGAGGGGGTGCCACTGAGCAGTGGGAGCCACAGAGCCATGCATCTGCACCTTTCCTCTCCCTGGGGAGAACCTGGTGGCTTTAGTCAGAGGTGGGGAGCAGCAACTCCACACCTGCCTTCTTGGGATTTTTCCTTTTTTGGAGGGGTGGGGGGTGTTGGATGCAGAAGATAGCCCCACCACTTCTGTGTGAGCCCTTGTCTTTTGTGCTTGGTCACCCTTTCCCCTGAAGAGGGTCCCAGAAGAGCCCACTAGGGAAGTGAGGGCACTAGGGATCAGATAGAAGGTGAACGTTTGGGAAGAACATGCCCCTCCAACACACGTACACCCTGCCTGTCCCCCCCACTCCAGCAGTCAATAGCACTAACAGGGTGATCACAATTCCCAGCTCTGCCACCATCTGCCGGTGCTCCAGGTCCATCTGGTTTCCTCATCCTCTCCCAGAATCCACCAAGTCACCCAGAAGCATCTAGGCTGGAAGTAGGAAGTTCATCCATGTATGTAGCCTTTAGGACCCCAACCATTTACCCAACACTACCCCAACTCCGGGTCAGACACTTCTCTGGGGGCACCATGACCTCCTGCTTGTTTTCAGTCTAGGCTCTGAAGAGCCACCTGTCTCAGGACTCCTTCACCCAGAGTACTGGTCTAGGGTTTTGGTGAATGGGGTGTCAAGGCTGGTTATTCCCAAGGGAAGGTGTCTGGCCCTGAAGAAAGGGAGAGGCAGGGTGGTTCAGCATGATTAGAGCAGTGCTTCCTTGGGTCGAGCCCCTGGTTCTGACAAGGGAACTCCCGTGCTCCAACTTGTACATTGCCACAGATGAGGAACCAACAAACTGAGGAGGGGCACTACTCTGAGTCTATGTGTGTGAGTGTGTGTGTGTGTGAGAGAGAGAGAGAGAGAGTGTGTGTGTGCATGAGAGAGAGAGAGAGAGAGAGAGAGAGAGAGAGAGAGAGAGAGAGAGAGAGAAAGAGAGACCCTGACAGTGCTGAGGTGAATGATCAGTTGACAAATTGCAGGTGCTGCATGGATGAGTCTACAGTCACTGTTCTGGATTTGTGTGTGTGTGTGTGTGTGTGTGTGTGTGTGTGTGTGTGTGTGTGTGTACTTGTTGTTCTTTTTTCATCAATGCCAAGTATGAGACCAACCATAATTTTTGTTTTCACCTTCACTGTTTCATGGCTCCTTTGGGGAAGATTTCAGTAGATGTTCCTTTTCACCTCTCTCTTCCCCCTTTCCTATAGCCTACAGTAGCTGCTGGGCCTGCGTGGGTCTTCCCTAAGAGGCCTGTGTGAACCACAGAGCAAAGTGGACACCTTCTGTCTTAAGCCTGAAGGCTTGTGAGACGAGTGTGACCACAGCTGCACTCTTCCAGCCAGACAGTCTGCTCTCGTTTGTATAGTTGGAGCTAATTCAAGGGTTGGGAATGTGTCTGCCAAATGTAAGTAGAGAAGGAGATGGAGGGGGGGAGTAGGGCAGGGGCTGTGAATCTAGGAGGCTCTGGGAAGTGGTGAGCGATGTGACATTGCAGATGGTTCCCCACTACAGAGGATGAGAGGGCAACCTTACCCATGGCATTGAGGGTGTCCATGGGCATCTAGGCAGGGGGTTCTGGGACCCCACTGGTGGTGTGGATTCCCTCCTGGGGGAGTGCACTGGTTTGAAGTCCTCCCTGGTGTCCTGCAGACTCTAATCTGTGTCCTGCCTGTGCTGTTTCCAACTGGGCAATGGTAGGCAAACGCATTCCCCCTGCTGGAGCCTGCTCAGTATCAGGCCGTGGCAGTTAGGTAGGACTTGCTGAATGCCATTTTCTGTAACCTGCTGTGGGCTGTCTGGAAAGAAAAGGGGACTGCTAACATTGGAATCCTTTAAGTTTTCTCTTTTTTTTCGTTTTTTTTTTTTTTTTTTTTTTTTTTTTTTTTTGTCGGTCGTGCAGCTTGAACTCTGGGCCTAGGCACTGTCCTTCAGCTCTTCAGCTCAAGGCAAGCACTCTACCACTTGAGCTACAGCGCCACTTCTGGTTTTCTGGTGGTTTATTGGAGATAGGAGTCTCACGGTCTTTCCTGCCTGGGCTGGCTTTGAACAGCGATACTCGGGTCTCAGCCTCCTGAGTAGCTAGGATTACAGGCGTGAGCCACCAGCACCCGGCTTGGAACCCTTTAAGTTTTATTGGGACAAATGAAATGCCACCTTTTAGAGGGTTTTTTTCTTGAAGATGGCAATTTCTACTAACAACTGGGATTATTGGTCAAATGAGACGGACCATTTCAGCCAACAATCAATGATGTTCAAAGTATCACAAGCAGAGTTTCCAAGCCAGATGGTCTCCTGCTATGAACGTCGTGCCTTTATTATTTTTATGCAGCAGCTGTTGATTCTCCTCTGACTCTCTCTAGTGTGACCACCACAGTTGAGTGAAGGGTTAAAATACTTGAGGCAGTGACCATTTGTTGCTTGTTTCAGAGCATAGCAACACGTGGTGCTAAACCACCTGGTTGTGTGCCTTTATAAGACCTGTAAATCCTTAGCTCAGGGCTCTCCTCTTGGGCTCCACTGTATCACAGTGTAGGACAAGGCCCCAGCTGCAGCCTGGTTAAATAAAACAGCTGTAGAGTCTGACTATCGGTGGTCTTCTTGGTGGGGGTCCTGCGACCAAGGCATAACGTTGAGGATGTCATGGGGAGAAGAGGTTATGACCTCACCATCCCTAGCCTGCCACCTGTGAGTAGAGAGGATTCTCAGCACCTGCACTGGACTCTGGTAGATTCAGAAACCCAAGATGCCTCCAGGATCCTTTCTCCGCAACATGAAACGGGGGCCAGATGTGATGGGCCATCCTGGCTGGCCCCAGGGATAGGAGAGTAGGCCCCTTGAGCCTGGTCTTCAGCTCATGGCAACCT
Organism: Dipodomys spectabilis; assembly: GCF_019054845.1. Lineage (NCBI taxonomy): Eukaryota > Metazoa > Chordata > Mammalia > Rodentia > Heteromyidae > Dipodomys > Dipodomys spectabilis. The sequence goes on from NW_024870793.1 coordinate 4,248,052, forward strand.
CATTCACTCCTGAGTGGGGAATTGAGAGCCACAAAGCTGGTCAGCCGCTGACCAGAGATCTTTGTGAAGATAGGCATCCCAGAGGCTCGGGAATCCAGCGAGTACACCGTGGATCATATCATCGGAGCCCAAACAGTTATGTTTGGTGGGACCAGGAGGGTGGGAAGAGGGAGGAGGGGGAACTGTGAGAGAGCTACATCAGGCTTTGTCCGTCTACCTGGATGCTTACCTGGATGCGATGGGATTTTATGTAGTATTTTTGTAGACAGATGCTTATTTATTTATCCAACAGAGTTACAGTGTGTGCCAGGCTCTGGAGGGGTCAAAGACAATGAGAGTTTCCAGTACTGGTTCCACAGCACATAAAGAAACCTTGGTTTGAGCTGGATCCCGGTGCTTCATGCCTGTCATCTTAGCTACATAGGAGGCTGTGATGGGAGGATCGATGCTTGAGGCTCAGGCAGGAAAACCTGTAAGACTCTTATCTCCAACTAACTACCAAAAAGAAAACACCAGAAGTGGATGTGTGGCTCAAGCCGTAGTCTGTTGGCCTTGAGTAAAAAGGCTCAGGGACAGCACTTGGACTCAGAGTTCAAGGCCCTGGAGTGAGAGAAAGGAAGAAAAAAAGAGAAAGAGGAGGGAAGGCTGGATGGAGAAAAAGAGGAAAGGAAGGAAGAAGGGAGAACATGTGAGCCTTGGTTTGGAGTCCCAGGATCAAGGGAGCCAACCATTCACAATCTATGTGTGGACAATTTCAGAGCCTAAAGCCAGTTTGTAGGACGAAGCTACTGACACCTCAGCAATTTGCTGACATCTAGGAGCTGTGCGGTAGCCCACTGCAGAGGGAAGCAGCCTCAGGTAGGCACTAGGACTCAGGGTGGTTCACCAGGTTTCAATCATCCCTGGCGCCAATGACTTTATTTTCTGGTCAGATAAGAACAAGCTGTCCAACAGCTAAGGAGGTAGTGGTGTGAGGGAGTGTCGGTGGGGGGGCAAGGGATAAGCAGGAAGATGAAGAGGGAGGACAATCACAGGTCAGGAGTGTCAGGACATTGGAGACATGACTTTGCCTGACAACCTAGACCAAAAGTGATAGAGCCTTTGACCCAGCCACACTGCTATTAAGAGTCCTGGCACATTGGATTCACCATTGACTACCTGGCTATCGTCCACTGAAGGATGCCTGTGCAGTACATCCTTGGCGACTGGGACTCTCCAGGGCTCAATCTGAAGTTGACACCCCCTACCCCGTTCTTTCCTCCACCAGAGACAGAAGTAAGCTCTTCACTAGCACAGGGCAGCCAGGGAATGAGGGTGGGAGTAAGGACCCTTGTTGCCCCAGACTTCCTCTAGGGGGCGCAATGGCCCCGTGAATGCCATTCTCAGAGGCAGAGATGGGTCTCTTTGCTGGCTCAGCCTTTAGTCTAGATGGCAGATCTGGGATTCAGAGAGGGCAAACTGAAGGTGGGGAAGATTTGTATAGAGGCTGGTGGGAAAACCAGAGGCACTGGTCTGTGAGCAGGGTTATTTCTTTGAGGATACTCAGAACCCAGGAAAATTCCTGGGATAGATCAGTCCTTTTCTGCTTCGTGAGAGAGAGGGACCTGGAGCCCTAGTGTCTGCGTCCCATGCCCGAGAAATCCTTTCATTCCCACATCCTGTGGTTGGATAACTACACCTTACTTTCTTACTAGTGTAGCGGCAGGACAGTGAGAGATCTTGAGTCTTTGATAAGGTCAGGGGATCCTGAATATGCGATTGTACTTGAACATCCTAACTTGCTGCATGGGAAGTTCCATCTGGGATTACCATGATGTAGGACATAGAATCAAGAGAATCAGAGCAGGATGGGGTCTGTTCTGGGAGTCTTGAGTATTATGTGTGAGCTTTCAGCTCCTGTATGCCCACCCGTTTCCCTTTCTTGGGTGCATCTTTGCTAGAAAAAGCTTGAAACTAGGGACTGGGTCCTATCCCTTGTCATTTATACTCAAAGCTAGCACTCTACTATTTGAGCCACAGCTCCACTTCCAATTTGTTTGGGTGTTTATAATTGGAGATAAAGACTTCTCATGGACTTTGTTGCCAAGGGTGGCATCCAACTGCAGTCTTCAGATCTCAGTGTCCTGAGAGGATAGGATGACAGGCAAGGAAAAGTATCATTGGCCGGGTGGTACTAGCTCATGACTGTCTTCCTAGGTAATCAGGAGGTGAGATGTGAGGATCAGGGGTCAAAGCCAGCCTGGGAGAAAAAGCCCTGAAGCTCTTATCTCCAACGAACCACCAGAAAAGCACAAGTGGTGTTGTGTTGAGACTTAAGTAGTAGAGTGCTCACCTTGCGCTGAAATGCTCAGGGACATCACCCAGGCCTAGGGTTCAAGCCCCACAACTGAAAAATGAAAGAAAGTAAAACACATTTGCCTGCAAAGAATGGTCCAGGTGTGGGAGGGACGAAGAAGGGGGTGCTGTGGTTGGGAGACCAGGTGTTCGCCCCACTGTACAGACATTTCTAAGAACTCCCCAAGTTTATCCCAGCTTGAAGGCACAGCTTCTAGAGGACGTGGCTTGTGGCAGGCAGGGAGTGGGAGAATGGGTGCAGGGGTGCGATAGCTGTGTCTGTATTCTCTCCAATAAAGGATGGATTTGGATGCTTGGTGACAAAGTCTGAAGTGAAGTGTTGCAAGGAGTTTGTGGCCTTATGAGATGGTTTTCCTCTGGGTATGTAAAGGTGGCTGAAACCGGAAGTCGCCAGTGGCTCACAACTGTCATCCTAGCTACTCAGAAGGCTGAGATGTGAAGACCATTGTTCAGAGCCAGCTTGGGGAGAAAAGTTTGTGAGACTTGATGTCCAATGGACCACCAGACAACAGGAAGTGGTGCTGTGGCTTAAGTGAGAGAGTGCTCACCTTCAGCTGAAAATCTGAGGGACAGTGACCTGCCCCATAGTTCAAACCCCATGAGCAACAACAAAAAAAGAGGTGGCTAAGTTTTCTACATAGCAGTGTGTACGGTATGAAATGCCATGCTGGTCTATGAGACGTTCCAGATATGTGAGAGGCTCAAAGTTTTGTCTACAGTGGGTCTGAGGTCAATAGTGCCACCTTCTTTGGGATTGGATGTGATCCTAATGAAATGAGTTCATGGTTCTGTCCTCAGGGACTGCTGAAGCCTTGGGCTGTCCATGTGTGTGTGTGTGTGTGTTTGTGTGTGTGTGTGTGTGTGTGTGTGTGTGTGTGTTTGTGTGTGTGTGTGTGTGTATGTGTTTGTCGTGTGTCTGTGTCTGTCTGTTTGTAGTTAGAAGAACTGGGCCTTGAACTCAGGGCATAGGTGTTCTTCCTGACCTTCTGAACTCAAAGCTAGTGCTCTGACACTTGAGCCACAGGTCCATCTCTATCTATTTGGTAGTTCACTGAGGTAAGAGCCTCAGAGCCTTTCCTGCATGGGCTGGCATTGAACTGTAATCATCCACAACCTCCTGAGTAGCTAGGATGACAGACATGAACCACCTGTGCCGGATTTGTGTGTGTGTGTGTGTGTGTGTGTGTGTGTGTGTGTGTGTGTGTGTTTAGAAGTGGGTTGTAACAAGGAGCTCTGGACCCTTCGGGTAACATCTAACTGCTATCTTTGGGGGAGGGGTGCGTGGATGTTGTGACTTAGGTTTTGGGGTTTGGATGGGTGAAAGGCATAAATTATAAGACCAAGGGATCGGTGTTCCCTGGAGCTGTCTACTCCCTTGTCCCTGGTTGGTGGCAGTGGGAGCTTGGTAGGACCTGGGGGTGCGGCCCGCAGGGGGTGGCTCCCCAGGGGGACAGAGAGCATGGCCAGCACTTAGTAAGGATACCAGCTCTGTTTGCATGGAGTGCACTAGATGGATCAGATTCTGGGTCTTCTCATCATGAGGTCTCATGGGTGAGGCCAACTCTATTTTAAATCTTGACCTATGATCTTCAGATCTCAGCCTACTGAGTATCTAGGATTATAGGCATGAGCCTCTGGCAATGGGCCTCTTATTCATTTTGGTATAGTAGGGTTTCAACTCAAGGCCTTAGGCTTGCCAGTCAGGTACTCTACCATGAAAGCCAAGCCTTTCTGTCTTGGGCATTTCCGAGATAGAGAGTCAATATATGATCAGGCTGGGCTGGATCAAGGTCCTCCTGTGACAAGTGTGGGCCACCATGACTGGTTCTCTGTATTGGGATGCTAGACAGGTAGTGTCACGTTTAGTCATACATTTAGATGGATTGTCCCAAACTCTTAGTACACAGCAGCTGATTCTTGACCACAGGTGAAGCACTGTACCTTGACCGTCGGACCTAAGGATCCTCCTGGGACAGTTGCGAGGAAACAAGGGATCAATATAGGGAGATCTCTGGGGCAGGGCCAGGCATAGAAGGAGTGGTTGCAAGATATGGTTCTTGGAAATTCTGTGGGCATATGACAGGAAGATACCCTGCAAGGGCTCAGATGGGGCCTGTTATTTATCATGCAAAAGGTATGGGATTATGAAACAAAACATGGCTCTCTTTCATCCTTACCCTATCTGCATGTGGAAGGGGATCCTTCACTGTTCAGTTTTGCAGCTGGATAAAATGAGTCACGAAGAAGCTGGGTGACCTATTTATGACCCCCAGCTTACAGGAAGCTCAGCCTGAGTTCTCTGCCATGCTCCCCATGACAATAGCTGCTATTCCACTTGTTGTGGTGGAAAGTCCACTTCTTGTCAGTTCAGGGGCTTGAATTCTAGTCCTGGGTGCTGTCTTCAAGCTCTTCAGTTCAAGGCAGGCGCTCTACCACTTGAGCCCCCAGCACCACTTCTGGATATCTGATGGTTCTTTGGAGATAAGAGTCTCACAGACCATTCCTGCCTGCGCTGGCTAAAAACCATGATCCTCATATCTCAGCTTCCTCTATAGCATTATGCCTGTGCCACTGGCATCAGGCCTAAGTCCAATTCTGACTTTCTCTCTCTCTCTCTCTCTCTCTCTCTCTCTCTCTCTCTCTCTCTTTCTTTCCTTCTTTCTCCCTTCCATCCTTCCTTCCTTCCTTCCTTCCTTCCTTCCTTCCTTCCTTTCTTCCTTTCTTTCTTTCTTTCTTTCTTTCTTTCTTTCTTTCTTTCTTTCTTTCTTTCTTTCTTTCTTTCTTTCTTTCTTTCTTTCTTTCTTTCTTTCTGTCTTTCTTTCTGTCTTCCTCTCTCTCTCTCTCTCTCTCTCTCTATTTCAGGAACTGTTTGAATGGGTCCTAGAGGAGGTGGCTCAGCGTCTCCATGTGGCTGGGACCCACGGTAACCCTCTAATTCTTGTGGTGGGCTGTGGGTCAGGAGCTGTCTTGCTCAGCCTGTTGAAATAGCTCCATGAGATAATCCCTCTGTGCCCGGGCTAGAACATGAAGGTTATTCATTGTCCATCCATCCTCTGAGTACTTCCCCACTACCTTCTGCTAAGACAGTTAAAGGAAAGTGGATGAGGAGGCATCGTGTTGTCCAACCGCCCAGCACCATCCTGGGCCTCTGATCCTCACCACCATCTATCGGCCAGACCCTGGTTATAAGAAAATGAATTCACTCTATGTCTACTTTGCTTTCTGGGGTGTGTCATTTCAGGGAGGGTGGGTGGTGTGCAGAGGAAAGACTCCAGACCTGACCTTTGTTCTTGTGACAGAGCCAAGTCATTGTTGTGGACAAGGAAGTAGCTGCCATCAAACTGATCAGGAACAATGCTCAAAGGTAAGTAGGCAGGCTGTTGAAGTATCAAACCCACCCATGATTACTTCCCACTCACAACAAGAGGGGTGTAGTGCAGGTGGCTGGCACTGGCCCTAGAGGAATATAAATGGATGATGGCAATCAGGTACTGGGTCTCCCACCCATCATCCTGGCTATTCGGGAGGTTGAGGTCTGATGGTCATGACTAAGGGCCAGCACAGGCAGCAAAGTCTGTGATATTCTTATCTCACAAAAACCACCTCCCCCCACCAGAAAAAATCTAGATATGGTGCTGTGGCTCAAGTGGTAGTGCCTCAGCCTTGAATGAAACAAGCTCAGGGATGACACCGAAGCCCTAAATCCAAGCCCTGGGACTCACAAAAAAATAATAAAATAAATGAATAGCGGGCACCTGTTACCTTACTACCAAAACGAATTGATTCAGTCTTCTCTCTGGTACTTGTAGCCAAAAGTAAGGGGCTTCCTTTGATGCTGCTCTAAACCTTCCTTCTCTGCATTAGCTCAACAGGCTTCAGTTTCAGGATAGAATTCAGATCATTCCACTCAATGTTACCTTATGTACCCTCCCCTCACCAACTTCCTTGGGGTGAGGATCCTGGATATAGTCACCACTGGGAGGATGAGGCACTGCAGAGATGGGGGTAGGTATCCCTGAAACTCACACACACACACACACACACACACACACACACACACACTGACCTAGGCCAACTCAGACTAGCCTTCTCCAAAGGCACCTTATCTCCTTGTATTAACTGACCTAGCAGAGAAAATTGATCCCTTGTAAATTCACTATTTTAACTAGGGCTTGCTTGTTGGCACGAGATAAATAAAGAAAGGGTCTGGTACCCATCACCTCTGGCTCAGGTTCACGTCTGACACACCTACTTAGGAGGGAAAGATCTGAGCATCAAAGATCGAAGCCAGACATAAGCTGGAAAGCCGGTTAGAATCCACTCTCCATGGAACCACCAAAAAGTTAGAAGTGGAGCTGTGTGATAGAGCACCAGCCTTGAGCATGAAAACTCAGAGAGACCACTCCCAGAACATGAGTTCAAGCCCACACACAAAAATGGTCCCATCTTGTCGCCCCCAGACTGCCTGAACCTTGAGTGCACTCTCACAGAGTGTAATACAGCACTGGTCGTGGGTAGTGTATCAGAACCTTCAGAAATTGGGTGTTGGAAGCCAGGCCTACTCATTTATGTGCTCTTAACCCACACCAGCCGGAATGCAGAGCGTGACAAAGCAGGCAGCCTGCAGAGCGGACAAGATCTTGCTCTGCCAGGGCAATTGGAGTGGGCTTTTTAGAGGCAGCACTTGAAAGGGGGTCTTGTTTAGCAAGAGGATCTGACAGGAAGCACAGAGAGCAAAGATCCTGTAGATAAATTACAACATAGTTGAGCATGTTTATTTCCAGCCAGGGCTGCTGGTGAGAAACTCAATACTGCTGTGCAAGACTATCCCGAGACAGGCCTGAGGGTTCATAGAAGAACAGCTATCCAGGGTTGGGATTGTGTCTTTGCAGTAGTGGGCTTGCCTATCACACAGGAAACCGTGGGTTCGATTCCTCGGTCCCATCATACACAGAAAAAGCCAGAAGTGGCACCATGGCTCAGGTGGAAGAACGCTTTGCCTTGGGCAGAAGAAGCTCCTAGACAGCACCCAGGCCTTGAGGTCAAGCTCCAGGACTGTGAAAATAAAATAGCACTCCGATGGACATTGGTGACAGGTGGTTGGCTATGCCCTGTAGATCTTAGTAGATCCATCCATGCTTAGTGTCTCCTTCTTTGACAGAGGGGAGCTGGACATTCCTTCTGCCCTGGACACCCCTGGAGGTGGTTATCAGCAACCCTCCCAACATCTTCCACCAGGACATGGAGTAGCTGAGCCCAGAAATCCACAGGTACAAGTAGGATGGGTCGGGGTGATACAGGGCAGCCCCCAGAAGTCCTAGTGGGTCTGACCTGCCCCAGAGGACCAGTCCATCCAGAGGAGGTGGATGGGAGCTTAGAGAGGGGTAGATATGTGGAGGGAGCTCTTTAATGCCCATGGCCCCAACCAGAAACCAAACTTCTCTTTGCTTTCTGTGAGGGAGATAGAGGAGTGTCTAGGTGGTAGTGTACAGAAGAGGACTAAATGGAAATTCTAAAGAACGAATCACTGTAAGCCATGTGCTGGTGGCTCACGCCTGTCATCCTGGCTACTCGGGTGGCTGAGATCCAGAGGATCTCGTTTCCCAGCCCAGGCAGGAAATTCCTATGAGAATGTCATCCCCAATCTCCAAACAGAAATGGCGCCATGGCTCAAAAGGTAAAGAACTGGCCTTGAGCAAAAATCATCATCAGGGAGAGTTCCCAAGTCCTGAGTTCAAGCCCCTCAACAACAACAACAACCAAAATACCCCAGAAAGACACCCCTTGCCTGCAAGTGATGGTGAAGCAATGGGGGTACTGTGGTTAGGAGACCAGATACTAGCCTAAGTGTACAGAAATTTCTAAAAGCTCTCCAGGTTTGCCCCAGTGTGAAGTCACAGCAGCGTGGGCGTTGCCTTACCAACTACTCCAGAGCTCCTGGCCTGTCTTAGGCATGGAGTGGGCTAATGGGAGCAGGGATGGGTGGGTATTGTCAATTATATTCTCTCCATCCATGGAAATATAGTTTTGGATGCTGGTGTCAAAGTCTGAAGTGAAGGGTTGCATGTGGTTTATAGCCTGACAAGTTGGGTTTCACCTGGCTATAAGAAGGTAACTGAAGCCGGGTGCTGCCAGTGGCTCACAGCGGTCATCCTAGCAACTCAGGAGGCTGAGATCTGAGGCTTGCAGTTCAAAGCCAGCTTGGGTAAGAAAGTCTGTGAGATTTTATCTCCAATGAACCACCAGAAAACCGGAGGTGGTGCTGTGGCTCCAGTGGTAGAGCGCACACTTTCAGCTGAAGATCTGAGGGACTGCGTGCAGGCCCATAGTTCAAACCCCATGACCAACAACCAAAAATAAGGTGGATGAGTTTTCTGCATAGAGTTGTGTACAGTAGGAAATGCCATGATGTGTTATGAGCCATTCCAAACGTGTGAGAGGCTGAGATTTGTCTACAGTTGGTGCGAAGATGGTAGTGCCATCATCTTGGGGTTTGGGATGTTCTGGTGCTCAGGGATTGATAAGGCCTTGGGCTACCCCTGTGTGTGTGTGTGTGTGTGTGTGTGTTTGTGTTTCCCTCATCTTTCTCTGTCCCATTCCTGGGTGACTGTCTTCCTCTTCCTGACCTCGGATGATGCCCCTCTTCCATTACAACCTTGCCTTTAGCCCCCTTTCAGGGTCTACAATGAGTCCTAAATTGCCAGAAACCTGCATAGTCCAGCTTTTCATTGGGGCCCAAGTCCGGCTGTCCATATCTTTGGCCACCTCCAGGGGATTCTGTGTCAGCAGGGCCAGCTGGCATAGGTTCTCCCTTACCTCTGGAAGGGTGGGGTTCAGTCATGTGATGTCTTTTCCTTTTCCTCAGCTGGGCCTCTGGCTGCATGTCCCTCCCAGCAGCTGGCAGTGGAGTGGGGGAAGGGTGGTTGCCAGTGGCTCTGACCAACTCCTGTAAATCATAAGTTCATCACTTCTTCTGGCACCATATGAGCACAGGTATTTGCTTATAATACCTCCACATAGTTTAGACGTCAATGCCATGTACTCTTCTGCCAAATATGCAAGGACATCCTTTGTAATTCTCCTTGCATTTTCACTGTTCTTCTCTCTACTCTCCCATGCTAAGTCCTGTGATGATCATGTTGATTTTCTCCCCTGTTACATTCATCATTGCATCTTGGCAAATACTGGTATGCATTACTGTAATTCTGTCCATTCTCCTTGTGCTTTGTCTTGTACCCCTCTCACCGCAGAGGGTCAGAGGTTGGGGATATTTTCTTCACTCTTTAGCTCAGACATCTATCTTTACTTTCTAACAATACATTCATTGAATTCTTTCTGTAAAGTCTAATGTCTTGAAAATGATTACTGCATTTTCATGGCTTTGCTATTTGGCATTAGGGAAGAACATAGGTCAGTAAATATAACTTAGGTAAAAGAAGATTGCAATCATGTCTCCATAGATGTTGTTAATTGGATAATGTTTACTTCAAGGTCTATCTGCCTGCTTCCTTTTCACTGTTTATTTTTCAATGTAGCCTTTTCTTCTGGAAAGTATTTATGGGCCTAGTGAAGATCAACCCTTGCTGTACTTAGTCATTAATTTTATTCCAACATCATTTCGCAGATCTTTCTGAGTTTCTTCAGGGTCTGTATAGTAATGCTTCACATTCTTAGATATGTTTTTAATATCGATGCATCCGATGATAAAGACACATTGCTTAAGTCACCATTTTGTTGATTGAAAAGAAACCATGCTGCAATCTCACTATATCGCAATTTTCTGGTTTTAAATTCTTTTAGATTAGAATTGATGCTGGAGAATGAACATTCTGTGTACAATTTTATATTTTCCTAATTTTTTAGTATACTTTCCAATAATGTATAAAGTTAAAACATTACTACTTACTTAGTTTTAGGATGTCTAAAATGGTTAGAGTAAAAGTTCTATTCATTCACAATTTTAAGACAATATTGTCCATTATGACCAAGTGAGATATTGTAAACAGTTTATTTTTGGTCCTTAATGGTGGTGCTGGGGAATAAAGTTCTTAGCTTCATGTGTCTTAGTCTACTGTGTGCCTCTGACCATGATGTAACCTATTGTTTTATTTTCAATCAACTGGAATAAAGAAAAATTTCCCGAGGAAGGAATTAGCCCTTGGTTACTTTCTCCTGTATCTCTCACACACATAATAGTAATATAATTCTACACTGACAGAAAATGGTGTTCTTATACTGTATTTATTAGTAGTAACTTCTTATCTGTGTAGCCCCACTTTTCACTAAGTCTTGCCCATTTGCTATCTGTCCTTTCCATAAAACTTGCCTAGATCAACTGGAAACCCACTTCTAGTCAGCCTCCTCCTTAAAAAGCTCAACTTTAACTACCCTACCCCCTGGTAGCCCTGCTAAAAACTTTCAAAGGCCTGACTGCAACCAGACTCCTTCCTGATAGCCCTCCTCTGCTTTAGGGAAATCCCTCTTGTACTCCACACCTTCCTGGAATCCCTGCTCTGCACCATCAGAAACCAGGTCACATCAGTATCTCCTTCTATTTCCCACCTTGCTGCAATAGAACCCCGCCTACACCAGGCTCCTCCCTCAAATCCCCACCTCATCCACTAGATGAAGTCTGCCCCTAACTAATCTAGTCCTTCATAGTCGAATTGCTCCCATATCCTAGTACTTCCAAACTCCTCCCTTCCCTTTTATACCCCACCCCCAACTAGACTTCTCACTCCAGTGCCCCCCCCCCCTGTTTCATCAGAAACTCTGCCTATAACTAGCCTACTTGTAAGAGGCCTAACCTCTCAAACACAGCCCTTAACCTACCTCTTCCCACAAAGCCCATCATGCTATACCAAAAAACCTTCACCTTCCTATAACTGCCCTTGAAGCCCTGACTTCTTGACCAGAAGCTTCTTACACAACCCATCTCCTGCCTGGAAAGACAGCCCTGCTCCACCACAAGCCTCTCTATTTCCCACATCTACGCGGACCTCAATGGCCTGCCTTGCTCTCCAGATAAACCTGCCCCCTATTGGCTCCTCCCTCAGTTCCATATCCTACTCCACCAGATACCCTGCCCACAATTATCCTACCCATTTTTAGCTCTTCCACTCCTTCTCAAAGCACCTCCTCCAACTAGCCCCATGGCTCTAAACCCTGCCCTGCTCCTGAAAAACCCCACTAGAAAACTCCCACCACTCTATGCCAGTTCTGGACACCCACATTGCTCCACTGGAAACCACTGTTCCAGTTGGGCTCCTTCTGGAAGCCTAGAAAACCCCCACCACACTCTCCCATCTCTGGACACCCACATTGCTTCACTGGAAACCACTGAACCAGTTGGTCTCCCTCTGGAAGCCTCACTAGACTCAATTGTAAATCCCAGTCCCTCCATAGTCCCTTTTGGAAGGTTGTTTTGCCCTGCTGGAAATCCTGTCCATAGTCCATGTCCCGCCTTACAACACTGAAATACCCATCCAACCTTACTCCTCTTTTCGAAGTGGTGACTGGCTACAACAGAAACCCCATCCTAACTAGTTTAGTGCACTGGATCTTATCACTGCTCTCACAAAGCCCTGGTCCTGATAAACGCCTAGATACATTGTGACTACATCCTGCTCTGCTGGAAACCCCACCTCCACCCTAATACACTTCCCGAAGGCCTGCCATTCGCCGTGAGAAACCACACCCCTTACTAGCCTATGTCTTCCTAGTACCACCTTGCCCTCTCAAAGCCACTCCCTGAAAAGCCACTCCCTCATAGCTTCTCATTCCTGCTCCAGAATCCCCACCTTCTGTCAACCTCTGGCCTCCCTTCCCTGCCCTGATTTATCAGAAACCTCACCCTACATATCCCACAAGGGCTCACAGTGTTCCACCAGATCCCCTCCTCTAAGTAATCTCTTCCTTTGTAGCCTTGTTCTTCCTTTTCAAAGCCCTGCCCCAAACAGCCTCCTCTCCCGTGACCCCACCTTCTTCCAATGAAAACCTGTCCACCTGCCAGACTCCATCCTAATTCCCGCCTTCTCCGTAAGAAACCCCTCCCCTAACAAATCTAGTCCTTCCTGTTCCCTTCCTGATGTCTCAAAGCCCTACACAGACTGGCCTTCACCCTCAATGCCCTGTCCTGTTCCACCTTACAGGCTGTGCCAATATCAACTCCTCCCTTAAACCAGACAGAGCTCCACCAGAAACCCCATACCACCTCTTCCATGAAGGTCTCATCTAGTAACTTTTATTACAAATGTGATTTTGAACATATCTGGGGAGATAAAAGTTCCAGCCTCCAGCTGGGCTCAATCACAGAGAAGGATTTGTGCCTGTCTTTGACTTTTCAGCTAGGCCTGACAATGTAAAGTGCTCTTATGTAAAACTTAATAAAAATCTGGCCAGTTTAATTTCAGGTGAATACCACCCCCAGCCTTCCTCAAACAAAAGGGATTCAAAAGACCAATTTTTGAAATGCCTTGCTAAATAAGCAAGCCCTTAGAAAATGAAGCTCAACAAAGTTACTTAGATTAAAATAAGTACTGTATTAAATTTTTCTTTCAAAATTTTAAAATGTACATATAACTGATTTTGAATTTTTGTGTGCTTAAAAATTTCAGTGTGTTTTATATGTTTTGTGAACATTTTCATGATAGAAATTGTCAGCATGCTGTAACAATTGGCTGAGTTTAAGTTTGAAGTTACAAAGGTTATGAGATTTGATCATTACTAAAAAATTTTTAAAGCATTTTCACATTGTTTGAAATGGTTTTTTATGGATTCTTTAACTTAAAAAATAGAAAATCTGGTGTTTTAGAATGCATAAGGCTGTTTACACTGTAATCAAGATTTATGGCTTAACAAAAAGGAGAAATTTAGGAGTGAAGGGTGAACAGGCAGAAGTGCAGTTCAGCTGGTCATGCATGGTGGAACAGGCCCTGGGAAGAGTCCACACATGGTGAAAGAGGGCAAGCTGGCAAAAATGCAGTTCAACTAACCCTAAAGAGTCGGATTGGGTGTGTGCCCATTCCACAGGAAGGGACAAGTGGCCCATATTTATTCTGCCCCATTACCCTGCAGATAAACACTGGAAACATGATGGTAAAAATGAGTGATGTGAAGATCTGATTAACATTGCTAAAATTACCTCTTGGATCCGTTAAAATTAAAATTAAGAAGGCCTTAAAAAGAGGGTAAAATGTTTATTTGTATAATGTGGTTTGCTCTCAATGATATTCTGTCATTGGATATGTTATTTTTAATGCAAAAAGGTGTTAAGTCTAGCTTCTTGGTACAGTGATGGTGATTTTAATTTTTGTATTAAGAAAAAAATGTTATTTGAGCTTAAAAATTTCATGTGTATCTGTTTTAAAACAAGCAGCCAAAAGGAAATGAACGACACCTAGCCTCGAGAGTTTAAGGGGTTTTTCAAAATGCAACTAAAAACTAAAGTATAGAATATTAAAACAGAGATAAATAGAAGGCTTACAAATTAGGAATGGATTTCTGTATATAAAGTTTAAAAGTAAAATTGTTCTAAACATTTGTGTCAAAGTACAAAATGGAAAAATTAGAATTACCAAAGTTATTGCTTAATTCCTATTTCAGTTTAGTCTCAGAGGTTTTATTTTTTGTAACAGTTCCCAGCAGATCCACAATAATGAGTGAGGATTCTTGTAAGTTTGTCAGATGTAACTTTGGCTCTTAATAAGTTTCAGGTAAGAATATGCTTAAAACCTACTTCTATGTTGACTGCCTTGTTGCTTTTAATTGGAGTAAAATTGCCTTTTATGAGACTCATTGATCTGAAAATTGGTTCGAATCCAGCCTGTGCAGATAAAGGTCTCTGTGAGAATGTCACCTCTACTCAGCCAGCAGAAGTCAGAAAGAGCAAGCAGACCTGCTTTTGGATTCAGTGTGGCAGAGTGCTAGCCTTGAGCTGTAGAGCTGAGGGACAGCACTCAGGCCCCAAGTTCAAGTCCAGCAACCAACTAAGGGAATTGCCAATGAGGCATTGTTCCCAGTGTGGAGAAGACACTCCTTGGACGAAAGTAATGGAGGAGCATCCAGAGACAGTAAGCCAATGCTTAGATGGCAGAAATAATGTAAGATCCTTGAGTCATTTGTGCATGGCCCTTCCAAAATTAGTCAGAGCCAGGAGGTCATGGGAAGATAGTTTGTAAGCATGCCTAATGTCTATGATTGTAAGGGACAGGAACTTGTCAGTCATCTGTGATAGTAGTAAAAAGCTAAGGTTGTAAAATGTGGAGGATAGTTTAAATCCCAACCCCTGTATGTGCCAAAAGCTCTAATTGGCAGTAACTTTTGAGCTGACACCAGCTACATGAAATTCATCTGCTCAGAAAAAGTTTGTAAACCTGAGAGTGTGTTTCTATTGATATCTGTCTGAAGGCCTACATAGGTGTCTCAGACATTGTTAGGATTACTAGAGATCACGTTCCTAAGCCATCCATAAAGATCCTTTTGCAAACCAGAAGGCTAAATAAGCTCCACTGCTGTAGCCAGAAAAATGGTCTGTGCATTTGTCAAAAGTTAAAATATTGTTCTTAATGATATCTAACCCTCGTAACCTCTTTGTAAAATAGGCTAAGTTTATAGGTTCCTGGCAAGGTAGGATCAACACTCCTGAGTCAGCTTGAAGAAGTGACAGAAGATGAATCTTTGCCCATCATCCCCTTTTAAGAACAAGGGAAAATATTCACTTTTTTAAAAATGTGGCAAAAATAGACAGAAGGAAAAGGCATGGGTAATAATAGTACAGGCCTGAGCCCTGTATATATATCTGCTTAGAAAATCTTAGCCTTATTAAAAGAACTATTTGTTTAAAAAGTTGTCATCTTGGTAAATTGTCCTGGGCTATTGTATAAATTGTCTTAAAAACTAGTGGGGTCACAGCCTGCCAAGTGTATACAATGTATCCTTACCAGTCTATGAAGGAATTTACAGTGCAGCACGAGGTGTGACAGTCCCTTGGAACCACTGAGAGACCCTGTTGCTGCTGCTGCACATACTAATGGGTAAACTTCAACAACAGCCTGACAGTTACCTCGAGGAAATCTACATCATCACCCAGACCACCTCCACCTTGGTAAAAGTAGACTACACTCCTGCCTGATTCCATCACCTGAAAATGCTTCTTGGATGAAAGCTGCTACAACTAAGATCTTGTGGGACATTCTCTTGGTAATATGCAGTAACCCTCTATACTCCCACAGTAGATATTGGGAACGAGGATATCACTGGCTTGCCTTAGGCACTTCAGGGTCACAACCTAGTCTGGTTCTGGTATGGTAATAACCTGCTTCCTTCTGGGTGTGTTTTAAAGATAAAGGAGAGATTTTTTTTAATCAATGGAGTTAGTATGAAGAATGAGACCCAGCCCTAATCTTAGCCTTAAAATCTAGCAAGCTTAGGCTGGGAAGGTGGCTCAGTGGTAGAACGCTTGCCTTGCATGCCTCAGGCCCTTGGTTCGATTCCTCAGCACCACATAAGAAAAAAGAAAAAAGCCGGAACTGTCGCTGTGACTCAAGTGGTAGAGCACTAGCCTTGAGCTAAAGAGCTGAGGGACAGTGCCCAGGCCCAGAGTTGAGGCCCCACAACCGGACACTCCCCCAAAAATCTAGCATGCTTTTCATCCCAATGGTGCCTTGAGGCTTTCTGAGATAACTTGGTTCCACAAGTCAAAGGAAAAATGGGCAGTTTTAAACTCTCACCACAAAGAAGCTCAAGGAATTGTAAAGAAGATGAGGGTAGTACAGAAAGCCTTAGGAAAGGAACTGGGGGAAAATTGGTATCCTCTGGATAAGAAAGGATTTAAAAAGTAAGGATTGTCTTAAAATGTTTGTAAAGAAGACAAACCTCAGAAAGTTTAAGTATGTAACAAATGGTATGAGTATGTCTTAAAATTGGAGCTTACGAGTACAGCTGGTATAAAATTAAGTTAGCTGTTATATACAGAGTCAAGATTGCTAGAAGAAAATGTCAGGGCCTTTGGTACTGTTAATTTTGTTACTCACAATCGGACCTTGTAGACTGGTGTCCTTTGTGAAAGAGAGGATCACACAGTCCATCTATTACTTCTGAGATCCCAATACCAAACTATAAATATAGAAGACTGTGCCAATTAGGGGAACATGATTGGACCATGATGCTTTACAAGAGGAGGGAATGAAGAGCCAAAGTAACTCCAACTTGAGATTAACCCCACCATCTTGTACTAGGCTGCCCTCAGAGTAACCCCAAGAGAGAGAAAACAAACACAGGTTGCCACCAACCGTGCCCACCCTTAAGAAAGCAGAACAGTTGGCCAAGTATTTGAGGAACAGAACATACCAACAGTTCAGAAAAAGGGCAGTATGTTTAGTGTGGACTCAAACCAATCATGTAACTGCTTGTGTGGAAATTCCCTAAACTTGTTTGTTCAATACTATAAAAACTGTGCTGATTTTGTGCTTGGGGACTCTTACTGTCAACGGTTACCAGTGCGTGGAGGACCAAGCTTGAGCTTGCAAATAAATGACTCTTTTGCTGTTCCCATTGGTCTTAGTTCTCTGATGGTCTTTTGGGGGTCCCAAGTCCGTACAAGAGGGCTTGATATAAAATGTCTCTGCTCAGAGATTTGAATGAAGGCA
Organism: Dipodomys spectabilis; assembly: GCF_019054845.1. Taxonomy (NCBI): domain Eukaryota; kingdom Metazoa; phylum Chordata; class Mammalia; order Rodentia; family Heteromyidae; genus Dipodomys; species Dipodomys spectabilis. Next base: position 4,265,055 of record NW_024870793.1, read on the forward strand.
TTTATAGTTTAAATGATTTAGGGTAATTATTAACATCTATCACATGCTGAGGTTTTTATTTATACCCCTCTTTCACCCTTTCTTTCTTCCTCCCTTTCTTTCTTTTTTTCTTTTCCTTCCCTCCTTCCTTCCTTCCTTCCTTCCTTCCTTCCTTCCTTCCTTCCTTCCTTCCTTCCTTCCTTCCTTTATTTCTTTCTTTCTTACTTTCTTTTAGTTCCTTTCTTTCTCTTTTTCTTTCTTTCTTTCTATCTTTCTTTGTTTCTTTCTTTCCTTCTTTCTTTGGTTCTTTCGTTCCCTTCCTTCCTTCCTTCTGTCCTTCCTTATTTCTTTCTTTCCTTCCTTCCTTCCTTCCTTCCTTCCTTCCTTCCTTCCTTCCTCCCTTCCTTCCTTCCTTCCTTCCTTTCTTCCTTCCTTCCTTCCTTCCTTCCTTCACTTCTCTCCTTCTCCTTCTGTGCTTTCTTTTCTTTCTCTTTCTTTCTTTCTTACCTTTTCTTTCCTCTTTTATGAAATGAGTATGAATTTAGATATTTTGTTTGCTGAGCAGTATTATACCATTAGAACAATCCTTTTTTTAATTTAGTTACTTTGCTCATAGATTATCAATTTTGCTGAGGGCTGAACAGAGGCTAAGTTCCTTACTTATGTCTGCCAAGTAACTGGGATCACAAATGTATTCCAACTTGCTAGACTTTAGGATAATATGAGAATCATATTACTTTCCTGGCACACTGGTTCTGAGGTGTGATCCTCTCAAATTCTCCCCCTTTAGTTAGTGATGTGAGCTCCAATAGATGGTCCTCAGTATAGATTATCTAAATGAATGATTGAAGGTAATTTCACTTTAATCTCTTTTTTCGCAGTTCAGGGACTGTTATAATTTTATTTCTATGCAATTTTTGTGTATATGTGCACATTACTTTTAAAATGTTGCTTTCCCTCACTTTTTTTCCTTTTTTATTTTTGTAGGTCATGGGGCTTGAACTCCAGGCTTGGGTGCTGTCCCTAAGTTATTTAGATCAAGGCTAGCACTTTACACTTGAGCCAAACGCCACCTCCAGTTTTTTGGTGTTTAATTGGAGGCAAGAATGTCACAGATTTCCTGCAAGGGCTAGCTTTGAACTACCATCTGCAGATCTCAGCTATTGCATACCTAGGATTACCGGCATGAACCACTGGCTCCCAGGTAATTTTACTTATTTTAAGTTCTATGATTTAGTTGAGGGATTAGCATGAGTGTGGAGAAAGGAAACTTTCATTTTTGAAAGTATTATCACAGTAGTCAGATATTTTGCTAAGTAAATTTTGCTTCACATTAAAAAACATCTCGACCAGAATTCAGGACTTATTTTGCTGTCTGTCAACTTGTATGTTATCTGGGAAAATAAACTTAATGTCTTCCATGCGTGGTAAAGATCTTTGAATGGTCTGATATGCTGGTTCACATCTATAATCATAGTTAGCAATCAGAAGTAAATAGATCACAATTTGAACATAGCCTAACCAAAAATATAGGCAGTCTCAATCTCAACAAACTAGTGGATGATGTTGAAGCATGTCATTAATCTGAACACCACAAGAGGCTAAGTCTCTGCCCAATATCTCTGTCACTTAGGTAACTGGCTCACTTGGAGGCAGTCACCTCTCCTGATTCAAGAGGAGGGAGGAGTCTCCCCCACCGTCCCTGGGTGGACCTCCAGAATGCAGTGAATGTGCTTGCTTTCCTCCTCCAAATGGCTTGAGATGCCATCCTGCTGAGTGCTCATTATTTGATTCCAGTGACCTGTGGTAGAGGTGTAAGGTAACAGTAAATTAAATTTCTCATTTTCCAATTGAGCTGTTCTTCACAGCCTGTGAGTTCAACTCACAAAGTGTCCATTTTTTGAGTTTTGAGAATACTGAGGTAGGAGAGAGAGGGAGGGTGAGTGAAAGAGAGGAGAGATATATAGAAAAAAAGAGAGGAGAGAGAACAGAAAGAAAGGAAGGCAGGAAAGGCAGAAAGGCAGGCAGGAAGGAAGGAACAAAGGAAGGAAGGAAGGAAGGAAGGAAGGAAGGAAGGAAGGAAGGAAGGAAGGAAGGAAGAAAAGAAGGAAGAAAGGAAGGAAGACAGAAAGAAGGATGGAAGACTGAAAGAAGGATGGAAGGAAAGAAAGAAAGAAAGAAAGAAAGAAAGAAAGAAAGAAAGAAAGAAAGAAAGAAAGAAAGAAAGAAAGAAAGAAAGAAAGAAAGAAAGAAAAAGAAAGAAAGAAAGAAAGAAAAGAAAGAAAAAAGAAAAAGAAAAGAAAGATAATAATTGAGAATGAATGGTTTGGAGTCAGGAGTTACATGGCAGAGGTGCTACCTGTATTTGGTATTAGGTCTGCCCAAGCCATGCAGACCCTTTGCAGACACTTCCTCTCTTCTTGGCTAAGTTTCCCTACTTTATGTGTTACCTAGGTATCTGGCATGCCTGGAGGCAGACACCTCCCCCTCCTGCTAAATCACAACCTGGTCAGTCTCTGGTCACACTTTCCATTTGACCAGAGGAGATTCCCAGGCCCTGAGGTCACATTCAGTGTGGCCAGAATCCCCCACCAGGCCATATCTCATCCGGTCCTTGGCCTAGATATGTCCTGGCCCAAGGTTGTGTCAACCCCCTTTTTTTCACATGCCTCTCCACCATATATGGCATTTGCAGCAGTTCAGTAAATAAACTACTTTACATGACTGAATACCATGTGGTGTTCTCTTCATTGGCTACCTAATGAAAGTTACCTAATTAATATACCTTACACTTCAGAGTTTCTAGTTATGAATTCATGGATATTTTTCTGACATATGTGAGATCAGTATTTACAAAACATATGTACTAACTCATCATTTAACAGTATAATTCTGCCTGGAATCTTTTTTTTTCAATTTTTCAATTTTGAAAATAATGTACAGAGAAGTTGCAATTACATTTGCAAGATAATGAGTGTATGTCTTATTAAGCATTGGTGCCTCCTCCTTTGTTTCCCCTTTTCATCCCTTACCATCTCCCACTTCCTCCTCCAAAGTTGTAAAGTTCCTTTTTTGACATAATGTGTTGTACATCTCATTGTTGCTATGGATCCACCTGTATCCCTATTTACATAATTTGTTTTTTCCCTTCCTCTCCACGAAGACTACCAACATCTGAATTTTTAATAGCAGCCTAATTAACCTTAAAGTCTATTCTGTTTGCTTTGCTTTGTTTTGTTTTTAGCTTAAAGTAATCAAAGATATGTTGGGACAATCTGAAAAGATCTCTGCCTTCATATTTTCTAATCACCCTGGGCTACAACATTTGTGATACCAGGTCAGATGAAATACTAGAAAGCAGATGCACATCATAAGGTCCATGGCTTTGGGATTTCTCAGATTCTTTTTTAAATGTAATTGTTACTACTGTGTGTAGAGTGAGTTTACCATATCACAATTCATGAATGTGTACATTTGCCTTGTAGACAATGCCATCCTTTCCTGAGCTTTCTCCCAGTTTTTGTTTGTTTTGTTTTTGTTGTTTGTTTTTGTTTTTGTACCTAACCATCAGGTTCAACTCAGGATTGGTTGCTACACCTGAGTTTTTGTAATCAAGGCTACTCTACTTCTGGAGTCACAGCTCCCTTTATGGCTTTTTGGTTGTTAATTGGAGAGAAGAGTCACAGATATTCTCACTCCTGCTGTCTTTGAACTGTGATCATTAGCCTCCTGAATAGCTAGGATTATAGGCCTGAGTCCACAGTGTCCAGCTACTAACGTGTTGGTTTCATGCTTCCCTGGTTGTGTTACAATTTTCCTTGACTCTTGGCACTAATACTACATATTTCCTGGCTCAAATCTGAATTGGTGAAACATGCTTGTATTTTGAGGAAGGCAGGATTAGGAAACTATAGGCCATAGGGACATATAAGCTAAAGAAATCATTTGGAACATGGCAAAAAGACAAGTAAATTTATTGCCAGTTGACTGTGTCTTGTCTTTATTTCTAATTTTGCAATGCCTGTGAATGATGTTAGACACATCCAAATGGCAATTGGCAGAAATAAGGTTTCTGATCCTGTTCTAAAACAAAACAAAAAGCCACCAAAAATATTATGTATTAGTCCAGCAATTTCCTCAAATTAGAGACCAATCTGCCCTAATTTATGAAAAAAATGTCCTTTATTCAAGTGCTGCTACTTTATCTAACTACAAATATAATGAAATCTGTAGTAGTCTGTGGAGTTGTATACCACACTTGTCATTTTAATTTACAAGAAATTCCGACTTTAAAATGTTTATTTATTTTTTTAACAGTTGTGGGCTTTGGACTCAGGGCCTGGGCACTGTCCCTGAGATTCTGTGCTCAAGGTTGTTAGCATTCTACCCATTGAGCCACAGAGTCACTTCTGTTTTATCAGTTGTTAATTGGAGATAAGAGTCTTATGGGGACTTTTCTTCCTGGGCTGGCTTTGAACTGCGATCCTCAGATCTCAGACTCATAACTAGCTGGAATTACAGGCATGAGGGACTGGCACCTGACTTCAAATAGTCATTATTAAAATGAACTACTAGGTGCCTCTGGCTCACATATATAATCCTAGCTATAGTTAGGATTACAGTTATGAGAAACAAACACTAGTTAAGTGTTGTTCATGATGGTTTGTATTGGCATGCTTTAATATTGTTTGTTTCTTATACTACAATGCTCTTATTTTTATTTTCACTTAGGGTGATAAGTGCTAGCCAATGTTGAACTTTTTTTGGATGAGATGGAGCCATGTGGACGATCTTTCTTGAATGGCATGGAAATGAAATCCTACTGCTCTCAACTCCCCATGGGCCTGGGATGATAGAAATATTCCATCACGCATAGCCAGGGGTTGGGGAGCATTGCAGGTAACTTTACACTGGTCTGGAACTGATGTCCCAAATACCTAGCTTTACAGGCAAAACCATGTTATATTCCATTTCACTTTGAATAGCTTATGTATATACTTAGAGAGTACAATGATAACACACTACATGTTAAATATATAAAATAGCCAATATAATCAGCAGGTTTATCTCCCTAAACATTCAAGCTAATTTATTTTGGTAATCTCCTGACTCTGCTAGCTATTTTGTAATATACCATAAACACGAATACACTGACAATGTGCAGAATATTGGAAGCTGATAGAGAAAGAGACAAGTTAGACTATGTGTGGTAAATATATATTTATCTATTGCTCCTCTGAAGAATATTATCATATATTCACCATGACAATAATTTTCCGCAGTGCAGAATTTCCCATTTCATAATCTGCCACTTCATCTTTTTACATCTTTTTACATTTTAAATATGAAAGTTTTCCTGTTTATTATAATGTTTTGAAATTATTATATGATGGAATTGAAAATTTGTAGAGTCTACTGAAATTATCTCATTTTGTTTGGATGTGTAATGCTAAATCATTAAGCCCATGGTTTCCTGAAATTTATGCTAACAGACTATATCATTAAATTATATTCTAATTACATCTTATTATTGTATTTTTATATAGGGTTCTACATTTACTGTTTTATGATATAGAATGTTGTGAATCTAGACTGAAACTTACAATCCCGCTGCCTCCAGTAACACTGTTTTATCACCAGGTTATGGAGGCTGATAACTCTAACTAATCAGGAGTTTGAGACCTGAGATTTAGTTCAGACAGTCTGAGCATGAAATTTTATGAGTCTCTCCTCTCCAGCTCACTACAGAAAGCTTACAGTGGAACTTCGGCACAATTGGTACATCACTACCGTCACCAGAAAGAAACTCAGGCTTGTCATATAGCCCCTGAATTCAAGACCTAAAACACAGATATGCACAACACACCCTCACACACGTACACACACACAACAACACACATGTACACACACAGATTCTCTGGCAAAGTTGTAGATTAAATTCTTATCCAGAGATTGCGCAATAGCACACTCATTTGTGAAGGTTTTTTCCTGATTATTTTGAAGGAGGAGGATAGTTCATGGGACAAAGATGACAAGACTTTAGTGAGGAATTCTTTATAAATGACTACTTTATTAAAAACAAACAGGAGCACAGTTTTTATATTTAAAGCTTACATTCCTTCAACTATAGTATTTCTCTATAATAATCATTGAATTATGAGAAGACAATCCAGCACCTCTTCCCTCCTCCCCTTCCCCTCTGTCATAAAATATGACAAAAGTATCAAAAATACTCTCTTATCTTACAAGAATGTACATCTCTAAAAAGGTCTGAAAATATGTGTAAGGTTTATTTTTCAATACTTGTATGATTTTCCCACCACTAAGTACTTACCTTTTTTCCAGATGACAGGACCCTGGGGCAAACAAGTTTAGGAACCAAAATCTAACAAAGTCCTAGGATGTAGATGTCAAAAATAGATGCAAGAAGTACATGGCAGGCTGAGAGGGCCCTGAGAGGCAAAATGATTTCTGCTGGATGAGAGGAATAGTGACAAATAAGGCATGGATCTGACCTAGAGGTTGAGAGCATGCTGATTTCCAGACCTAGCTGAGGATGTTGGGATTTGACAATGTTCGCATGTGTATAGAGTGATGTGGGAGGGGAGGTTTCATGCTCCAGTATGTCTTTGGGGTGGTCTTACGTGAGCAAGCAGCTTAGATCATTGGGCTTTGAGAGATGACACTCTCTACCTCACAATGGAATAGAATATGGAACTCTGAGCGCCAGGCAACTGTAACTGACAGTTAGCTCAAGCCAAGTGGCCTGTAGCTCAGGAACAAGAAAGATGTTCCTGTGTTGTTTTCAAAGTTCAAGAGACTCTGGTCTCAGGCATGAGAGGTGTGAGTGCCTCACTCAATGCTGCAGACATTGGATCAGTGCCAAAACACGAATCCATATTCTCAGACCTTTTTATAAGAAGAAACCAAGGAAATCACAAGGCAACTCAGGCCAGGTATAACTATGACAGGAAACCTATTTAATCTCATCCTAGCCCACATTACAACCTTCTTCTTGTGTGCTTTTATATGTGTATGCAGAGAAAATATTTACTGTGTACTTTTCAATCCACTCTATTACTCATTTTCAAGTGTACTCCCAATTCCATGTTTCAAAAATCCATTCTTTTTACCACCTCAGTGTTACAATGAGTCAGCCCAAACCCTGAATATGCCTTATAATATAGGGAGCTTGTACTCAGGCTTGTTGGAAATGCTGGTAATGGACCTGGTCCCTGCCTACCAGAAAGGTCATCTTTTCTATGTTGGAAACATCCTTCACCACTATAGAGTAGGAGACAATGGAGCAGTCACTGGATATTGTTTAAAAAGTGAGTGTTCCTCTTTCAAACAGGGCTGATGAGACACCCTGGCAGATTATTGGAATACTAGGTATCTCTCTGAGGCTGTTTCACTGGGGTCTGATCACAGGAGCTTGTCTTGCGCCAAAGAAGTTCACTTCCCAGCTAACTCCTTAGGACTGGGCTGCCAGAACATTTCATTTGCCACAGAAGCTAATGGTGCCTTAGCAGTTTGCTTGCTGAGAGACTAGAATTAAAGGAATGAGCCAGTGGCACCCAACGTCCACCCTCACCTAGGAAACCATTGTCTTGGAGGCCTTTGAAGGAATATAGACAGAAGAAAGAATGCAACTTGAGCTTGAATTCGGGGCCTGAGTGCTGTCCTGTTCGTAGCACTCTATAATTTGATTCCCAGGTCCAGGTCAGGCCTTTAGCTGGTTAATTGAAGTATCTTTAGAATTTCACAAATTAGACAGTGTTCAAACTGTGATCCTCAGATCTCACACTCCTAGTTAGTAGTATTAGAGGCATGAGCCATTGTGCACTTATTTGGACAGATGCATATAAGCATCCTCACAGAATTTCCTTGAAATTGTGTAGACATATCTGCACTTTTTGTCTGTCATGTTTACATTACTCTGTGGACTTATTTTAACCAGTCCCAAGTGTGTCCTGTTAGTTCAGAAAAAGGAGAAGCACAGAGTTATTCTCCTTCTCTCCTCCCACTGGTACAGATCCTTCTACCGTAACTGGGAGGATGATGAACAAGATGAAGAAGAAAGTGGACGTTGGGACAAAGAGAAGTTCTGTCCTTGAAAAATGGGTATCCTTGAGGTTTCTGATTCAAAGTCAACATTCTTCTTTGCACACCAGTTGCGATTTTCACCAGGGGGTTGAGGCTTGGCACTTCAGTGGATAGTAGATTACACATTGTGGATGTGCTTGTTGTTTTGGACTCTCATGGATGACAAGGAGGTCTGTGTATACCAAGTCAGATTCAGTGGGGAAACAAATTTCTTCGCCTATCACAGGGAGAAATTTAGAGTATCGTATTTGAGAAATTGTGAGGAGCATCCTGCTTGCAGGAGTCTCTTCTCACCTCCCAACATGCATGTCCTGCCAGAAAAACGCTATAGGCTCAGGATGTTGAGGGCGGGCTCTCATTTTCCTTGTCTGATCACAGCATGGTTTGTTCCATCTTTCCTATGTGGATGGACTTCTACCATGATGATTTCTCTGAGTACAAGTACCATGACACCATGAAAGAACTTGCACAGTATGTCAAGCTCAACATGCCCTCTTCAGACTTGCTCTTCTTCTCACATATTCTTCTGGAGCAGCTGGAGGAACGCATGATCCTTGAGACCAAGGAAAAGAGGAAGAAGTCCTTGTTTAGATGCCTCAGAGCTGGTGAGTACAGATGGAACCTGGGTCTCTCAGTCTGTGCCTCATTGGCCAAGAGCCCTTAGTACGCACCAACATGGCAAAATGTCCTTTTATTGATATTCTTTGCAAGATAATATCTGTTCTCCTTTTAAAAGAACTTGGAAGTAATCACTCATTAGAAACACCCTACCTTCTCATCAGTGTTCAGTCCAAACTCAAGTTCTACAGCTTTCCTCATTAGATCCTCATGAAATTTAGTCACACCTTAACTTCTATAGTTCTAAGACTCCTGAACCTATTTCCATGTTCAGGTTTGTATCACCGTAGAACAACTCCTGCAGAACTCCAGATAAAGAACCCATCAGTGATGTCATCTATGGTGACTGATAGAGATCAGAAGCCATCACTAATCTCCAGAAAGGATGTGAACATAGAGGGCTTTTTTGAATTTGTGGAAAGGCCCAAGCAAGTTTTGAGTCTTGTGGACATCTCACTGGTTCTGAACACCACATGTGATGCAGGTGCACCTGCACATACAACCAAGGAAGAAGATGATCCAGAATGTCTCCCATTGACATTCACAATCCACCTAGATCGGTGCCAAACCAGTCAAAAAGACTCGTCTTGGTGTGCAGGGTAAATGTGTACTAATGGAAAATGACCCCAGTCTATGTTCAGGAAAACCAATAAGAGAGGTCCAAAATCTAGAAGAATGAGAAACTTTCCTCACAGAATCCCCAGACCAATCTGTCGTCCTGCAGGGGATCCAATTTCCAATTAAGAAATTAGAATCTGTCTATCCCTGGACTCAGGAAGAAAATCCTGTCTTTAATGAGGAAATAAATCCCTTTGAGGACTCAGAAGCAGAATTTCTGCCTGAAGGCAACTTAGAGGCCAATCTAGATTTAGAGATTCCATTCCCCCTTCCTGGAAAAATCTTTTTTCTAACTTTATTAAAACTTTATTAAAATGTCAATATTTTTGATATATTGTAGATTCATGAATCCTAAATATGTTTCTTTTTAATCCTACAATCTGAAGCATCTTGCATACGTGTGCTGTTGGGGGAAAAACACAGAGTGACAGGCAGCTGTACAAGAGAGCCTACTGTGTATAAAGGGAACTGTTAAGTGCACAGGGAGCGACAAAGAAGCCAGGCCATACCTGGCTGGGGTAATAAGGTGTCTAGAAAAGGTTTTGGACAGCAGATAAAATGTCCTAGAAAGCTATTCTGTCAATTGGGACAAATGACACAATACTTATAGTGGTATGTGGGACACTCATCCAACAGTGAGTACAAATCTGTATACATTTTCTCTGTGCTTTGTGTAAATATGGAAGAAAAATTTGGCTCCAATAATATAAAAGTCTACTTATGGTTGATATTTGACAAAATATATAGGAAATATGTATACTGGAAAGTAAAAATTGTCATCAATAGAAGAAAGAAGGCTTACATAGATGAAGAAACACAAAATCAGGCAGGAAAATAACACAATTAAATCAGTTGTAAGTAAATACATGTTATATTCTTGATGTTATATATAGTATAATATATGAAATTGAATATGATTTTTCAAACTACAAAGGCATTTAAATTTTTAGTCTTGAGTAATTATTTCACAAAATATTAGTGTAAAATATTTTTGGGGAAACACAGCTATACTTTGATTATAATTATATGATTATATGAATATATATTTGTGTGTTTCTAGAGCTAACACTGATTATAAATAGATGAATAAACATATACATATATTTGTATATATCTGTCTATGAAGTGAATATAATGAAACTGACTACGCTATGTATAAAAATGCAGCTATGAGTTGAGTAAAAGAGACTCAGGCCTGTAATCCTAGTGATGTGGGAAGCTGGGTTCTGAGGTTTACCCCCAAGGCCTTAGATTTTCAGAGGAGGCCTGTACCCTTCAGTGTAGCAAAGAAACACATATGCAGTGGAATCACACTCCCCAAACCCAGAGGAAAGTCAGTAGAAATCAGGACAAGCCTCTTATGACACTCTACTCAGTTTCTGTACCAAGATGGCCATCTGTAGAACCTCAGATAGAAAGTAGACATTTCCTCCAAAAGGGTCTAAAAAGAGCCTTCTGAACTATAATCTCTGACTATATTGAATTAAATCTTATTTCCCTTACCAAGCTACAAACACAAAGAAATATGGCAAGGGCTCAAGAGAGATGGAAATAGATGTACAAATACATAAAATTATATACTCTGTTTCAGTTATTCAATGACAAATCACCAAAGCATGTCTTGAATTTTTCTTTTTTTTAAAGGAAATGGAAACATACTCTGAGTGTATCAGGAACTGGATGACAGTTTTGTTGTTGAATTGTTGAATGCACTCCTGGGCAAAGGAGACACATATATGGAAGACATTATGTTGGGGTGAATGTCTTCACACAGTTTCACAAAATAATGGCTATAACTTCTATGATGTCACAGCCACCGTTGCCACAGCAACAAATAGGTGTCAGGCACTGGTTTTGCCCTGAAGTAGACTCATCAACACCAACAGGCACAAAGAATGAGAGGGAATGACTACTAGTCATCAGACTTCAGCTTGAAGAGCTGTCCTGACCAGAAGCTAGGATAAATCGAGCTGGGGAAGGTGGATCTCCATGTAAGACACCTGAACACTAAGGATTAAGCACTATTATAGGTATTGGAGAAACAGAAGTGAATGTGGCTCTCTCCTTACCAATTTCATGCTGAAACGAAAACCAGAAATCATAATTATAATTCCTATAAATCAGAGACATGACATTGGTGATTTTGTAGCAACAACTTCACAGTGAGTATGGGAGGAGACAACCCTGAACAAGAGATAGTTGATATGGGAGCCATCATCCAGGCAATTATCTAGGAGCAGGTACTCCAGGCAGTAAGAACAGCAAGTACATCCCCCATTGATGGGGATGGACCTGACTTCCTTCAGAAAAGGAAAACAGCACTGACATACTTGCTTGTGAAATAAGAATGGAAATGTACAATGAAGAAAAAAGAGGTCAGAAATGAAGATAAGAATTAATTAGATAGATATGGGATACTGTGGATTACAAGAAGAAAAGTTCTGATATTAGTATAAAACTGACATGACCCACTGGAACCAAAGTGCTAATATAGCAGTCAGACACATCTGATTCATCTAAAGAATACTTCTAAAATGTGATTCTAGCTGGGCTCTTGTGGCTTACAATTGGAATCTTACTTACTCAGGAGGCTGATATCTGAGGATGAGTTTTTAGGAAACCCAAAGAGGAAATTTGTTAAGACATGTCCAATTAAACACCAAAAGTATGGTATGAAGTTGTGGTTCAACTGGAAGATCACTAGTCTTGAGGAAAAAACTAAGAAACAGCACCCAGGCCTTAGGTCCAAATTCCAGGACATCAAAAACAAAGAAGCCAACAAATAAAATTTGGTGCTCAGTCATTCATCACTTAGCATTCTAGTTCAAAGTATTTGGTATGAGTCTTAGAAATTATATCCTTAGCAAATGCTCTGCCCGGATATTTTGCTTCATTACCAACTTTCAAACCCCTGGCAGCACCAATGTCTCCTCCCAGTTAGCATAGCAGTCAACCATTGGAAATTTGAAGATATACTTTATTAATCATAAGAATTCTTATCTTTCCACATACATCAAATGAGTAGTCGCCACATTTCACTATTCTGAATGTTTATAATCCTCCTTTGAGTTAATAAGCATTAAAGCTTAAAAATTCTAGAGTGGTTATCAAATTAATTCAATAGTCATCATTCTTCCACCCAATCTTGTAACATATGTTTATAAAAGGAGAGATTATTTGAAAGTGTGTACATGATACCTTCTATCTCTAATAATCTCAAGAAATAGGGTTTTACAGAAACATCCTGATTGTTTTGCCAAAGGAAAGGATAAGAGATTTAAAAAAGAGACCTAACATCTCACAAGGAAAATGCTATTGGCTTTAGAACAATTTCATTTTCTAGAACTGTGGAAATCAGTTTCAGAAATGCCAGAGGCAAAGGGTATTATTCAAATCACATTATCATGAGGTACAAGCAGTCTGTGTAGATCAACCTTCCAGGAAAAAAATTCAATGAATGAAAAGCAATGCTTCTAAAACAAGCCGGGTGTTGGTGGTTCATGCTTGTTATCCTAGCTACTTAGAAGTTTATGATGAATGGATCACAAGTCAAAGCCTGGCCAGTAAAATCCTCCCTGTCTGCAACCAGCAGACAGTAAATATTAGCTCTATTCCTGAAGCCCAGATGGACGGCCTCTGACAACAGACACCCAGACACACAATAACACCCCTATTTGAAATATTATCAAATACATTCACGTAATATCTCCTGCTTGGGAGATAATGTTTAAAAGATGTATCAAAGACAGTTCAAAAAGGCATTTAAAAATTGATATTGGAAATATGTACTCACTGACTGAAATGTAAGTTACTGCCAGAATGGAGTTAGAGGCCCATTTGGTAACTTATCCACTCAACCATCTTTCCTCACATCCTGTCAGCCTGAACAGTGAGACTTTTGAATGCAAGGAATGTGTGTGAGCATATAGCTTGTAAAAGTAATAATCAAAAGCTAGGCATTGGAAGCTCAGGCCTGTAAAACTAGGTACTCAGAACTCTGAGATATGAGCAACTCAGTTCAAAGCCAACTGAGCAAAAAAGACACTTACCTCCATTTAAACAGTAAATAAAGAAAGCTGAGCTGTGCTTCAAATGGTAGAGCATATAAAAGCTAAGCAACAGTACCTAGGTCCTGAATTCAACTCCAGTACTGCCTCTCATACACAAAATAATCATGATTACACCACAGTATATGCACATGTTGACAAGGGATGTAGATGAATGGGATGATGACATCAGTTACCTCACCTTTAGTCTCAAGTTTTCTGTACAGCGTAGCCCAGTCTGTGAAAAGCCATAGGTGAAATCTTTCCTTAAAATCAGCGGATACATCCTCACTTCCCTCTGCACATTTATATTATGTATACACACCTAGAAGGGCTAAATTTTATAACTAATTTTCTTTTTTTACTGTGAAAATACTGTACAGAGAAATGCATAATCTTACACAATGCTTCAGAATTATGTGCCCTTGTTTATGTTTCATAGGGAGCACAATATATTCAGCCTCTAGATCATTGTTGTAATCTTAGCTGTTCACAAGGATGGAATCTGAGGATCACAGTTTGATGCCAACCCAAGCTAATAAATCCTCAAATTCTTATCTTCAATTAACTAGAAAAAGCCAGAAGTGGAGATATGGTTCGAGGGGCACAGTGACAGCATTGAGAAAGGAATCTAAGCAAGAGCTCCAGACCCTCAGTTCAAGCCTGAATATTGGCCCACTAGTACTTCATACGCCAACCTCCCCCCAAACACTAAACCAAAAATATGTCAAAATATTTTGTAACTCGTGAAGCAAAATCCAATGAGACAACATAGTTGCTAGTTTGTTAAAGAGTTGGCGGGAAAACCCCAAATTAAACATGTGTTCAAATAACATAATGAACAAGCAACCAAGTAAAATTTTCCAGTAAAGAAACTTCCTTAGTATTCACTGGGACCCCTGACAAAGAGACATTTTTCTATGCTTTTTGAAAATTAGTGTTTTTTTTTTTTTTCAGTAAGGTAAATAGTATAAATCTTTACTGTAAGTTATAGGAGTAATTGGAAGCTCCAAGTGAAATGAATGTACAACAAAAAGCATACAATATTACAAGTTTCTATGCCTCGGTTGACACACTAGAAAGTTGTTATACTGTGGCCTCTCGGAAAGAGAAGGGGGATGCTCAGCATCACTGGTCATAAAAGAAATGCAAATCAAAACAAAAATCACATTTAGTTCCCACTCACTCCAGTTAGAATGTCCATTATCAAGAAAACAAATAACAGATGCTGGGGTGGATATGCCTAGATGAGAACCCTACTACACTGATGGTAGGAATGTAAGCTGGATCAACCACTCTGGAAGGCAGTATGGAGGTTCCTCAAAAGACTAAATATAGAACTCCCTTAAGATCCAGCAATCCCACTCCTCACAGTTATCCAAATGATCTCAAACTTGGGGGCAATAAGCTACCAGAACAACTATGTTCATTGCAGTATTGTTTACCATAGCTAAGATATGGAGCCAACCCAGTTGCCCCTCAATAGATGAATGGATCAAGAAAATATGGTATATTTACAGAATGGAATTTTATGCTTCTATCAGAAAGAGTGGCATCGTCCCTTTTGTAAGAAAATGAAAACACTGGAAGAAATCATACTAAATTAATCAAGCCAGGCCCAAAGAAACATGAGCTCTATGATTTCCCTCACTTGCAACGATTAGCATTAGCCTATTACTCCTGAAAGTGGATCATAGTAGCGCAGGAGTTATGAATACATACATGACCATACAAAATGATGCTAATTGAAATGAATGCCAATATATAGAAACGGCAGGTCTTCTTTTGTTTAGTTGTCAAGCGTGGTGTAACCAATGTACTACAGATAGTTCATTCTTCTTACTTTATGTTATTTTTCTTCTCCTATTGGTTTTATCCATGGCAATTCCCATCTGTGATTGTGGTACCCTGCATTCTGTATATTCATTTATCTGATTGGGGGAAGGGAAGTGAAATAACAAAATGCTGAAATAAGTATAAATGGTGATGCATTGCAACAATGATACTCACAGGACATTGTGGGGGGAATTAACTTTACAACGCAGGGGGGGATTGGAGGGAAGGAACAGAGGGAGATAAACACTGGAGTGGGTAACAATGTTCAATGAGAAATGTAACTTACTCATGTAAATGTAACCCCTCTATACAGCATCTTTATAATAAAATAGATTTTTAAAAATATAAAAATTATTTTTTTCATAAAATCTCAAGCTGATACCAACAGAACTTCTGAGTTTGTGTCAAAGAGATTTTCAGGACTTTCAACAAGCTAGTCCTAAATACATATAACCACAATTAAGAGATAATGAGAAAAGTAGTGCTTTTTATTTTGTTAGATGAATAAAGGAAAATTTGTTTTTGTTTCTGTTAACATCGAATATGTGTTTGTTATCTGCATTGTTCCCAAGTCAGACTAATCTCTTGTCCTTAACTTTCTTTGGTATATATAACTTGGACATGTAATCTGAGATATAAGAAGTTCTTTGTTCAATTTGGAGGCACTCTTCCCTGGTCAAGAAGTTAGACTGGAAGAGCCTTCACACTTGCTGTGGTTTCTCTCGCACAGCTTACTGAGGAACTTAGGAGTTTGAGAAAATGACTGCTAATTAAGTGCCTCTAAGTAATAAGAATTATTGGTAGAAACTGAAAACATATTTGGGTAATAAATAGACTAGAAAAAGGTTAAGTTTGCTATTTTATATCACTGCATTTCTTTTTGTCTAAGTATAGAAGCCAGACTTACACTAAGGTCCTAGAAGAAGCAAAATGGCTTATAGAGCTCAGATCATTTCCTTCCACAGAAGATGACAGCAGCAGAAGATATACAGGTCCACAAGTGGCACAAGGAAGTGAGAGTTTGATTTCTCCTTAAATTTTACTGTCGAATGTTGAATAAGGAACCCTATGGACTGATGACAGCTTAAGGAGGTATCATTTCCTCTGTTGTTCCATCTTAGGAAGCTGTCACCAGTCTCCCATCACACTGTAGGTGCCATGCCTGACTGGTGACCTTAACTGTGTCCTGAGAAGGTCCAGCAAGGCTCTGTAATGTTCACTGGAGAGTCAGGATTACACTCTAACAGGACATACAGGAATGTGGTAATAAGGTCTGAGTCAAGGTTTTGTCAGATCTAGATGATTAGTAACAGTCACTACTGTCTTCTGGCTAAGAATGTGGATATATTATCAGGGTCCTGCACACAAATTTATCACAAGTGTTAGTTTGCACCATTAACTTATGAAAGACAAAAAAAGGTCATTAATGCCCTCTGACAAATTCTCATTAATATTTACTAGGTTAAAAGCTATATAAAATCAAGTTCATCGTGAGGAAAAAACCCAGACAAAAACCAAAACTGTTTTTCTGTACATATCATATGTGACAAAGTATTAAAAGTTAATGAAGCTGGGAAAGTTAAATGGATTTCTTTTTTACTATGGTTGAAACTGTCTTTTACATTTCAACTACTTAACAAAAAGAAGGTAGGCCAATCATGGCCAGTGGCTCACACTTGTAACTCTAGCTATTTGTGAAGATGAGATCTGAGGAAAGTGGATTATAGCTAGACCAGGTTAGAAAAATCTGTGAAATTTTGATCTCCAATTAACCATTCAAAATCAAGAAGTGAAGGTTGGTTCAAGTCATAGATGGCTACCCTTGAGTTAAAAAAACTAAAAGTCAGCTCCCTGAGTTCAAGCTCCATTATACACACACACACACACACACACACACACACACACACCTATTTTATCTCAAAAATAGCCAGTGACCAGGAAACAGAAACAAGATGATATTTTTCTTTGTTTTCTTTCATTTTTGTCATGTTTCTTCATTTATCTCTCTTTGAGAAGTGAAAGGGGTCATATTAAAAGTGAGACAAATGATGAACATGTTCAACAGTGATATTCAATTGGTACTATATTGAAAATGACCTATGCAACTTGTTTGTGGGGGAAAGATGGGAAAATGAAGAGATGAAGGGAAAGGGTAATATTATCCAAAAAGAAATGCATTCAGGGAAGTAGTGTCATTCTTTAGCAATAGATCTCAGAGACAGTGCACAGGCCCTTGATTCAAGCCTGATTACTGACTGAAACAAAAACAAATACAAAAGAAATGTAGTCATTACCACACGTATGTAACTATCCCTTCTACAGCAAAATAATGATAAGAAGAAGAAGAAGAAGAAGAAGGAGGAGGAGGAGGAGGAGGAGGAGGAGGAGGAGGAGGAGGAAGAGGGGAAGGAGGAGGAGGAGGAGGGGAAGGAGGAGAAGGAGCAGGAGGAGGAGGAGGAGGAGGAGGAGGAGGAGGAGGAGGAGGAGGAGGAGGAGGAGGAGGAGGAGGAGGAGGAGGAGGAGGAGGAGGAGGAGGAGGAAGTTAATAAAACCAAACCAGTGAGAGAGAAAAATTGAGAGAGCAAGGGAAGGGGTGATATTTCAAAAAAGAAATATATCCATACCTGACTTATATGACTATAAACTCTGTGTAGCTCATATTTGTAATAAAAATACAAAGAAAAAACAGAAATATAGTGCTGGAGGCTAATTCAAATGGAAGATCTGACTAATATGTATGTGATACCAAGTTCAAAACCCATGATCAATTTCGCCTTCAAAAATGGCTCTTCTCATCATGTGTGCTTTTCCTAGCTTATGAGAAGGGGTGCAAACAGTTAAAGAGAGAGAAAAATAAGCTGTCAGGCACAGAACTGTGCTTTTAAGGAGCAGTACTTGCTAGAACACGTGCTGACTAGAACAGATGATGACTCCATGTTTTCTGAAATAAAGAGACCTAGTTTAACTTGAATACAGGCTCCACTGTATATGAGATAAGGACTCAAAATTAACTAAAATCTCTGGAGCTCAAAGTCTTAATAGTTAAAATGAGCATAACAATACATATCTCACATTATGAGATCTGGATGTTATCAAATCTGGAGTGGGTTTTATCTTATGTGTGTGTGAAACACTCAAACACTGCTGGAAGAAGTATAAACTGGCATGATGTTTACTAAATTACTTAACAGTAATACAGCAACTATACCGACTCCTGCCTGTTATCTTACAAAGAGGCTGAGAAAAGAGGATCAAGGTTCTAAGGCAGAACAGGAAAATGGGTCAGACTCATCTCCATTGACCTCTAAAAGAGCTTGAGGTGGAGATTGGTTCAAGTTGTAGAGTGCTAGACTTGAGCAAAAATCTCAGGAACAGTGCCCAGGCCCTGAGTTCAAGCCCTAGGACCAGCAGAAGCGCCCGCGCGTGTGTGTGCACACGCGCGCGCGCGCACACACACACACACCCACCACAAACACACATACACAAACACACACACAATTTTGTATGTTCCTATCACCCCACTTAACAATACTTTCCCATTTCCAAGCTCACCAGTTGTTGTTGTTTTGTTTTGTTTTAAAAGGGACTTGCTGTGTAGCTCAGGCTGCTCTTATGCTTACAATCCTTCTGGGTGCTGTGATTACAGGTATGTGTACCATAATTGGCTTCACTCAGTAACTCTATCTATAACATTTTTTGCAAGAAATTCATTCATACTCATGAAGATATGTGGCTTAAAGCTGTTCATATTAATATTCTACTATACAAATATAAATAATATAGCTGGACATGGTACTATACTAACACATGGTAATGCAGACAGAATTAGGAGTTGAGGAAAGCCAGATTTACACTGCAGAACCTTGTCTCCAAGGAAAGAAATTCTATAAATATAAATCTACTCTGAGACATACAATATGCTAAATTAATATAATGGAACATATAGATTATTGTTAATGGAAATAAAATCTTGGCAGAAATTTTAAATACATACATATGTATATATATTTAAATTTGAAGAAATAAAATTTCAAGTGGTATTATCTGCATTTTTCAGTCTGTCACCTACCTATTTACTCACACATTGATTTCTGTTTAGTCTTCACAAAATACTGTTCTCTCACATAAGTACAAAAAAACTGCATAACAAAAAGTACAAAAAAGTGCATTATCATAAATGCAAGTGTAGTTTATTCCCTACCATGATAATTTGGAGAAAACATGCATTAAGCTAATGGCATTGAATACTGCTCAAGAAGGGGACTCAAAGAGAATGTAGATTATGTGTTTGTGTGTGTGTGTGTGTGTGTGTGTGTGTGTGTGTGTGTGTGTGTGTTCCATGAGTAAATAATGGAGTCAGAAGTGAACTAATATTCCTGTTTAGTCTTTTTGCTCAAAGCTGACACTCTACCATGAGAGCCACATCTCCACTTCTGGATTTTGGTTTCTCAATTGGAGAAATATCTCAGATTCTTCTGCATAGGCTGTTTTAAACCAGGATCCTCCGATTTTTACCTCTAAAGTAGCCAGGTTTTAAAATATGAGCCATAGGTGGACAGCAACTACATTAATATTTTTGCATGTTTGAATGAATTTTAGAGTAAGACATATATGTTACTTTTGAGAATTGAGAATGTAGGACAATAGTAATTAATAATTAAGAGATCATAAAGCAAACAAACCTGAAAATAGAATTTAGCTGAGAATAATATGGAATAAATCAAAATTACCCATGACAGTTTTCAGTCTGTGCACAGAAATGATTGCATTGTTGGAGCCCAAGGCCATCAGATAGCTAAGCTCCAGCTGGCTTCTATGCTCATGAGGCCAGCTAGTGCTATTCACAAGAATGTGATGTTGTTGGATGGCAGGGATCAGCTTCAAGTTCAGAACCTGAAATATTTCTATTGATCTAGAAGTGGAAACACAGCAGGACAAGAATGTGATTAGAAGTGCTGAATGCAAAAACCACAGACTCCAAGGAAGACAGAATAACTCTTTCTATATCTGAAACAATATTCTCTCACAAAGAATCCTGAGCCGAATATGGTGGTCAATGTGTGTAATCTCTGAATTTGAGAGGATGATTTAGAAGTTAGCTTGAGACCAGCCTATGTTTTAGGCCAACAGAAGGACACATAGTAAAATGCTATCTTAAAACAACAACAACATTGTAAAGCTGGTTTTGACATGACATTTTGTACTTCTCATTGTTGCAACAGGTCCACCTGAATCCTTAAACGACTTGGGAGGGGGGGTATGATTGGGTGGGGGGGAGGGGGGAGGTTGGGAAGGGAGGTGAAGGGTAAACAAAGGAGGAGGCTGCAATGCTTGGTAAGAAATGTATGCATTATCCTGCCCATGTAATTGTAACCCCTCTGTACAGTATGTTCTCAAATAAATTAAAATTAAATTAAAAACAACAACAACAACAGTCCCAATAACTGGGAATATGGTTAGTTGTAGAGTGCTGGCCTCGCATGCATGAAGCACTTGATTTGATTACTCAGTATGATATAAGCAGAAAAATTGGAATTGGTAATGTGGCTCAATTGGTAGAGTGCTAGTCTGGATCAAAGAAGCTCAGGGATAGGGCCCAGGCCCTGATTTCAAGCCCCAGTCTGGCAAAATTTAGCAACAACAGCAACAACCAAATGCAAAGTGCTGTTTGTTGAAATAAATATGTTGAAGAATTGTTGATGCTCACTAGAAAATTGTGCTGTCGCCATTCATAATGAACTTTGTTAGAAAAAGTAAAATAAATTAATGAAATATTATCTGGCATTAGACAGGACATAGTGAGATCTAAAAATGATAGCTGCCTATGGTGACTTGACACAACTAACATTACAGATACACTTTCTAGATTGTAATTTTTAAGGATACAATCGTGGGTTTTTTCTTTTTCAAAATAATTATACTGCCGGGGGCCAGTGGCTCACCCCTGTAATCTCAACCCTCTGAGTAGCTAGGATTATAAGCATGCACCCCTGGCAACTGGCTAAAATAATTGCTTACCTGAGACAGAAGCCAGTTAGTATTAATTGTCAATCATGTTTAACTTTGTAAAATAAACTTTACTGAAAAGCCTTACAGTAGAAATAAGGAATAAAATGTGTCTGTTTGTTAAAAAGTTCTTACTAAAAGCTACATATTTTACTTGATTTTTTTCTTTCAAAATTGTGTTTTCCAGAATCATACCTTATCTTCCCTTGCTGTTTCTTTCATTTATTTCATACAGGCCCACAGCTTCTTCAACTATCATTTATGTGAAGAGCTTACACATATCTATTTTCAGTCCAAATTCCTTGTATGCATCTATCATACACATATTCAACTGCCATAAAAACTTGTGAAATAATAATCACCCATTTCCATTACTGGATATTAATGTGTGAGTAAAATTTAGGAAAACAAAGAATAACATCAATAAATATAACTAGATTTTAATAGTAAGGTTAAACATAAATTCAATATTGATTATTTTCTGAGCAATTTAATAAAAACCTCAAGGAAAAGAAATCAACTATTTTGAGTGCTGATATTGTGGTTTAAACTAAGGATCTTAACTTCTCACTTAAGCTTTTTCCCTAGTGGGTGGTGCTATATACATGAACCGCAGCTCCCCTTCCAACTTTATTTTGGGGATTATATAGAGATAAGAATCTCATGGAATAAAAATTCAGCTGTGTCCCTATCTTGGGGTTCATTTCAATTAACATCATCTTTAATGGTCATATGGTACCATGTACTAGTTATTACAAGTAAAGGAAACTATGGGACCTATGTTTATTTGGGCCTGGAATATTTCACTTAATATAATTTTTTTTCACATCTTTCCATTTCCTTACAAATGGGAAATGTCATTTTTCTGATAGAGGCATAGAATTCCATTTTATATATATATATATATATATATATATATATATATATATACACACACACCCACACACGCATATATATACATATACATATACACACACATATATATATACATATATGCATATATATATACATATATGTATATATATATATATATATATATCACATTTTCTCTTTTTTATTGGGCAAATACCATACAGAGGGTTTGCAATTACATGGGCTATGTAATGAGTACATTTCTTATCAAGAATTGTTGCCTTCTCCTTTGTTTCCCCTTCCCATCACTTTGCATTCCCCCCCACCCCTCGTCCCCCCACCCCAAGCCACAGTAGTAATGTTAGTTTTTCAACATAATATCTTAAACATCTCATTGTTGCAATGGGTCCACCTATATCCCTATTTAAACAATTTGGTTTTCCCTTCCCCTCCACAAATTATACCACCATAAAATACAGTGAAAACAGGGGTTATACTGTGGGGGAGGGCCATACAAAGCAACAAAAAAATCATCTTATAAATATGTTAGAAACAAGCAAAAGAAAGAAAAAAAAAGTTTGAAGCCTTATCTTGGGGTTCATTTTGCCTCACATCAACTTACCTGACCTTTTCTACTTGTCTCAGACATATACTAGTTATTGCAAATAAGGGAAACCCTGGGACATAAGTTTCTTGGGGCCTGGTTTATTTCACTTAATATAATTTTTCCAAGTCTTTCCATTTCATAACAAATGGAGCTATGTCATTCTTTCTGATGAGGCATAGGATTCCATTGTGTATATATACCACATTTTCTTGATCAGTTCATGTACTGAGGGGCACCTGGGTTGGTTCCATATCTTAGCTATAACTGCCAAGACAGCCATCTACCATCTCAACAAATGAGCTGGCCATCGTGATTTACATCTGAAATCCTAGCTAATTATGTGGGAGGCATAGGTAATAAAGTCTCAGTCAATCTAAGATCACACCTGTGCAAAAAGTGCAAGACCTCAAGCAAATTATATGGACTAGAAGTATGGCAACATTGGTTGAGCTGCTTGGTGCTATACAACAAAAGTCCTGTCTAGCAAGCAGAGAACTCCTAGATAGAACCCTAGTAATACTCCTTTCTTCCACCAAAAAACCTAAATAAGTTTGTCCTATTTGAACATCTAATTTCAAGGCCACTGACAGATCAGAGATTGTGACCTTCTCTTTAAAACCTAACTTTCACCCTAATGATAATCCAATTCTAATGTTTAAGGAAGATACTCTAGTTTTTAATCATTCTATTGAATATTCCAGTTTTCACTCTGGAAATGAGTTTCAGTTTGCTCTAATTCCCACAAATTTTCTGACTCTACCACTAAAGTTATCTTGTTCCCTCACATGAGCCATTATATTACTTGTCCTCACGTTCTCTTATCAGGAAAAATACTGTAGTTTCCATTGATTCTACCTTTACCTGAACCACTGTATCTGAAAAGTTTCAGATTTACTTACCATCTGGTCCATTACTTACCGCTAACTCTCAACCTAAACCTGGCTGGAAAACTCTCATTAATCACTACAAGAATGATCACTGAGAAATACATATAATGATAATGTCTTAGTTATTATTCAGCCTCACATATTTGCTTCTACTTGTTAGTGAACACAATTTTATACTAAAAGCTTTCTTATTCGTAACAGTAAATAAATCAGAAGAAAATACTGATCCTAATCTTAATCCAAATTATATGGCAATGCTAACACTAACACAAGTACACTAGTTTTCACTCACCCTTCCAAACATAAGTTTCAATTTTTTCCAATATCTTAGTCATTTTCTAACACTAAACTTAATCTTTCTTAACTGGAACATTGAGAATAACCATCAGCCTAATTGTAAGAAGATTCATATATTAATAGCAATACTCTAGTATACATTCATTCTAATTCTTACCAGGCATATATTAAAATTTACCTTCAATTTGACCCTCATTTTTTTTCTCCTTTACTCTAAGCCTAACCATGGCTGGAATCCTAACCATAACCTTGACAGTACTCGTATCCCAATTCTAAAATGTATGAAAAATGCTCGTTTTGTGCAAGCCTAACTGAAATTCCACTGGTAATTCTTGAAATAAATTGCAGGTTTTCTGTAAACCCTACAGATTTTTTCACTCTTAACTCTGAATGTATTTTGTTCCATAATAGGAATCATTATACCCATTGATCTCAACCCCTGATATTGTGAAATGCATTGTACTTCCATTATCCCAGCTTTTCCTAAATTCCTAGAACCTAAAAAGTTTCAGCTTTACTTAATGTTTAACATTTCTTTTTTTTTTTCTTTTTGTCGGTCGTGGGGCTTGCACTCTGGGCCAGGGCATGATCCCTGAGTTCTTTACCTCATAGCACCGCTTTTGTGTTTTATGGTGGTTAATTTGAGATAAAAATCTCATGGACGGTTTTGCCATTTTTTAAGTTCTGTGTTGATTTCCTTTTTCAAGATTTTAAAGTTTTCATCATAGAGGTCCTTCTCTTCTTTAGTTAAGTTAATTCCTAGGTATTTTATTTTTTGTGGGGCTATTACAAATGGAGTTGCTTTCCTAATTTCAGCCACACTTTTCTCATTGTTGGCATACAGAAAAGCCATTGATTTTTGGGGGTTAATTTTATAACCTGCTACTTTGCCAAAGTTTTGAATCAGTTTGAGTAATTTGGGAGTGGAGTCTATGGGATTCTTTAAATACAAGATCATGTCATCTGCAAAGAGGGAGAGTTTTATTTCTTCTTTCCCTATTTGGATCCCCTTTATGTCTGCATCTTGTCTTATTGCTGTAGCTAGGCATTCTAATACTAGATTGAAGAGGAGTGGAGAGAGTGGGCATCCTTGTCTTGTTCCTGAGTTAAGAGGAAATGGCTTTAGTTTTTCACCATTGAGTATAATGCTGGCTGTAGGTTTGTCATATACAGCCTTTATTGTATTGAGGAATGTTCCATGGATTCCTAATTTTTCCAAAACCTTCATCATGAAAGGGTGTTGGATCTTGTCGAATGCTTTTTCTGCATCTATTGAGATAACCAAATCTCATGGACTTTCCTGCCTGGGCTACCTTTGAACTGTGATCCTCAAAAACAGCTTCCTGAGTAACTAGGATAATAGGCGTGAGCCACTAGTTTAACACATTTCTTTACTCTATCCTCAACCCCGGTTAACCAGAAACCTAATCCAAATCACATTCTGATTTAACACCAAATGGCTAATGTAAGGAAAATTGTCTAGATTCTATTCAATCGCACATTTTTTTTTGGCTTCTATTTCTTATTGGAAAACTAAAATTTACCGTAAAGCTTATCCTTCCCTAACCCTAATGGGAACAAAAAAGTATCTCTCACTTTAAACCAAATTATATCTGAATGTTTAAAGTAACACAGACTGGTTTTCATTCATTCTTGCCATTCATTCTTCTTAAAATATGTGGCAGTTTTACACAATGTCTTACATGTTTTTCTCATCCTAACCCAGCTCTAACTGGCACACATTTCCTAATCCTAAGCCTAGATGTAACCAAATCATCATGTTAATAGCAAGCCACTTTTTCATATTTATCCTAACTCTTGCTCAGCCTGTAGGTCTAAATTTTACTTGCATTTTGAATATATTTTTAAGTGTTTTTCTATTTCCAGTCAGGTTTTATTGTTCATATGTTCTTTCTCTATAATATCTAGGCTATCTTCAATCCCCGAGATTCGATCTTCTGCATGGTCTAACCTGCTGTCAAGACTTTCTACTTTGTTTTTTATTTCTTTTCCTTCTAATTTGTCAGCTTTGATGGCTTCAAATTCTTTGTTGAAGCTTTGTTATAGATCTTGTATGGACTTCTTTACTTCCTTAATTTGGTGTTCAGTGTTTATTCTCAAATCACTTAGTTGATTGGGTTTGGTTTCCTTGGACTCCCATTCCTTCTGTTGGGTTCCATTCAGCATTCCCTTTGTGGTCTCCCTAACTTCCTTCAGCTCTTTGTTAATGGATCCCATGAATGCATTTAGTGATCTTTGTGTATTGTCATCCTGCTCTCTCAATTCCTGTCTTACTCGTTGCTTAGCTTCCTCCCGTTCATGCCATTCTTGTAGTTCTCTTTGAGTGTTCTTAGCCTCTTCACGCCATTCCTGCCATTCTCTTTGAGCATTCTCCAGCTGCTCACGCTGTTCACCTTTTCTCTTGCCTTTCTCTGTGAGTATTCTGAAGCTGCTCACCGACAAATCTTGGCGGAGCTGCTAGCTCCAATTCAGGTCTTGGAATAAAACTAGAGTCATTTAGCAGGTCACAAGAACTTAATGGCTTGACCTGCCAAACTCAGTTCCACCCAGGGAAAAGTCACCCAGTTCGGGCGCCAGCCCTAGGAGTGGCTATTTTCACGGGTTAATCAGAGCCAGAAGCTGCCCTTCCCTTTAGCGGCCTCGACATCAGTAAACAGAAACCCTGGGGGTGGCTCCAGTCTGGGTTCTGTGAGTTTCTCACAAACTAGAACTCAGGAAAAGCTACTGTTTGCTGAAAGGCCTCAACTCTACACAGAACCTAGCCTCATCACAGCATGTCCAAACTTGAGGAAAAAGCCATCTCCCTCTTTTGTGATACTCAAAGCACACTCCCCTCCCATTGAACTAACAGGGGAGGAGGATTGCAAAATCCTGGGTAAAGCAGAGCATTTTTCTGCCTGTCCAAACAAACTGACTTAAGAAACCAACCAAGCCACAGGACCACAAGCAGACCAGAGACTCCAACAAGAGGCTGATGACAGACACAAGGGAGATACAGGATTTTTCCCAATCCTCCTCCAAAAAATCAAAGAACTTTTTTTTCCCTCTTGTTCTTTTTTTTATACCTTTTACAAAAATTTTTTTCTTTTCTAAAACTTTTTTTAATTTTTAACTTTTTTCAAAAAAAATTTTTTCTAGTAGCTTTTTTCCCCCTCTTATAATCTTTATTTTCGGGAAACATGTGTGTGTGCATTTTTCTTTCTTTTTTAAAAAATTTTTCTTTTTGTTTTTTGCTTAGCTCGACTGAAATTCTGATGTTTTTTTTCTTTCTTCCTTGTCCTTCTCACCTTTTCCTCTCTTTTGTTCTTCTTTATGGGACTTAATTGTTGTTCTGCACATCCTCACATAAACCCGTAGTTGACTATTAGACCCTATTCCCCATTATGTACACACTTAATCCACAAATTTATTACTCAATTCAAAACCTCTGAGACTCAAATTACTTAATAGCAATACTACTTCTTAATACCTATATAATATTTTAAGTATTTTTATTTTTAAATTTTTCACATCTCCTTTATATCCCTCCCCTTCTCTCATTATATTCACGTTCTTTGAATAGTTTCTTATCGTATCTGCATATTATTAATTTTTATTTTTCTATTTGTTCTGGTCTCTTTTTTTCCTTTCTCTTTCTTCTTGTTTTCTCTCTCTCTCTACTTTCATCCTATACAACCTATTTCCTGCTTTGAGACTAGGACTTAGTTAAGTTAACTCTCCCTGTACCTTCCTACATCACTCTATTCCTACTTTTTATCCACATATCTCCCTAACCCTAATAATTTCTGGTTTTCCAAATTCTTCTTTGTGTTTCATAGCCCATTAATATATAGTTGTTTGATGTTGAATAGAGGTATCTGTTGAACTAGATTGTATCTGCAGAGTATGGACTGTGCAAATTCAGACTTTGGTTGATGCTTGCCTTAAGTTAGTGTTCTAGCACAAAACTGGTGTTACTTTCATCCCAAATGAGTAGAGTAAGCCGTAAAACCACAAGAAAAATGGTAAGTCTGGGTATCTCCACTCCCACTCATGATAATCAGGGGACAGAATAGATAATGGATAATCCAGAGGAGAGTTCCAAATAGCTCTACAAACACTGCTGGCAAACATGATAAATGAAAAGATTGAAAACATACAAAGAACTCTGTATGAGCGTGAGAGGGAGAGAGAGGAGGCAATCCAAAGGTTTATACAGGAATATCATGAGCGTGAGAAAGCTATTCTTCTCTTTTTTGACTCTCACAAGTTTATATCTTCAAATCTTTTCTTCAGGTCAAATAATTGTCTCTGTTTTCTCCAATGTGCTCTTCTATGTGCTTTTAACCTCTTGGTTGGTTTTGACTGGCACATAATGGAGATTCAGTCTTTTATAAGCCTGGGTTTTGAGATAGAAGTGTGTGAATTTTTCTTTGCCACATTTCTTCGTAAGTGCAGAGGGCTGCTTTTTAAATTGAACATAGTTATAATTCAGAGCCCCAAGCTCCTTTGCGTGTTACTCCAGAGATATGAACACATTTTCCAGGTGCTTAATGTGATTACATAACCTGCTATTTCCTATCTTTCTCCTCCTTGGACATTCCTTTTCCCAATGTCCATTTTGCTTTCAATAAGCACACTGATCTAGTCCTAGAGGTTCCCTACTACCATTTGCAAATGAATTGTACTGTCTTTGCCAAGGGTCTCTTGATCTCTATTGTGGTGCTCCTATCAAAACTCAACCCACTTTCTTAGAGTCTTTTTTATCCAGGGTATCTCTGTTATCAAACACCTACTGGGCAATTACTTCCAACTTAGAATGCACCTTTCCCTCAAAACCTTCTAAATTTTGAAGGTTTTTTCTAATATCTGGGGCTGACTGGGTAACAAAGGCCATATTTAGGGCTCTTTGATTCTCCAGAGCTTCAAGATCTATAGGTCTATATGTCCTATAGGCTACTGGGAGACGTTCCAGAAAAGCATTAGTGTGCTCACTGGGCAACTGTACCATCTCACTCACCTTAGATTGATGACTTGGCTTTCTAGCCACTGAGGTATCCCTGCTAATCAAACCTAGCAATAATAGGTAAGCACTTCCATACCTCGATCACTGTTAGTCTCAGCTTGGGTAAGTCTGTGGAAAGACTTGCTCCTAATGGTCTGGTTAATAGTGGGGCTACTGTCTGGTCCAAGGACTACTTTCAAGTCATCGAGCAGGATTCACTCCCTTTTCTACCAGGTGAAAAGCACCTGTAAATTTGCTGACACTCATTCTGGATGTGCTTATGTGTAAAAATTACTGTCTCTAATGAAATAATGAGCCCCTGGTTTTTTTGTAAAAATGATGGAGTTTGCTGTTCCCAGTTATACAAGTCACTAGTTGTAAAGGGAACATATATTAAAAATGGGGCCTGCCCCCCATCTCCTTCATGTTCCTGTCTCAAGGATAATAATGGTAACATACCACATTGTACGACCTCAGGCTGGTACACTTTTGGTATGGGAGGACTTAACATTACAGGTGCTGATGGCAAAGAATAGGAGAGAGAATACCTCAATGCATCTTCCTCTGAGGGACTCTATAAGCCTTGGGGAGAATATTTTTTGGATATAGGAACTTTAGTCCTTGTTCTCCCATCCTGAGAAAAAGAGTAAACAAAGGTGCATACAGGACACAGAGAGAGCTATCAGCATACACAAACAGACCAATAGCCACAGACACTTAACTTACATGTCCCATACCTCTGAATGTTGACCTCTACAGGAGGTCTCAGATGACAGAGATAATGTCCCAGATTGCCTCTTGAGGAAGCCACAGATGACCTCTGGAAAATGTCACATATGTCCTCCCTAGGAGGCCCTAGATAATCTCTCATGGAGGTTCCAAATGTCTCCCCAAGGAAGTGTCAGATGACCTCCAATGGAGGTCCCGGATGTCCTCTCAATGAGGCTGAGATTACCTCTCGAATAGCTCCCAGATGGCCACTCAAAGAGGCCATATATGAACCCCAGAGGAAGGTCCAGATAACCCTCTTGAGAAAGTCACAGATGACCTCCAGGGAAGGTCCTATATGGCTTCTCAAGGAAGTCTCAGATGATGTCTGAAGATGGTCATACATTTCTCATCAAGGTAACCCAAACTGACCTCCAAAAGAAGTTTCAGATGACCTCAAGAGGTGGTGCTAGATTGCTTCTTAAGGAAGCCCCAAAGACTACTTTTGAAGAGGTCTCAGGTTGCCTCCTGAGGAAGGCCCAGATGACCTCTGGATAAAGTCCAAGATGGCCCCTGGAGAAGACCCTAGATGACATCCATGGTAGGTCTCAGATGGCTTCTCAAGGAAGTTGCAGATGTACGCTTGATGAGGTTCCAGATGGCTTCCCAAGGAAGCCCTACATGACCTCTCAAGGAATTCCCAGAAGTCACAAATGACCTCCAGATGGGGTCCCCAAAACAGGCTGGCAAGCTTTCCCAGACACACCCTTAGAGGAACCTAAACAACTTTTGTCAATGTTGGTCCTCCAGAGACAAACACTCGAAGTAGACTCTTAACCCTGAGGGTGGACACTTTCACCTATGGGGATTTTTCCCTGGGGCCACAGCCTGATGCTATCTGTGGAGCACATGGGCAGCAAAGATGGCGCTGAGAGGGGATTGAGTGGGCAGAGCCCAATTGATCTTCTGATCAGTGCGTAACCAGCCCGTGAAGGCTCAGGTGCTTGTTAGGGTGTGACCTTGACAGTGATTGGTTCCTCTTCCTCCCTTGCCATGCCACCTGCCCTTTTTGGCTTTAAAAAGGGCTGCTCTCTGTTAATAAATGAGTTTTCTACCTGTTGGATTTGGCTCCCTGATGTGTCTGATTGTCTCCCGGGCTGAGGGAAGCTGGGGAATGGGCAAGCGCCACACTTACCTTTCCTCGGACCCCGACTGTCTTTTGTGGGATGGACGAAGACCCAACATCTGGCCCCCAATGTGAGGCTCGAAAGGAAAAGATACCTGCCGAGGCTAAGCGGTCTCTTGGGGTAAGTGAAACCCTAAATATGGGTAATGATATATCACAGAAGAAGGAGGAAGAAGCAACATTAGGCCTAGAAGGAGTACAGGAGGAGTTGGGAAGTGAGAAGGAAAAGGAAAGGGTCAAATCAGATCGAGAACGCACTGAAACGTGCACAGTGGAAGTCAAAGCGAGGGTAAAAATTACCCCCTTTTACCCAGCTGATACTGACGGTCCTAGGCCCCCTCCCTATTCCCCCAATTGGATTGGAGGTACAGTGCCCTACGAGACCTATGAGAGGGACTTGCAAGACCCAGACCCCTATCAACATTCCATGGAGGGGCCAAGGGCCGGGAATAACCTACTTGGAGACCTCCTCTGGAAAGGAAGGGCCACTCAAGAGCCCAGACTTTAGGAAACAGGATTCACTTCCCCAAGCATATCCGGTCAATCTGGCACCAGGAGCTAACAGACCCTTGAAATTCTATCCATGGGAAGCTAAGGATCTTAAAGAGCTCCGCAAGGCAATGGCAGAGGATGGTCCAAACTCTCCCTGGGCCCAGACCTTATTATAAGACATTGCCTATCACCCGTGTGTCCCTAAGGACTGGATGGATGTGGCCAAAGCCATTCTTACTACTTCTCAGTTTATTAAATGGTGTGCTTTCTTTAAGAAGGAATGCAGAGTGTGAGCGGAGAGTAACCAGCAGGCTGAACCAGCGATACCTATTACTTATGCCATGCTAGCAGGGACGGGGGAAGGGTACTCCACCGGCATCCAACAGGCCGCAATACCTGGCCCGTACTGTGACCAGGTGAGGCAGGCAGGACTTGACGCGTGTTACAAACTAGATGATGGGCCCACTGAGTCCCCCATGGCAGGAGTGAGACAAAAACCGGGTGAGCCTCTACCTGATTTCATAGACTGAGTCCAACAGAGTGTTCACTGCAAGCTGCCGGCAAGGAACCTCCGAGATCATTTGTAAAGCTGCTGCTCTAGGAAGGGATGAATGCAAACCACTGCATGGCCTGCGTGGGATTGAGTGAGAGTTCCCTGAGCAGATGGGTGGTGGCCTCATAGGATGTGAGAATGCAACAGCACCAGTCCCAATCACTAGCTTTAGCTTTACAGGCTCAGGCATCTACAATGACTGAGGCTATTACTCAGGCACTGGCAGCCCAGGGCCAAGGAACCCCAAGACCATCTGGGAGAGGGACTTGTTTTAAATGCAGGCAGGAGGGGCACTTTAGGCGGGACTGTACACAACAATCCCCCGCCAACCAGCTGGGGGGAGCCAGACTGCCCCCTACACCCTGCCCCAGGTGCAGGAAAGAATACCATTGGAAAAAGGATTGTCGATCCAAGTTTGATTTAGATGAGAAGCCTTTTCACTAGGGGAGGGGCATTCTCCAGCTCCG
The DNA here is from genome assembly GCF_019054845.1 of Dipodomys spectabilis. NCBI lineage: Eukaryota > Metazoa > Chordata > Mammalia > Rodentia > Heteromyidae > Dipodomys > Dipodomys spectabilis. Next base: position 4,297,318 of record NW_024870793.1, read on the forward strand.
TTAACTCAAGGAGGAACCCCCTCTGCTGTGAGGCCCAGGCAGCCTCATGGCAAGGCAGCTCAGGTCCATTGGACTGTCCCCCTGGTGGACGGACTCCGCCCTAAAATGAGTATTCTCATAGGCGGAAAGAGGTTTCACTGCTTAATTGACACAGGGGTAGACCGAACCACACTCAGGGAGGAGGAAGTGCCCTTGGACTGGAAGCTTGCACCTGGGCCCCCGATATTGGGGGTAGGGGGCAACTCCCAGTACAAAGAGACGGTTGCCCTTATGACATGGACTAGCCCAGATGGAGAATAGGGAAAGATACACCCTTTAGTGGCAAAGAACCTCACTGCCAATTTACTAGGGCAAGACATGCTAAGACAAATGTATGCCGTGGTCACTACAGACCATCGAGCATCATATGATGATATCCTGGATGGGGAAGAAGCACAAAGGCTTAAACAGGATCTAGAGGGAATTAAGGAAAGGGATTTTTTTAAACTTTCATAATTACAGAGAAGAACATAGGGGACCTGCTCGGGTGCACCCCCAATCCTAAAGGCCACTGCCCCCCGAACTTGAAGCCCTCCACCTTCTGGTGGAGGAACAGATAAACCTCGGCATATTCGCCCTTCTATAAGTTCTTGGAACACACCCGTATTTGTTATTCAAAAAGCCACCGGGGCTTGGCATATGCTCCATGACCATAAGGTAAATGAAAGGATGGAGCTAGTAGGAACTCCCCTAAGAGGCATGCTCTGTACTCCTGCTATACCTTCAGAATATACCTTGGTTGTGATAGATATTAAAGATTGTTTTTCTTCTATCCCTCTGCATCCAGATGACTGCGAGAAGTTTGTTTTCTCCATCCCTTCTCTTAATTTTTTCCCAGCCTGATCGGAGTTTTGAATGGATGATGCTGCCACAGAGAATGGCCAATAGCCTGGCCTTTTGCCAACAATACTTGGCCACACTTTTAGGGCCTGTGCTGGGTTCAGATACCTCCCTTGCCTATGCCTACATGGATGATATAATTCTGGAGCACCGAGACCCAAGCTGCCTGGAGGGCCTTCTGGCCCAGGTTCTAGCCATATAAAAAAGGGGTTTTTACCATAGCCCTTAGTAAAATTCAAACTGTAGCTCCTTTTAAGGTGTTCGGGATCCACTTTACCTTGACTCAGACCAGTCCCCTTAAGCCTTTGCTGGATATTCCAGCCTCTCTGACTGTAACCCAACTTCAGAGTCTTTTAGGGGAAATCAGTTGGCTGTTGCCATGGGTCTCTGTCCCTAAAGATAATCTTGTGCCCTTATTTGCCCTGCTAAAAGATAGGATGCCACAAGAAGTTATTACAATTACAATAAAAGGAAATGCTGGCCGTAATTATGGCCCTTCAGGACTTTCAAAAACCTTTTAATTTGTATTCTGATAGCCAATAAAAGAAAAAAGGGGGAGTTAGCCCCCATATACAGTTACAGATAGCTTTGTTTACCATCAACATTTTAAAATTTTTCAAAAGGGGCAACTGAATCCAGATTTCAGAAGCACTGGGGACAACTAAACCCTAAGCCCCAAGTGAAAGTCAGGTGGAAGGACCCCCTGACACAACAATGGAGAGGACCTGACCCCCTAGTTACTATGGGCAGGGGATTTGGATGCGTTTTCCCCATAGGGGGGTCCGCTCCCATTTGGATCACTGCCAGGAACCTTAAGTTTTTACCCATCTCCTCTATACAAGAAGATGCCCAAGAATAAGCTAACCAACAAGGAAAGAAAAACAGCCATGGCCAAGGCTTGTGTTTTAAAGACAAAAGCCAGTAAGACAACTACTAACCATCCCCAAGGGCAACCAGCCCTTGAGAAGCTCTTGTATTCTCTAACAATTGCAGATGGCCATACTCCAGCTGTTGGCTGTCCTGACTCCCAATCATGTGAACGGCCCTATAGAATCTGCATCAACCTCAACAGGTGACCTGGGCAGTGATCAACGCTGGCAATGCAGAAATAGTCAATAACACCACAAGAGAAGCTGTCCCTTTGACCTGGTGGCCTCACCTTCATTTTGATCACCACCCTATGGACTGTTTAATATTTTTGTAGGAGTCAATTCTTTTAGTGTTACCTGCTTTAATTGTTCTTTTACTAATTGCTTGTATAGCAACATTGAATCCATATTTATTGATAAACAACCACCTTTTGTTATGCTTCCAATTTAGATCTTGTCCAACCCCACAGGCAAATAGCTGGGTTAGAACAATCTCCACCTCTGGACTCTGAAGTGGCAAAGAGTGATATCGCATCCTTCACTAAGGTTAAAGGACTAGTGACATTTCCTGGCCTGGTAATGGTTTTGCTGATGGTTTTTTCTATGTCTTCCTTGCATGTTACGTGCACTGCAAAACTCTTAAGAGCTTAGCCAGGCAGTTATCAAGCTCCAAATGAATGAATTTCCCCTCCCCCCCGAGAGGAATCGCAGCCAGAGATGGGTAAGAGGGGGTGTCAGTCTGACCAACCTAAGACAGGGCCTTCAGCTTTGCTCTGAAGAAGTTCCAGATGACGGGTAAGGCAGACAAGGCGATCCACCCAACCTAAGACAGGCGGGTTCGCTTCTTTAAACTAAGACAGGGAGATGATTTTGGGAGCCATTGAGAGCTGACATTAAAGCTCAAAGGTCATCTTGACCCCTGTGCTAGCTTAAAGGCATGTACAAGGAACTGGCTTACTTAAAAGACACCGGGTGCCCAGGATTTAATTGAAGTGCTTCAGACATTTCTAACTGTGGTGGGACTGATATTTATTACTGTGCTAGGTGCGGATGTGAGGTAACTGGGACAGGCTGTTGGATCATGCACAAGGGCCCTCCCTATCCTTGTCTGGCGAATCTCGACCCCCAGACTTGCCTGGAACCCCCTGTGTAGCTAATGCTATCCTTACCAATGTAATCCTGTTAAAAAAAACTTTTACAGAGGAGAGAAAAGGATAACTAAATGGGAGGTGGGTCTGCCATTAAAACAAAAAAAAAAAAAGGGGGGGGAATCTGTGGCGCATACGGGCAGCAAAGATGGTGCTGAGAGGGGGTTGAGTGGGCAGGGCCTAATTTACTGTAGAGCACATGGGCAGCAAAGATGGCGCTGGGAGAGAGTAGAGTGGGCAGAGCCCAATTGATCTTCCAATTAGTGCCTAACCAGCCCTTGAAGGCTCAGGTGCATGATAGGGTGTGACCTTGACAGTGAGTGGTTCCTCTTCTTCCCTTGCCATGCCACCTGCCCTTTTTGGCTTTAAAAAGGGCTGCTCTCTGTTAATAAATGAGTTTTCTACCTGCTGGATTTGGCTCCCCGCTGTGTCTGATTGTCTCCCGGACTGAGGGAGGCAGGGAACGGGAGAGAGCAGCACTTACCTTTCCTTGGACCCCGACTGTCTTTCGTGGGTCGGACAAAGACCCAACAGCTATCCAAATTGATTATCTTGATGCGGTTTCCGAAAATTAGGAACTCTGTAGTTCAAGAGAATCCATCGAGATACATTTAATATAATAAATGTTCTCCAAACCACCCCCCCCCCCAAATTATGATATCCAAAGCTCCAAACATCAAAGGGTAAGCCATTTTCCCCTTTCCCTTTGTCTCTCCTTGGCTACAGAACTATACATCCTTCCATGTCTTTCCATTTTGCCCTTCTACCAGTTCCTTCTTCTCTTCAGGCTTCTCCACTCTACACAGGTCTGACCTGCTTTGCCTGGGTCGTCAGTTGCCATCCTTCACCTCCTGCCCCCCTCAACTTCCTCTCCTCCAACGTCTTTCCCCTTCTGCTATCACACCACTTCCTTCCTTCCAGGACTTTTCCCTTTTTCTCTTTCCTTTTAAGAAAATATAAAAATGCATGAAGATGAAATGGTATTATATAAGAAAAAAGTAAACATTCTATAATACATAATAGAATAAATTCAGTAACATTGCAAGGCAACAAGCTAACCTATAAAAATCAGAAGAATTTTCTCATATAGTAAATGTCAACTCAGAAAATTAAATAAGAAAAATAAACCTAAGATATGATTTACTGCAACACAGAAAAAAATCCATTGAAGATACAAAGTCTAGATTCAGAAAACTGGAAGACATTAATGAAATAATTGAAGAAGTAATAAATGAATATAAATAAATATATCAATGTCTTAGAATAAAGATTTTTAAAATGCCCGTCTTTCCATAAAATGCCCTTCCTCCTCAAAGTAATCAACAAATTCAGTAAAATCCTTACTAAAAATCCATTGTTATTTTTTACAGAAATAGAAATAAAATTGAAATTTTTGTAGGCTGTCATAAAGGACTCCAAAATAAAACAAACTAGAGATCACATCATCTGGCTTCAAAATATTTTTTTAAATCTATAGCATCCAGACTTACTGTTTTGGGGCAGAAAGACTGACACAAAGACCAAAGTGACAGGACAAATAGCTAAAAGTTAAAAGTTTGGTGAATATCAACAGCTTTTCTTGTTTTTGTACAAAGAGAACATACAGAAAAAGAGTCTCTTTAATAAATGGTGTTGGGAAAAGTATATGTCCAGATCTACAAAATTTAATACGTAATATAGCATACACAAACATTAGTTCAACATGGGTTGAAAGTCTTCACAGAGTACCTGAAAATATAAAAATAGAGGAAGAAAAACAGTGAAAACACAATTAAAATGATGCATAACAATAGTTTGGGGGAAAGATTGTTGGGATATGATCTCAAAAACATAAATAACAGAGAACAATCAAACATACTTACATCAAACTAAAAATCTTATGTGCAGCAAAGAAATTCATCAATAGAATAGAAAAGCAATTTATAGAGTATGGGATATAGTTGCCAACCATATATCTCATAAAAGAATAATGGTCAAAATATAGAAGGCATTCACAGAAATAAAATGAACTAAACCTGGAAAAGGTCTAACTAGATATCTCTGATTGGAAAAAAAGCAGCTACTAGGTGTATGAAGTATAGTCATACTTCATAAAAATTTCAATTTTAACATATATTTTATTAATATGAAATACTTTGTTTCATTAAACAAATTGTTAAACTTGGGTGAATTTTATTATTATGTCAATTATAACAGTAATGGTTTCTTAAAAATGATCACAATAATTCTCAGGCAGACTGTATATTAAAGAGAAAAGCTGCATTGATTCTAGCATATTGTAACATATCAGAGCCATAAGACAAAGCTAACTCAGCTTATCATACGGAGGAACCAGGACAGGATGATGGTCAAATAACTACAACTACTACTACTAATAATAATAATAATGATAAATAAAACATGAAGTTAATGCAAGCAATCCTAGATACTCAGAAACTAAGATCTTTGTGGACTGGGTTAGAAATGTGATCCTCAGATCTTTGCATCCTGAGTATTAAGGAATACTGACAGGAAATTCCTTGAGACTCATATCCAATTAACTAGCAAAAATACAGAAATGGAGCTGTAACTCATGTAGTTGAACACCAGCATTTTATTCATTACCTAGAAGGAACATTACTCATAAATGAATTTGGTGACTATAATCATTTTTTGAGCTGATGTAAATATCAGCTCAAACATCCTGAAGGATGTCCAGCTGAGAACGAAGAGTTTGAATAAAGTGTTTGAGTAAAATCAAAGTATGATATTGTAATCTGGATTGTCACAAAATTGAGGAAGCCCTATAAAATCTGTGATTTATTTTTCCTCAAAAGGATTCCACCATATTACATTTAACTATGTCATATTACTTCTTCAGCCTTTGTTACCTGTGTGAAGAGAATTTATTCCTTGAAAAAAATCTTAGACTACATTATCCTTTCTCACTTTTTCTTAACATGTGCATTACTTTCTGTTGTTAAATTACCAAACAACCTCTGTTCCTGAGGGCTCACATGACAGTTCCACAATCTAAGGCTAATCCATTTGACCTTTTACATGCTCTTCTTCACAGTTTATGTTCTGTAAATGTTTAATTTAATTCATTTTTTTATTTTATTAACTTGTTTATATTTTGCGAGCCCTAGGTCTTGACTCAAGGCCTGGGTAAAGTCTCTGAGTTTCTATTTGCTCAAGGCTAGCACTCTACCACTTGACACATAGTGCCACTTCTGTTTTATTTCTGTCTATGTGGTACTTAGGAATCAAACCAAGGGCTTCATGCATACTAAGCAAGAACCCTACCACTGAGCCACCTTCCCAACTCCAAAATGTTAGTTTTGAATTCTTCCTCTTTCCATATCTAGATTCATAGGATTCCTTTGTCTTCCTCCTTTCCTTCTGTGACTCTTCATAGGAAAATCTGAAGCCTGAAATACACTTCCCATTTTTCGTGCCCACTTTAGAAAGTCAGTGGAGACTCACGAATCCCTCATTTCTCTGAGCTTTTCTATCTGTTGCAAGATCATTCTTTTTCTAATGATGCATGCCCTGAAACACAGATGGCTCTTGTCCCTAGCTCACAGATGACATATTTTATTGATGTGAAAAGTTAGTCTATATGTTTATAGATGGCGTATAATCCTAGAAAACTAGAATGTTTATGCTAGAGGAAAGTTAAATCATCTGTCCAATTGACACATAAATGAAGGCAGTTACAATACATGTAACCTTGTCTTTCTTAAAGGAAGAGAGCTACTAAATAGCAATGCTGTTTTCAATTATCCTTCTAGACAATAGTCAAGTACAAAATAACAGGACCTCAGTGGCTTTCTACACCAGTCATTGATTTTATATTCATCTGCAAGTTGGGTGCATTTTGATCTGCCTGGCTGAGTTTCTCTGGCCTTATCAGAGCTAGACAGAACTCTTCATTTCAATTGGGTTTTTGTGCCTGTTGTACAGAAGCTAGATTCATAGGATAATGGTTTCTTCAAATATGTTGATAACATGTCAGAACTGAAAATACAAAACACTGGTAAAAGTTAGTAATGCATTTTCAGACCTTGATGCAAATAGATACATTTTAAATCTACTCACATACTCCATTAGACAAAGCAGTCCACACCAGTGAGGCAAAGGACATTGGCACCTACAGGTATAAAAGATCCCTATGACATAATCATAAGCACTATGGAGAAAAAAGAAAAGATAAAGTACACAAAGTAGTCTGTACCAGAAATATCACAATGTTGTTACACAAAAAATGAAGACTCATTACACTCACTCTTTCAAAACAGGTTTGGTGAAATGAAATTTGGGTTTGTTATTTTTAAACTGAATAGTATGATTCTTTGCAAACGGTCTTAAGCTAAGTCACACAAAAAGCATTAAAGATAATGGAGATACTATTGTGAATATCACAAATATGGAGGCAATAGAACATGAGGTTGCCACATGCCTTGGGCTTTTAAGTAATTACTATTAACCCTAAGGAACATTTGGAAACACGTAGAAATATCTTTGATAAATTTTGATAAAGTTTTGAATCATATAGAGACCAGCGGCATTGTGGGACATGGTCCCATGGGTAGAAGAGCTTCCTTAAATAATTATTCAGTCAAACTGTTAGCACTGCTGTAAATTCTATATTCCATATTATTCTTATGCGAAGGAAAAGGGAGAGAAAGGGGTCATTCTATAAACCCCAGGGTGTCTCTTGCCACAATTCTCTTTTCTATGGCATGTAGTTCTAGTGATTGTAGATCGAATTCTTCTATTCTTTAGTAAACTGTAGAAAATGGAAAATAAATCCAAATAAACCACAAACACGGAACATAAACTCATCCTTAATGTTTTTGAAAGTGTTAAGGTGATTTTACCTTTGTGTTAAGTATAATGGAAGAGATCAGATAAATGTCAATAAATCTCTAAGTTCACATTCATTTAGAAATCCTGCTTCCAGAGCTATTGTTGGGGTGCTTGAGTATGTGCTTTGAGTTCCAAAAGACTTCCACAGTCTTGTGTCCATCTCAATGTTTAAAAAGATCTTCAAATGTAACACCTAATGAAAATCATTTGATAAAAATAATATTTAATTAGACACCAATGGCTGGCAATTGTGATCCTAGCTACACAGATGGCTGATATTTGAGGATCATTGTTCAAAATTAGCCTGGGCAGGAAAGGCTGTGAGCCTCTGATCTCCCATTCATCACCAAAAAACCTGGGAATAGAGCTGCACCTCAAGCTGTACAGTTCTCACCTTGAGCAAAAAGGAATCTCAGGCTCAGCACTCAGCCCTGACTAGCTCAGGATTAGCAAGCATACACACACACACACACACATACACACACACACAATTGTTTTGATCTATGATACATATATCAGTTGAATTATGGGAGTAAGTAAATGCAGAATAATTCTAAGAGAGATACTAAATAGTAATTGTAGGACTAATGACCTAATGACTTGCAGTGATTGAAAGCTTTGCTGTTGGAGACACTTATACTTAATCGCACAACATAATGAAAATGGTCTATTTACAGACAACCTGAAACAACTCTACTATTTGCTATCCTTTGTAAACATAATTTTATCATATGGAGTAGTAGATCAATAAAGACCATAGCAGTATATATTTTATGCACTTTTTTATTATGAAGGTGATTACAGAGTGGTCACAATTATATGTCAGAGTACATTTCTTTTTGAATAATGTCACCACTTCTCTCACTCCCTGGTTTTCCCTCCTGTTCCTACCCACAGGTTATATAGTTCAATTTCCACATAGAGTCTAATGAGCACCACTGCTATGTATGTTTTTAATTTAATTTAATTTAATTTAATTTTAATTTATAATAGAAGTTTCAAGAGCCAACTAAGACATTAAGTAGCCAGGCACTGGTGGTTCAAACCTGTAATCTTAGCTACTCAGGAAGCTGAGATTTGAGCATCATGGTTCAAAGCCATCCTTGGCAGAAAAGTCTGTGAGACTCTTATGCAATTAAATCACAGAAAAGCCAGAAGTGGCAAAATGGCTCAAATGCTAGCCTTGAAAAAATAGAGTCCAAAACAGCACCCAGGCCCAGAGTTTGAGCCTCAGGACCAATCTATACTTCCCCAAACAACAACAACAATAACAACAGAAATTAAGGTAAGTATTTGAAATATTATTATTGTGTGAAAGTAGTGGTCCTCAGATGATGCTCTCCAGGAGGCAAAGGCAAAGCTCATTTGAATAATCACTCAGACAGTAGACTTGTTCCAGGAACATTATCAAATCCCTTACTCAGAACTACAGTTAGGTTCATAGCACCAGTTGAGCAAAGATAAAACAGTTGAACCTAACCCTGTTCCTTGTGTTGGCATCCATAGAATGCATGTTTGCACCATTGCAATTCAATTTAAAAGAAGGATCACCTTTCTACTGGGTAGATCTTCAAGTAATACATTTGGAAACACACGTTTGGAGGAAAGAGATGATCTGAAAATCCTGGTGCTCTAAAGGCTCATGATGGACAGCTGGAAAGGGAAGTGGAGATAATGATATTGGAACAGCAGGGAAAGCAGAACTGCCAAGCAACTTACAATAATGAACCTCTAAAAACGTACCTTGGCTTTAAGGTGGTTTTTAATTAAAGAAAGAATGAGGAAGGGAGAAAATGGGAGACTATGCTGGTTTAGAATTGCATGTTTTCATTATTCAGGTAAAAAGATGAACATTGTATGGATGCCAGTTCACTTTCTATGGGAGTGTAAATACTGTTTGAAGGCATATAAAATTTGGAAATAGTAATAGGAAGATTTAAATATGAACAATATTCTGTGATGATTATCCTTTTGGTATTTTGGCAACTGTTTTAGCTAGCATTTTAAATAAGATTGATGTTAATGGTAGCTTTCCACTACAGCTTGAAGTTGCCAATTACTAGAGTCATTGCACCTAAACTGAAAGAGAAATGATCTTCTATCAGAAACAAAATGATCTCTTCTCTCTCTCTCTCTCTCTCTCTCTCTCTCTCTCTCTCTCTCTCTCTCTCTCTCTCTCTCTCTCTCTCTCTCTCTCTCTCTCTCTCTCTGTGTGTGTGTGTGTGTGACTTCTGGGGTTTGAACTCAGGGATTCCACTCTTGCTTGTATTTTCCCCTCAACACTGGTCTCTACTACTTGAATGACAATGCTACTTTCTACATTTTACATGTTTATCGGACTCTTGCCTGTGACTGGCATTGAACTGCGATCCTCACATCTCTGCCTGCTAAGTAGATTGGATTAAAGGGATAGGCTAAAAGCACCTGGCTATATTTCCATTTTGGAAAAAGGTGATAGTTTTTTTTTCTTTTAATGTCTGAAATCATATTTACTGGTGTTAGCTGAACACACAGAATCTGTAAGCTGATGGATACTTACTGAGTAGCAGCAGAGGTGGAATTCATTGAGTACATTGAACTATTATTTTAGAATCTATTCTATTAGGCCAGTGAACATTCCTCTAAGTACCTGGATAGAAAGCTGAAACTATTCTATGACTCCTTTGTCATCTGATTTTATGGTGAGAATTATCATCTGTAAAAGGATGCCATGCACTTTCTTGTGTTTTACATCAGTATTAGTGACAGTAGGATGCTTTAGTGATGGAGAAGGAAGGGCCATAATTCTTCCCTTCTATCATTATACTTTCTCCATAACTCCAGCTCCACCCAGACATGCCTACCATGGTTCCTGCTCCCAAAAGGCAACAGTAAATCCTTTTGATAGTTCCTAATTACTCCATCTCTCCTTAATGGTAATAGCAGTTGCTTCTAGCTCTTAAGCAGCTCACCTAGGAGAGGTGGTCACTGTTCATGTGGGCTTCTCAAAACAATAGTAAGAAGAAAACGTTTCATTTATGGAATTCCTGTTATTCTAAAGAGTAATATTTTATTTTGTGCTTCCAATTACTCAGAAGTACTTCTGAGTAAGGTGGATTAAAGTTGTTTCTCCTGGACTCAAGCATCAAGTATCTAGTTGTCGGTGTTCTTATGAATCAGGTGAGATGGTTCTACTCAGCATTCCAGAGCCTGGTGGGCTCTGTGAGATGCTGAGTTGTGAGTGGCAAAGACTGCTGGATCTGGGTCTTCACATATGCCTGTGTTCTCCAGGAGCTGCGTTTTCAAACTCAGAATTTCTAGTACCATCTATGATTTTAGAAGCCCTTCCCAATTCTGTTGAAACGTAATCAAAATAAACAAAAGAATACTCTGTCCAGAGTCGATACAACCTGCATGCTTCAAAATATAAAATTAAGCTTATGTTAAAATCCTACATTTCTATATTAAGTGAAGTAAGCCAAGCCCAAAGAAACAGAGGTCGCATGATATCCATTATTTGCAATATCTAGTATATATATGGGTCAAGCAGAAAAGGTCAGATAAGGTGATGTTAGGAAAATGAACCCTAAGATATATATTTAAATGTTTTTTTCTTTCATGCATTTGTTTCTAACGCATTTATAAGATTATTTCTTTGTTGCTTTTGTATGCCCCTCCCCCACAGTATAACCCCTGCTTTCACTGTATTTGATGTCAGTATAATTTTGGAGGGGAAGGGGAAAAACAAGTAGTTTAAATAAGGATACAGGTGGACCCATTGCAACAATGAGAAGTACAAGTTGTTATTTCGAAAATAAACTTTACAACTTTGGTGGGGGGGAGGGATTTGGTGGGGGGAAAGGGGGAGGCTGGAAGGGGATAGGAAGGGGAAATAAAGGAGGAGGCTACAATGCTTGAAAAGAAATGTACTCATTATCTTGCTCATGTAATTGTAGCCCCTCTGTACAGTATTTTCAAAATAAAAAATATATAAATAAATATAAATAAAAAATAAAAACAAAAACAAAGAAAATCCTACATTTTAAGTGGTACTTTCTAGATGCTAGGTTGAAAAGAAACTATACCATTTGTGGGTGGAGACTGGCGGGAGGAGTAGGGGAGAGCAAAGAAAGATGTGACGATACAAAAAGAAATGTACTCATTACCTGGCTTATGAAATTGTAAACCTTCTGTTCCTCACCTTTAGAATAACAACAACAATATTTTTTAACTAGGAAAAAACTTACATATTACATATGTTACATTACATTCGTAAACATTTTATATTTTTAAACTATATGCACTTTGATTCATAATGCATAAGAGAACTATATTTCAGAGTTTGCTGACTTTATGAAAGTCGTTGTTAGCTAGCCTGTTATACATTATTTCCTTTCCTAAGAAAGTTTCTAGCTATTTATAGCCCTCTAAGAGTTTCATAAAGCTTGGATTGATTAAACAAATAAAATTAAACCCTTACTTGAAAGGCAATTTCAAGTGGTCATGTTGTCATGAATTTAAAATTATATTTTTTTAAAATAACTTTTCTCAAGGGTAGTCAGTAACCTCTAATATGTAACCTATATGGTTTATGGAGGGAGAAAAATCTAATTTCCTTAGAAAGGAATTTCTCTTGTTGTGTGAGTTCTTAGAATTAAGATGTTAATGCATATTATTAGAGTTGCATTTGTATTTCAATCAACAAACATTTCTTATAATCACAGTGGTGTTGCCAGCAGTACTATGTGATCTGGAAACTGAGAGGTCTTGTTGAATGGAATCAATACATTTTCTTAATGCTAATTGTTACCTGATTCCAGCAGATTACAAATGCTATGGTACATATATTAGTAATCAGAATACATGGATACACAAAGCTACTGTATATTATAAATAAAAATGAGATGTGCAAATCGTAAGATTCTATACACACACTCCACATATACACATATCGGTATATGTATATATGTATGCGCACACATGTACATACATATATACACACATACATACGTATATATGCAGAGAGGAAAAACAATTTTATAATTGAATATGCATTTTGTGCAAACTTAATAATGCAAAGCATACATTGATTCCATATATAGGTGTCACCTGGCAATTTCACAAATATTTTAATTTTAATTACTGTTGCAGTTAGTAGTATCTTTGAAAATACTTATAATGAGCTGAAGTCATATGTTTTTCTTGTCACCCCAGAGTTTCAATGCACCTGCCATATATTGTCTTTAGTAATTACAAGGCTTTTTTTCTCTCTGCAGCATAAGTACTTATTAAGTTGCAGGGTTTATACAATATATCCAAGGTTAGATTGCGTCATCTTGAAAACTGCCTTAGAATGTTTCTCATTTCACTTAAAAATAACCACCCACCAACAAAAAAAAGACTCCAGTCAAAGAAAGTCATATGGAAAGCAATATGAGTGAATAAACAGAATCGTGTTGAAGGGACAAGAACATTTAGTAAGATTTTACCTCTTTAGTTTGTGATTGCACAAATAACATTCAAGCTATTTCATACTGTGTCTTCCCATATCTCAAGCCCATCATAAAGGTTAATTATCCTTATGTGTAACGAAAGAACATCCTGCAGTATCAAAGCAAAGATTAAATAATATCTCTCTAAAATATCTTGTAATATATGAACTGATACAGCAGCTTAAAGGATTTCTTTTTTTATTTTTTTTAAGACTGTTCTGCTAACAGAGACATCAATTAGCTAACTACAGGCTACTACCCCTGGGTAAAGGAAATCACAGGAACTGCATTGTAGGAGAGTTCTAGTAACATTTTAAAAGCATAAAATGAAAACGTAATGAAACGTTTCTGGTGGTTCATGCCTGTAATTCTAGATACCGAGGTAGTAGAGGTATGAAAGGTATTAGTTCAAAGCCAGCTCAGGCAGAAGAGTCAGAGAGTCTCCCAACTAATTATTAAAAGTCCAGAAGCAGAATTGTGGTACAAATGGCAGAGTGCCAACATTGAGTAAAAATATAGTAGCGCAAGAGCCATAGCCCCTGAATTCAGGTTCCATACCAGCACCTAAAAGACAAGAAAAAAAGAAATCCTGTTCACTTTCCTTCAAAATTTTATTCCTGTGAAATGAAGAGAGGACACTATTTTCCCAACAACTTGCTTTTTCACTGCCTAGTCTCTGGGTGCTAACACACAATAACAGTAAATGGATAGGGATTCATTTGATAGCCTAGGATCATGTTTAATTTTCCGTATTAGTGATCATTGTATCTGGGGACTTCCTTTGCTCAAGGTTTAGTTTCCTATAATACTCTGAATTCTCTGGATGTAGAAGTTCCCTCTGCTGTCACACTGAAAGAAGTGAAGATTAAAAAGAGCAGTAATGCATGATAACATTTAAAATAATTGGAATCTTATCTTATGCCAGCACTCTCTGCACTTCTACAACCTCCATGCATTAATAAAACAGAATTTGCTCTTGAAAATGTTATACAATGAGAACCTTTCCAGTAATAAACCTTAAGAGAAGAAATCCTGTCTTCTAATACAGTATTCATCTTCATGAAAGCTCATTTAAGAAGTCCAAATATCTTTCTACTATTTGGATACTCCCTCTCTAATAGACGGAGAAGATGATTCCTAATTACCAAAGAAAGCTCTTCACTCTTATTTTTGTCATTATGGGCTAGAAACTTCTGGAAGCCCATAGATAGTTCATGTTTTATTTTCTTGCTGCTCTTAGTAAATTATTTTGTGATCTTTCTTATAATAAGTTGCTTCTAGACCAGCCACAAACATACATAGGGAATTTGTTCCTCCTAACGGCAAAAATCAAGGGTCAGGGAGCCAAAGTATGCATCTGTTTTTTTAAAGCAATGTTACACAATGCATGACTGATTACTACTACACAATTAAAATAAATTAGGAGTCATAATCTTGTTCAATATTGCATTAATTTATTGATTTTTTTCCCAATGTCAGATTGAAGTTCACTTGAATGTGATCATATTAGGAAAGCAGTATTCAGTGACCCCAAGATTGCCTTCAAAGTGCTTTTGAATGTTTTTTTTGTTGTTTATGTGTTATCTTAAATTATGTTTTATTATTCTTAGGTAGTTTAACAAAACAGTTATCATTCAGTTGATAAGATGATGCTTTATTCTTTTTGGTCCATTTCTAGATTTTCCTTTGTTTTCATTGTATGTTAAATCTGCAGCTGTTAGGTGCTGTGGTTCGTTCCGGTAATCCTTGCTACTCAGGATGTTAAGATCTGTGGATTGCAGTTCAAAGCCAGCCTGGGCAATTAAGTACATAAGACTATTATCTCTAATTAACAATCAGAAAAAAAATGGAAGTGGAGTTGGGCTCAAAGTGCTAGAACACTAGCCTTAATCAACAAAGCTCAGAGTGAGCACCAGGTTCCTAGTTCAAGCCCCATGAGCTATCTTCCCCCTGCAAATAAGAAAGACCTACAAATTGATTTCTCCGTTTTGTTTTACCAAAAAAAAATCAATAATCCAATAAACTTAAACTCACAATGGTATTTTGAAAATACTCAAAGATTTGAGAAAATTTAAATTCTTTGTAACCTTTGAGAAAGCCAGTTGTATGATAGCTTTTAGTTCAATTTCTTGATCATTACTTGATTATTTAGGTTTTATAATAATCATCACATATCATTTAAAAGCAAATCTTTAAAGAGAATATCTTAAAATGATAAAATATTATTTATTCTAATTTTTCACATCTTTAGCCTGATGAGTTATGTTTCAAGAAGTTATATGAGCTGGGCACTGGTGGCTCACACCTGTAATCCTAGCAACTCAGGAGGCTGAGAAGAGAGGATCGTGGTTCAAAGCCAGCTCAGGCAGGAAATTCCGTGAGGATATATTTCTTTTGTTTCTGAATCCCCTAGTCTAAGATACTTTGTTACTGCTATTCAGGGTAAGGTGCTACACTGTTTCCATTTAAAGAATGTTTGTTTAACTTATTCTGGTCCATTCTCCCTGTATTTTTTTCATACAGTTTAAGATTAAGTTGTTTATAAGAAGAAGAAGAAGAAATATAATATACATCTCCAAATGCATTTATTCCTAATTTAAAATTTAGGTTGGAATTATCTTCACTGATATAAATGAAAACAGATTTCCTCACAAAGTGGCTTCAATGTCCAACAATGAAGGAAGGGACTTCATTAATTATTTTTCTGTTTTTTTTCCTTTTCTTTTCCTTCCTTTCATTTCTTTTTCTTTTCCTTCCTCACTTTTTCTCTTCCTTCTTCTCCTTTTCTTTCCTTCTTTCTTTCCTTCCCTTCTCTCTCTTCTCTTGCTCTCTCATTCTCTTCCACTTTCCCTCTCCCCCTCTGCCCCCATCTCTCTCTCTCTGTCCTCTTTCTACCCTACTCTCTGGTCCAAGACTGGGACTCTAAGTAGCTGATGCTTTCATTCTGAATAGAGCTCTACCAACTGGTCTTTGCTCTTTCCTTCTGCTGAAATAGCAGATAATTAAATTATTACTTCTTCCTTCTTCTTACTTCAAATTTCAAACCTTAAATGTATCCTAGTTTTTGCCTATAAATTCGCTTTACCATTGGGCCAGTGATTTCTTGGCATCTACAATCCTCTGGACTTCTCATCTGCCTTTGGGAATCTGAAAATTGGCCTTGGAAAACTTTTATCTTGGTTTCTTTTATAAAAGGAGTACTGTAAGTGAATCTCTCTCTTATACTCCTCAAAATAAGTTACTGTACATTGCTAATGATTCATTTCTAGGTTTGTTGCTGTTTTCAGTTCCCCTTTTTTGTTTATTAAAATATATTTTTGTTGTGTCAGTAGTGGGGTTTGAATTCAGAGTCTCATGCTTTTAAGCTGATGTTCTGCCACTGAACAACAACCCCTCATCTTAGTTTGCTCTAATTATTCTTGAGTTAGGGTCTGTCTTTATGCCCTGACTGACAAAAACCACAAACTTCTAACTTTCCCACCACAGCTGATACCAATGCTGCCCACTATTAATTGACACGAGGAATTCTCTAGAACTTATAGGTGTGAAGCACGAGGTGTTGGCTTTACTGCTTCCTTCTAGTGGTGACCTTCTCATATGAAGTTATGTCTGACAGGACTATAAATCTAACTTCTAATGATAAGAATAAGGTTCCACATCGTACCTGTCGTGCCAACTACAGTACACCTTAGTGTAACAAGCATTATTACACAAGGAGGCAACCTCTAGATATAAGTGTATACTTAGATTATGTACAATTCACTCAGTCAATGATACTAAATCATGCTGAAAATTATACAGGCAAAGGAAAGATGAGAATATGAAGTGCTTTAAAAAAAACAAAAAATGGTAACATCCTTGTTACTAGAAGTTTAGCAAATTTTTGAGATTGTACTTGCCAGGCATACTGTTCAAATAAGATTATATATTCGAACCTGTGAAGTTCCATTTTTAAATGCCACCCTTCTTATGGGAGTTTATGTCACACCATTCTACAAGAAGATAAACAGATAAAAAGATAGGTAGGTAGGTAGATAGATAGATAGATAGATAGATATACACACAGAGATTGATAAAATAGATAACATATTTACATTTTTATTTTCTTTATTTTAAAAGAAAAACAAACTTCAATTTTCCTATTCTCACTTTTATATAGGAACTATATCTACTATAAGCAGATAAATATTTTGATTAGATGTTGTACATCTCTGAGAAATGGTTTCAAATTCAGTACTGTTTTTACCTGTCCAAAAATTTTTTAAAATATAAAGCGATGTTCAATAGAATATTTCTTTAGAAAAACAGATGTCAGTACATGTGTGAAGGCAGTCTAAGGAATCTCAGGGAAACCTGTTGATTAAAAGGGGATTGAGAGAGTGTGGAAAGAAAATGAAATGGAGAGAGATATTCTGGGCAAAATATAATACATGCACATCTAAATTACCATAGTGAAATCCCTTAGTGGACTTAATATGCACTAGAGAAAGAGAAAGAAAAGAGAGAGAATGACAGGAAAGTAAAACTAGTTCCAGTGTGAGTGGAGGGATTACTGGGAGAGCAGAGAATGCCAAATAAAATGCCACAGTGATTCTAAATCAAGCACCAACATTTCTTTTGTTGAGCTGAAACCCCATTGCACAATTACTTGAAGATAATTCAGAAAAAAGTAAAAAGGAAAAGAATCAGCTTTCACACATGCAAAAATTGCCTAATATTCCATAGCTTCTATGTTTTTATTGTCAGAATGGTATTTCCCAGGGACCTTGTGTTTTAACCAATCTAAGTCCATTTCAACTGAAAAAATCCAAAGAAATGAATGTCCTATCTGACTGTATATACACATGTGTATTAGCTCGGGGGTAAAAGCTTACATTTTATTGAAGATTACAAACTTTTTATCTTCTTTACACTTTGATGGATATAAATTATTCTTCTTGTCTATGATCATGAGAAACATTCCAGCTCCCCACACTTTGACATCTTTGCTCTTTGCAAACCTTTGTCCAATGTTTTTATTAACTCAATTTAATAGAACCTTTTTATGGTGACCTTAAGAATTTAATAACTCCTCCATGCAAAGACAATACCATCTACAGGCTCCACTGGGATTAAACTGTACTAGTTCAATATGTCTATTGGAACCCATTAAAAGAGGAAGTGGGAAGGAGGGAGGGAGCAGCAGCTACACAAATCAGTCTTTTCCCTCTCACCATCAAGTACTGCAGTTGCTTAGGAGAGTCAATCCAAGCCATTTGCAGAGAATTTCGGTGGTTGCTAAGGTAATATGTAGCTCGCTCAAAGCTTCTTAATAATATTAATCTAACTTTGATCATGCAGAGGCTAGCAATCTTCAATTCAAAAATGTCTCTCCTGACAGACATTCTGCATATTTTATAGATCTGATCAATACGTTATTAGTCAACAACCTGACGCTGGCTCATGAATTAATCCTTTTCTGTCAACCCAGCAGCAGTTTATAGTCTTCTGTAACCTCATTCCCTCATTGTAGATGTTATCTGGCTTAATCCAATTAAGATAAAATTAACTTTTCCCCCTGGTGGTACTCTCCTTCTATGTTAATTTAAATCTCCAAGGACAGCGACTCCAGGCAAATAATTTTATGCTTGACCTTCTATGTGCAATATTAAAGTGGTATGGATATATGCATGGGAAATCAATGAGCTGTCTCTCCATTTTCATCCTTCTTTAACAGTGCTGGAAAAAGTCCGTGTGAACGCAGAAGATTACTAAATGACAGTGATATATTTATTTAGGTTGTGAAAAGAACTCTGTCACTTCAGCTTTGTATTTAGTATCTCTAGTGTCTTTGTCTTTTTTGAAAGGTAAATTAATAATAGGTGGTGGCAGCACTATCAGAGTTATTGTAGATATGGCACACCAAGGATGTTTTTAATAGTTTGCAATACGAAAAGTAATCATCTATGCTCCTGCAACTCATGTGGCATATGACATTACCTGCTAAGAAAAAGAAAAAGGTGGGAAATATTATTTAATTTTGCATAAGAGCATTAATAGACTGCCTGTACTTCTGGGCAAATACAAAGACTCCACTTGGATAACAGAACAAGATTTCTTCGGAAACATCTAGCGTACATTCTTTGAGCTTCAGTTTTAAAGTCTAGTCATCTGCAAGCCAAAATTTGAAAAGAATTTGTCTCTCAGGCAAAATGGTTTCTATTTCCTCTCCCTTCCTCCCTAATCTCATCCACCTCCTCCACACACCTGTCCACACATGCCTCCATACACCCCCTTAGATGCCATTTTGGTATCTAACTCCTTTGAAGTCATTTAGGAGAGCTTACTTTTCCTTTCCAAGTAACACCTAAGTCTGAAAAAAATACATAAATGGCAAATCATTGCCACTGAAGTGAAATGTAAAGAAATATATTGCCTCCTCATAGACTTGTAAGTGTAAAATTCTTTGCCTATATAAGAGAGGAATGAAATGTCTATTGGAACAGAATTATCATTTTATTTCTGTAAACATTAACTCCATAGGCTTTTGGTTGTATTTGATTAAATATAATGAGCAATGTTTATTTTTGTTTTTGTTTTTTTGTCCGTCAAGAGGCTTGAACTCTGGGCCTGGGTGCTATCCCTCAGTTCTTCAGCTCAAGGTGAGTGCTCTACCACTTGAGCCACAGCACCACTTCCAGTTTTCTGAGTGGTTTATGGGAGATAAGAGTCTCACAGAGTTTCCTGCTCAGGCTGGTTTTGATCTGCGATCCTCAGATTTCAGCCTCCTGAGTAGCTAGGTTGCAGGCGTGAGCCACCAACGCCGGCAATAAGAAAAATTTTTACATTGTAATAGAGAAAAGAAATAATGTTCAGCAAAAATCCAAGAACGCTATTATATTTCTAATTGACTACCACATCACAATATATATTCTCTCTGTGTTTCTACATGTTTTTTTGTGTGTTTTGTTTTGGAGTGTGTGTGTGTGTGTGTGTGTGTGTGTGTATGTGTGTGCATGCACACACACTGCACCAATCCTGGGGCTTGAACTCAAGGCCTCAAACTCTCACTTGACATTTATGCACATGGCTGGCTCACTACCATTTGAACTTCACCTCCACTTCTGACATTTGTGGGTTAAATGTGCCCATTCTGTCTTCAAACCGTGATCTCCAGATCTCAATCTCCAGAGTAGCTAGGATTATAGCTTTCTGCTATAAGTTTATTGTGAAATCTTTTGATCAAAGAGCAAACATTTGTATATCTCCATTCAGAGCTCATTAACAAGACAAAGGACTCTGTGAAATCCCTGAAACTAATTTCAAGTTTCTTCCACTTAAAAATACATTATTACTCTGTATTTCACCTCAGTTATTTAATACTAAATATGATAAATATATTTGAATGAACACATATACATTGTTATCTTCAATAATCATTCTTATATTTCAACCTTTCTAAGACTCACTTTTCTCTGTCTTCTTTAGTATTTCTATTTAAAAAACGTATTGTCAGGGTGATGTATAAAGGGGTTAGAGTTACATAAGTAAGATAGTGAGTATATTTCTTACTGAACTTGTTACCCCCTCCCTCAGTTTTCTCCCACTTTTCTGCCCCTCTACTCACTCCCCCCACATTGTACTAATCATTTCCAACATATTGTCTTGGAGTTTTGCCGTTGTATTAGTTCTTTCCTTGTCCTTTGTCTTATGCAGAGTTTCCATTTAAATCTCAACATTTGACATCTTTCTTCAAAGATAGTTTTGTTGTTAGACAAGTCCTAATTAGGTGTTTTTTTCTTGGTCTATTAATTTTTTCTAGGGTTATTTTGGCTTCCACTATGGTTATGGCGCATTGAATATTAGGGCTGGGATCTGAAATATCTCCCCAACTCTCAGATGCAGCAGGTATTTCTTTCAATGAAGTAGTGTTTGAAGATGAAAACGTTAGGCAGCGGTATGATTGTGATGACTCTGACTCCATCTCTGGATTTTTTTTCATTGACAGTTTCATAAGTTAATGGGATATTACATTTGGGGGTCGTAGAGCTGTATTAGAGAATTTTGGAGGTGATGGAGAATTTCAGAGGTGGTGGAGACTTTTCTAAGTGGTGATGTTTTCAAGAGAGACCTAGCCAGAGGAAATCCGTAACTGACAGACATACTTTTGAAGTGTAATCTTTTCTAATTTTGGCAGATCTTGTCAGGTGTTTTGGTTACAGCAAAGGCAAACTACCCAATCCGCTGTCTTTCCTAACCCTTACAGTCAATATTTTCTCCCTAATATGTTACAAAAACTTTGTCTTAATCTGCCTACAATTTCATAAGGGAAGTTTTGTATTCATTTATTCTATTTGGAATGTGTTAGCATAGCCATGAATATGTTTTCTCCTCAGTTCTACAATATTCATTTTCTCCTTAAAGTTTCAATTGCAGTATGCCCTCAAAAATGTATATTTTCTGTATATATTAAATTAAAATGTCAACTTTTCTGTTTCGACCCTGTGCATATTTCCAGAGTTGTCTTAGAACTGGAGGGACTTTTGACCCTAACTTTATATATTGTACTAACTAGTGACTCATTTCATGGACTAGGATTTGAGACAAACCAGAAGGCAATTTTGCTTTAGTTAATAAGCACAACATATAGAAAACAGACAGGTTTAGTTTCCATTTGATTGCTCTTTAGCTCTCTGTGTATTTATATTGAGTAGAATAATGCAGAGTCACTTTGGCTACATTAACAGACAAGTGTAAAGATTCTTCTGAGAAGACAAAGAGCTTCCTGAGATCTGGATATTCTGTGTAGTGCTTAATAATCTAAAGTTAAATTATGAGCTTTGCAACCTCTGTAGTAGCTGTGTTTGTGAGTGTTGAGCATTTCTAATGTTTGCCTCAACTTCTTCTTCCTTTAACATATCTTAATTTTATTAAATCCTGCTATGAGTGCACCTTATGGAATACTATGAGGCCAATGGACTACCTGACCGTATATAATTAATATACCTTTAAAAGATGCTTGCTTCTTACCCACCCGTGTTTAAACTTGCTGTCTTTTTACTTTCATTTTTAGATCAGTCCTCTGTTTACAAATATTTTATTTAGTAATTTTGGTGTTGTCAATAGAAAAGTCATTGAAAATATTTAATAAATCCTACTGCTTGAGGGTCAAAATCCAGGGAAAGTTAACACTGAAAAGCAGGAAGAATGGTAACTTCTGCACACAAAATTCTTTATCATCTCATCAGTGTATTAAGAATTGATTTTACTGAAAGGAAATGTCAAATATCCTAAATTCCAACATGGCTGACAATAACAGTTATGCATACTTAGAATCACGCATATTATTTATGTAAGGAAAAAACAAATAATGCTTAGATAAGGAAATAATTCACACATTTATACTACTTCAAGATATTCTCATCTTCGTTGCCTTATTGCAAGACTCCAACACTGCCTATGCTTTATTTGAGGCTTTAGAAAATGTCAAATCACTATGAAAAAGTCGAAGCCATTTTTATCCATTATATTCTAAACCGAAAGAAATAATCTATCATTTTTCCCACTGAAGTGGTACTCTAATGAAAAAGGAAGGGAAAATAATGACTAGCTAGATAAGCTGCCAACAGTCCTAAGGGAGTGGATTCAGACCAGTTCAGTTCGGTTTCGTTCATGAAATAAAAATCCAGGGCACCCAGCAAATTTGGCCACATGTGTTTAGTTCTTGCCCCAGATCCCCTTGGTAACTCGTGAAAAGAAAGACCAGAGTTGTATCTCACATGCCTCATTGACAGGCTATACCCTTTGGCACAGAACAGAAGAACAGATGCCTTCTTGCTTAACTGCTTACTACCTGCATGGCTTCTTTTTAATTGACACCTGCCCCTCGTTCAAGTGGTGGGTTGTGCAGCTGAGTAGCTATCCCCCACCAGCCTCGTTCAAAAAGATGCCAGGCTTTCTTTCTGAGCTTAGATTTTAGCTGGATTCATTTGTAGAAAACTTCCATGTAAACTTTTCACCTGAAAAAAAAAGATGAAAGACAATTTCACGTAGAGAAATCATCGAGGGGCCCAAACAAGGAAGACAGTTGGAGAGAGATGATTTACAAATCTGTTCTGCTAGTTCTTCTAACTTCAAAGAAAGCTAAAAACTTTTGGGGAGAGTCATAGAGGTTGAAATAAAGCATATAGTCTGGAGACTTTTAAAAAAAAATGGACTGATGCCTATAGTTCACTGAAACTGAAGATATTTTCTCCCAGAAAAGAATATTAATGTTAACTAAAAATACAAAAAAGTAAAGACAACCCCAACAATATGTCAAGAGAACTGAAATAAGAATTTCTTAATTGAACATCTGTCAAAATAAAAAATGTGTGCTAAATGCCAGTGCCTTTTACCTGTAATCCAAACTATTCAGCAGGCTGAGAGCTGAGGATCATGGTCAAATCCAGCCTGAGCAGACAAATCAGAGTGACAGCTCCAAAATGCAGAAATGGCACTGTAGTTTAAGTGGTTGAGTGCCAGCCTTGAGCAAAGGGACAGTACCCAGTTCCTCAGATTAATTTACAGAACGAAAATGTGTCAAAATATTTTAACTGTTGCTATAATATTTATGTTTTAGTTATTATTTTTGTCCTAGTACTAGTGTTTGAACTCAGGGCTGTATTTTTTTAACGGTTAACACTCTACCACTTGAACCTTACCTTCACTTATGGTTTTATGCTGGTTAGTTGAATAAACATCCCTTGGTTTTGTCTTACTGACTGGTTTCAAACCTCCATCCCCAGATGTCAGCCCCCCGAGTAGTGAGCCACCAGTGCCTAGCAACATTTTCATTTAAAGTAAAATTCAGCTGATGCACTAGTATTTCTAGTTTAAGATTTGTAGTGATATGTCCATTCAATGATCACAGATTACCATTTTTTCACTCTGCTCTGACACTCTTAATTCATATCTGTTTCCATAACATGTAACTCACCTTTAGATAGAGACAATGTGATTTTATACCTTCCAGAGGCTACCTGAGTTACTATACTGATATTAATAAATTCTTTGTAAATTGAAAGGTGAAAGCTATTTCTTTTATTACCTGCATTATTTTTCTCATTCTGTACATTATATTAGACCCTAAATAGTAGGAAGTAGTGAAGGAACTGAGCACTAACTTTATTAGGTTATTGATGTTAAATTTGTAAGTAATCATTGTTGAACATCTCATTTATTGACTGCTTGTATGACCTCATACAGATATCAAGTTTTTGGAAAGCATGCCAGGATTCTGCTCAGTTACTTGGGTAGTGAGGTGTAACTGACTATGACTATCACAAGGTATTTTCATATGTTGGGCTCAGATACATTCCACCATCTTTACCATTCTATGCTTTCAGAACGTGTCCTGGCCTACAGCTATCCACCTGGCCTACAGCTATCCACATGACCCACCGGGCTAGTATGCAGTGACTACCGACACAGGTGTTTTTCTTCACATGCTTCGTGAGCATTTTCGGTAGAGTTGAGGAGTGCATCCATTTTTCAGAAGTCTTATGAAAAATTAAACGGTTTGCACAACATTGTGAAACATTATTGGGACAACCAAGGCTTAATATTATTAACATATAACATTATTTTTATTAAAACATAAGCACCTGTCTATTACACTATTAAGTTTAAAAAGAAGATAAAAAGAGCATAAATAATCTGGTATAAAAAACATATGTATACTTTTTAAGAAAAAGAATATTATATTTATTTCAACTGTGAGGTATCCCAAATAGCTTCTATAATAATTTGAGGTTTTTGGAAAAGCATAACTTATATACTTGATTCTATATTTATTATAAGTACTTATTTTATTACTCAGATTAAGAGATATTGGAGAGAAAAACTCATTAAAGTACAGTTTGAAAATATTTCACTTGATGACCTAATTGAAGGGGACTATTTATAATAATGATGAAAATCTATACATATTAATCTATTCAATTGGATTCTGAGCTTTTAAACAAGCCAAGAAAATATTGTTTAATTTTAAATAGCATCATGAATTACAATTTCACAATTAAGTGATTAAGTGCATGAATATCTTAGCAGAATGCTTATTACACATCAACACTATAACAAGATAATATTATTGCTATAGTCATCTTTATCAATATTACTTTCATTAGCAATAGTAAGAATAGCAATGGCATTGGTATTCATCAGTATAAAAGTTCATATTTTAATAAAGAGTTTTGAATATGTGGATCCTATTTGATTTTAAATTATGTGAAATCACCCACTTATTTATTGGTAAGTTGTTTCTTTGAGGATTTGTTGTTGGGGGTTTAATTTTTTGAGTTCCAAGTATATTTTAGATATGAGACCCTTGTCTGTTGTATGGTTAGTAAAGATCTTCTCCCAATCCGTGGGCTTTCTATTGATCTTGCTAGCTATGTCATTTGCCTTGCAGAAGCTCTGCAACTTCATGCAACCCCATTTGTCCAACCTTTCTTTGATTTGTTGTGTTTCTGGGTCTCTATTCAAAAAATTTCGGCCTGAGTCAAGGAGACCTAGGGTTTCTCCTATTCCATCCTGTAATGTTTTCAGAGTGTCTGCTTTGACTTCAAGGTCTTTGATCCATTTGGAGTTGATTCTGATGCAGGGTGATATATAAGGATCTAGCTTTAGTTTTCTACATGTAGTTAACCAATTTTGCCAGCACCATTTACTGAAGAGGCTGTCTTTCTCCCATTCTATTGTTTTAGCACCCTTATCGAAGATTAGATGGCTATAGGTCTGTAGGTTCATTTCTGGGTTTCCAATTCTATTCCATTGGTCCTGAGGTCTGTTCTTATGCCAATACCAAGCTGTTTTGATTATTATGGCTTTATAGTAGAGTTTGAAATTTGGTATTGATATTCCTCCAGCAGTGTTCTTTCCGTTGAGGAGCGTTTTTGCTATTCGGGGTCTTTTATTGTTCCGTATGAATTTTTGGATTGCCTCTTCTATTTCCTTGAAGAATGAGGTTGGAATTTTGATAGGTATTGCGTTGAATTTATAGATAGCCTTGGGAAGTATTGCCATTTTCACGATGTTAAAGAGAAACTTATCTGAAGAAGAAAGAAGGATTGCCAATAGACACATGAAGAAATGTTCAACATCCTTAGCCATAAAAGAAATGCAAATCAAACCAACATTGAGATATCACCTCACCGCAGTTAGAATGGCAAAAATCAAGAACTCTAACAACAACAGATGCTGGAGGGGGTGTGGACAGAAAGGAACCTTATTTCATTGTTGGTGGGAATGTAAACTTGTTCAACCACTTTGGAAAGCAGTATGGAGGTTCCAAGGAACCTTACTTCATTGTTGGTGGGAATGTAAACTTGTTCAACCACTTTGGAAAGCAGTATGGAGGTTCCTCAAAAGACTTCACATAGAACTCCCCTATGACCCAGCAATCCCACTTTTGGGCATTTACCCAAATGTTTACAAACAAGACCACATTAAAGCTACCAGCACAACAATGTTTATTGCAGCATTATTTCATAGCTAAGATCTGGAACCAACCAAGATGCCCCTCAGTAGATGAATGGAACAAGAAAAAGTGGTATATATACAAAATGGAATTCTATGCCTCCATCAGAAAGAATGACATTGCCCCATTTGTTAGGAAATGGAAAAACTTGGAAAAAATTATATTAAGTGAAGTAAGCCAGGCCCAAAGAAACATAGGTCCCATGGTTTCCCTTATTTGCAATATCTAGTATATGTATGAGTCCAGCGGAAAAGGTCAGATAATGTGATGTCAGGAAAATGAATCCTTAGATATGTATTTTAACGTTTTTTTCTTTCATGCATGTGTTTCTAACGCATTTATAAGATTATCTCTTTGTTGCTTTGTATGTCCCTCCCCCACAGTATAACCCCTGCTTTCACTATATTTGATGTTAGTATAACTTGTGGAGGAGATGGGGAAAAACCAGTTGTTTAAGGATACAGGTGGACCTGTTGCAACAATGAGAAGTACAAGTTGTCATGTCCAAAATGACCTTTACAACGTCGTTGCGGGGGGTGGGGGGAAGCTGGGGGAAGGAGATGGATTGGGATTAGGGGGGATGGGGGAGGCTGGGAAGGGATGTGAAGGGTAAACCAAAGGAGGAGGCTGCAATGCTTGGTAAGAAATGTACGCATTATACTGCCCATGTAATTGTAAGCCCTCTGTACAGTATGTTCACAAATAAAATAAAATTAAATTAGAAAAAATTATGTGAAATCAACACAATAAGAAATGAAGTGCATAGTAAGGGCAATGGTAATCTTATGGTAGTATGAAGGAGATTTTCCTGCAGACTTTTGTCCTGTAGATGTGTGTGTGTGTGTGTGTGTGTGTGTGTGTGTGTGTGTGTGTGTGTGTGTGTGTGTGTGTATGTGTGTGTGTTCATTCTAAGGAAACACATTCTATAACATACATACACCCACACATTCTATAGGCTATATATTTTAAAACGTACATAATCTATCAATCAATTAATCTATTTATCTATCTATCTGTCTATCTATCTATCTAGGAATATTCTCAGATATACTATTTCCAAATGTTATTTTTTAACAGTAAGAATAAATCTTCTCAGTTCAGTAAAGATTGTTCTTTAACCTTTTATCTTTATGTTTATGTGTTCTTACCATTCTTACTGAGAATTGATATTTGAAAACTTTATCTTTTTTTAATTTTTATTTATTTTTTATTGTGAAAATACTGTACAGAGGGGTTACAATAACATGGGCAAGATAATGAGTACATTTCTTATCAAGAATTGTAGCCTCCCCCTTTGTTTCTCCTTCCCATCCCCTCCCAGCCGTTCCAACCCCCTCACCCAATCCTCCCCCCGCCCACCAAAGTTGTAAAGTTCATTTTCAACGTGACAACTTGTACTTCTCATTGTTGCAACAGGTCCACCTGTATCCTTATTTAAACTACTTGTTTTCCCCTTCTCCTCCACAAATTATACCTACATCAAATACAGTGAAAGCAGGGGTTATACTGTGGGGGAGGGACATACAAAGCAACAAAGAAATAATCTTATAAATGCGTTAGAAACCAATGCATGAAATCAAAAAAACATTTGAATACATATCTTATGGTTCATTTTCCTAACATCACCTTATCTGACCTTTTCTGCTTGACTCATAGATGTTGCAAATAAGGGAAACCATGGGACCTATGTTTCTTTGGGCTTGGCTTACTTCACTTAATATAATTTTTTCCAAGTCTTTCCATTTCCTTAAAAATGGGGCAATGCCATTCTTTCTGATGGAGGCATAGAATTCCAAAATTATCAAAAATATTGAGATTTTACGGACATGTGTAGGCATGTCTCTAAAATATGCAGCAATAAACCCAACACACCATTTTTTTTACCAGGTGCACATTCTTGTTCTTTTACAGTAGGTAACATATGCAATCAACCCATACAACAAAAAAGGAATGGATATAGAAAATAAGGCATAATACAGTATTCCAATTAATACAATATTTTGTAGAGCCACCAGATTTTTTAAGTTTACATTTTTCTTTTACTTTTGTTTGTAGGTGTGGGTTCATGCATATGTGTGTGTGTGTGTGTGTGTGTGTGTGTGTGTGTGTACAGTGACTTAAACTCAGAGCCTTGTGTTCTTGTTTGCCTTTCTTTGCTCAGTCTGGCAATGTATCCCTTGAATCACCTCTGCTTCTGGGGTTCTGCTATTTAGTTGGAAATAAAAGTGTCTTGGATTTATCTGCCTGAACTGCTTTTGCACCTCAGGTTTTAGAGCTCAGCCTGGTGAATAGTTAGGAGTACAGAAATGAGCCACAGGCAGCTAGCTTTAAGCTTACTATATAAGCACTTACCTTAACAAATAACAATTTCTGACCTACAAATTATTAAGCAAACTAAGATGTTATTGCACTTTCTCTTTTAAATATCTAACTTTGAAACTTTGCTTTGAGTTATCCACAATTTTTTTGTAATCACATTGTCTTCAGAGTATGAAAATATGTTTCAATTCCTTCCATACTAGTTCATCCATATATATTAGGTGCTATTAGAAACTGGGCATTTTGTCTGATAAAGGACAATTTGCGCAAGTGCCATCCTGTGTTCCTTTATTTTTTTTTAAATTAAATAATAGTGGCTAAGTACTAGTCTAGGGTAACACATTCTACGATAATTCATGATGTCTTTCAGACCACAGGTAACATTTGAAGTTAAGTTTACAGTATCTAGGTGTAATTAATTTAGCATGGTATTTGGCCCAGACATCAATTTCTGAGAATTTTTTTTGTTTTTTATTTGTGTAACTTGGGAAATTATCAATAGGTTTGTATTAATTCTGTCATAATATTAGATGCCTAAATTTTAGTGAAACTTACATAACATGAATGTAAGCACTGACGTATAATAATTTTTATATTGCTTTTTTAAAACAGTAAGTTTTTAATTGTGAAAATAATGTACAAAGGGGTTACAATCAAATGAGCAAGGTAATGAATACATTTCTTTCTTTCTTTCTTTCTTTCTTTTTTAGGGTCCAGTCGTGGGGCCTGAACTCTGGGCCTGGGCGCTGTCCCTCAGCTCTTCAGCTCAAGGCTAGCGCTATACCACTTGAGCCAAGGCGCCACTTCCAGCTTTTTTCTTTTTGCTTATGTGGTGCTAAGGAATCGAACCCAGGGCCTCAGACACTCAATGCAAGCGCTCTAATACTGAGCCACCTTCCCAGCCCATGAATATATTTCTTATCCAGCATTGTTGCCTCCTCCTTTGTTTCCCCTTACCATCCCTTCCCTCCCATCTCCACAACTACATTTCCTCCTCCCCTCTTGCCTAAATGGTAAAGTTCGTTTTTCGACATAGCATCATGTACATCCCATTGTTGCAATGGGTCAACCTGTATCCCTATTTAAACAATTTGTTTTCTCCCTTCCTTTTCCCAAATTATACCAACATCAAATAAGTGAAAACAGAGGTTATACTGTGGGGAAGGGACATACAAAGCAACAAAAATATCTCATGGTACCTTATAAATATGTTTGAAACAATAGCAAGAAAGAAAAAAAACACTTTTGTCCTTATCTTGGCGTTCATTTCACTTAACATCATGTTATCTGAACTTTTCTGCTTGTCTCAGACATATACTAGTTATTGCAAATAAGGAAATCCATGGGACCTATGTTTCTTTGCACCTGGCTTACTTCACTTAATATAATTTTTTTCCAATTCTCTCCATTTCCTATAATTCAAAAGAAAGATAATATTAGAAGTGAACTCATAAAAACAGAATTTTCTCTGATTTTTAAAATCATCTGACAGTTGGCTAAATCAAATGATTTTATGAATCCATAATGAGTAATAAACTAGGCATCTTTAAACTACCTTAGAATGCTTTTTCTAATTTTCATGATTCTCTGAAAACTCTTAGGAACATAATTAGGTAAATATTTGAGAACTTTTTCTAAAAATATCAAAAAATATTGAGTTTTCATTTATACATGGCATAAGAGAATATTTATTCCATAAACAACAAATACTAAAAAAAGATTATATCATAAAATGACCATTGAAATTCATCAAATTGAACTTTTCTTACCAGTTGGAAATTCTTTATACATCTTTTCTAAATTTACATGCATATCACATTCATCACAATAACACAAACACATACTAACTTGATATTTAATTGTTGTCTTCATTTTACATGGATTGTGTGTACATTTTCTTGATTGCTGTTATTGCTACTGTAGCAGTTTGAAAGGCAATCACTAAAGCTATTGTCGATGCTCAGACTCTTACATCAAGTATAAAAGGAAGTCTGTAAGACACTCAAAAGAAAAATTACTTGCCCTTTGATCATTTGGATTGCTAAGGTTGTAGTTCTTAGAATGATAAAAAACAAAACAAAACACATAGTGATTAATATGTATGTCCTATACAATGTATTTCATTCTTAGAATTCTTTCTGGGTAAATTACACGCAACAAGTTTATATTGGGTTTCATGTAAATAGTATTTGTTTTCTCCTGATTCAGTCGACAGCTTTGAGGGCTGTGCTTATTCAATTTCTCATTCACAAACCAGTATTTTCTTATCTATCAACTCTGGTATCAAAGACATCAACTCCCTACAGGGAAAATGGACAGAGACTTTCATTCTGCACAGGTCATCATGCAGAGAGACAAAAGAAAGACTAGCTTCCAACAACAGATGAAGAAAGAGGACAAACATTCTTTTCCAGAAACTCCTCACATACTTCTCCTTTCTCTAATTGTATCACTTTGCTGCAGAAACTCTTGGTTGAACAACCCCAATTAGCCATAATTTCCATGTATTAGTTAACTTAGCATCTGTTTTCTAGATAATTAAGGTATTAAGGAAAATGGAATTTTTATTCCTTACTTAGAATATCCTTTTAGAGTCAAATTTAAGTGAAATGTATGAAAATAAAGACATTTTCATACATCCACATTCTCTAAATTGCTACCACATTGCTATCCACATTGCTACCATCCTTCCTTTCTGATTAATCCTTGAGAGTTTATGCACCCTCCGGACAATGGAGTACTCCTAAAAGGGAAGATGGAAAGTCTAGAATGCAGTTGACCAACCAGAAAATACTATAAAGCCCAGGATGATTATTAAGGAGATTTCTGGACAAGACTATTAGAGCTATATGAAAAACCTCTTGTTTTAAATAAGTCATGAATCAATCATGTCCTAGATGAAACATATAAGCTGTCACATATGCATGAAGAAATACTAGTGGGTAATTAGCATATGGAATGATGCTGAAATTTATTTTTTACTAGACAGTAAATTTAATGATGTGTACTCTGATTTGACCCATTTTGTTTCAGCTAATTGTGTATTTGCTTAGAGCTAAATAACCTCAAAATCTCTTTTGTATCTAACATCCAGCAATTCTTTCACTCTTATTAGTTAATTTAGTGTAAGATCAATGGTATCATATTTGATTGATTTGAGATGTCAATTTCTATCATTTTGACCAGATTATTCACAGTACCCGAGGTGAAAAATTCTCTTGAAGTATATCTGGCATTTTCTTTACATGCCATTTTCAGTAAAGTGAATGTCAAACTGTCACATCTGTGAATATGGACTTAAAACATTACCCATGTTTTCTTAAGTCTCCTGTGGTTACAAGTAAAATGCCAGGTGGACAAGGCTAGCATTAAAAGGGCCCACTTATGTTCTGTTTACTAATTTACATTTGGTTGATTTAAACTGTCAAGTAATAGATGTCAGATGTCATGTTGCAAAGAAGAATACATTTTTAAATAATTTTTAACTTGAATTCATTTAAGTCAATAATAAATACAATACAGAAATAATTGGTAGAGTGTGCATATGATGCTATGACTAAAATTACTTACCTACCAGCCACATTTTTTTTGTGCATGTGTTTGCTGGTATTGAAGCTTGAAATCAGGGTCTGACCACTGTCCTTCAGATTTTGCTATTCAGGGTTGGTAACACTAAAGTCTCAGCTCCATTTCTGATTTGGGTGGTGGATTGGAGATATGTCCTATAGATTTCCTTCCTGGATGGCTTTGAACCATGATCCTTAGAACTCAGACTCCTGAGATACAAAGATTATGGAAGTGAGTCATCTGTCCCTCACTACTTACCAGTCTTCTTATTAAGACATTAACCCTAATATGAATTATGTTTATTATAAAGCAATTGTACTATGGAAAGAACACACACTAGACAGTAACAAACACAGCATTTGTGATAGTGTTAGAATTAGATTAAGAATTTGATAGGTATTTCTTTCTACATACTACTACAATATTTTTGAATCATACTGGGATTTGAATTCTGAGCTTCCTGTTGTCAACCGGTTCTTTACCTCCTGAACTATGCCTTTGGTCTCCAAAAAAAATAAATATTTGAGCCAGATGTCTGCAACTCCCATTTATAGCCCTAGTCACTCAGGAGGATGAGAGTTAAGGAACGGTGTTTAAATGGTTGGCCAGGCAGGAAAGACCGTGAGGCTCTTTTTGTTTTTGTTTTGGTCAATCATGAGGCTTGAACTTAGGGCCTGGGCTTTGTCTCTGAGATTTCTTCCTAAATGTTAATACTCTACTATTTTGAACCACAGAGCAACTTCTGGTTTTCTAGTGGTTAATTGGAGATAAGAATCTCAAGGACTTTCCTACCTGGGCTGTTATCTAATTGCCATTCTCATAACTCAGCCTCTTGAGTAGCTAGAATTACAAGAGTGAGCCACCAGTACACAAAAAGAAAAAAGTAGAGCTATGGGTACCCTTGAAAGAGAAAAGCACAGGGACAATACCCAGATCCAGAACTCAGTTTCCAGGACTGGCACCTATATATTTATATATTTGTTGGGATGAAATTTAAAATTTTACCGATGCTAGGCAACCACTCTAATTTTGCCTGCTTTTCCAGGTGAAATAATATATTTTATATCAAAGTATATCTTGAGTTATTTATTCAATGTTCCACATTTCTAACCTTTGATATTTGCTTGTGAAAAATCATGTAATCAGTGGTTTCCACAAGTGTTTCATTGCCTTTATAATATATTCAGCCTTAAGGCATGTTGTATGTTCAATATCAGTCAAAGATTAGGAGGGGAATGACATTATTTGTATTATTTGAAGTTCTTCCTAGTAGAATATATACACACACACATGCAGAGCAAAGGTCAGAGAGAGACAGAGACAGAGATAGACAGACATACAGACAGGCAGGCAAGCAGGCCGGTAGGAGAGAGAGAAGAGGACAGAGGGAAGGGGAAGGGAGGGGACAGAAGAGGAGAGGAGAGACAAAAACAGACTGACAGAAAGACAGTAGGGGCAGAGATAGAGACAGAAGACGTTACTATTACAAGAATATAGGCAATTCCTAGGATATACTAGGATGCAGAGACAAACATGACATGGGCTAAGCAGTAACATAAACATAACAAAAGGTCCAGAGAGGACATAAGTAGAAGTAGGAATGATTTTAAACTAAGCAGGCCAAGAAATTTGTGGCGCCTGTTACATGAATTTCAGTTTAGGCAAACGACCTTTAAATATTAGATAGAGATTACAACTGTATACAACTTTTGTCTTTTAAAAGTAGATATGAGATTAACCATAATACTTTAGACAAAAGGGCTAGATTTTAGGGCATTTATTTATTTATTCATCCACTGATTCATTTCAGAAATAATACAGGATATAGCATGTACTAAACTTCTCTTGTACATAAAAATTCAAATATAAACAAGACTAAATACCATTAATAGCTAGAAACTTAAGGCATAGCATCAAATACTTAGGCTTCAAAAAATAATTAAAATGCAATCTTGCTAAGCTAGTTCATTTCTTGGTAAATAGAAAGGTGCCTACCATCCAGTGATTCATTATTTAAATCACAGCATATAACAATTAGAATCTAGTTCTTAGAAAGTAGACAACAATGAGTTAATTTTGGAAAAGTGTAGGCTCAAGGACACTCAGAAAATCCATAACTCCTAGGCCTGAAGAATTATACTATTTCAAGATTTCACTGGAAATAACCTTATAGGTTTCCTCATACCAGTCAAAATCCATTGATGAAGTAAAGAGGTGACAGTGTTCAAAACAGGGAATGTACTCATTATCTGGCTCATGCAATGGTAACCCCTCTGTACAATACCTTAATAATAACAAAATAATTTAGAATCATCCATTGATATGTACTCTACAGAGGAAGCTATTGCTAATTCAAGATGGAAAAAAACAAGAAGAAAATAGAAAGGAATCATTACAATGAATCTGGATGACTCAGATGAATCAATAGAGTTACACATGATGGATATTTAGAGTACAAAAGCCAGACAACTAGCATGGCGATTAGCATGAGCTGTAAGGCTTTACATAATTGAAATTCACCCCAATTGACAATTAATTCTAATTTGCAAAACTTCTAGCAAGCAAAAATCAGAAGGGGCAGCAAAGAGCTGCCTGGGACAAAGAAATCAACCTAATAAAATGTGGTATATATACACAATGGAATTCTATGCCTCCATCAGAAAGAATGACATTGCCCCATTTGTTAGGAAATGGAAAGGCTTGGAAAAAATTATATTAGGTGAAGTAAGCCAAGCCCAAAGAAACATAGGTCCCATGGTTTCCCTTATTTGCAATATTTAATATATGTATGAGTCAAGTAGAAAAGGTCAGATAAGGTGATGTTAGGAAAATGAACCTAAGATATGTATTTAAATGTTTTTTTTTCTTTCATGCATTTGTTTCTAACGCATTTATAAGATTACTTCTTTGTTACTTTGTATGTCCTTCCCCCACAGTTTAACCCTTGCTTTTACTGTATTTGATGTCGGTATAATTTGTGGAGGGGAAGGGGAAAACCAAGTCGTTTAAATAAGGATACAGGTGGACCCGTTGCAACAATGAGAAGTACAAGTTGTCATGTCGAAAACCAACAAGAAAGGCATAGTGACCAAGGTCTTCAGACTGCTTGGAATGAGGTTCTGGAATATCCTAGCAGAGAATTAATCTAACCCAACAGAAATGCCAGAGTAGGGTAAAAAACGATGTCAGTTTTACACAGCGTTAGTCTTATTATAGTTATCCTAATTATCTTTTCCTTTGTAAGATAATTCCTAGAAGGATGCTGACCAGATCCTGGAGAAGATGCTTTTGCAACTTCCCAGAGGAAGCAAATAGATCCCCACGTTACAGTTGTGTCCTGAAGTTCAAGTATTGGGATGTTCACTTCTTCAGCAATTGGAGAGAGCTGCGTAGTTTCTTAGTTGAGACCCTATCAAGTCATAGCTTTCAACTAAGGCTGCTTTACTAAAAGCGACCGACATCCAGAAGACTAATCTCTATAGCAAATGAAGGCCTGTAAGTATTTCCCCAGGGGAATAGAACATCGGAAAGCCATACCAGTTATAGAGCATGTGAGGTATCCTTTACAATGGCTTACAAATCCACTCTTCTCTCTGTCCAGTCCTCCATCTGTGGGATAATAAGCAGGACACAGTTCAGTTCTGTACATTTTCAATGTATAAATCATGACGCTTGGACAGTCTCTAAGGAAATTCATCTAAAACAAAGGTGCAAAATGTGAGGAAGGTATGGTGTATCTGGCCAGAACCCAAACAAAATGAGCACCACATTAGAGGATATTGTTTATTTTACTTTCCCCTGAATACAACTTGTGTCAGAGACTTCTGTGTTGAATCACTTAAGGTTTTCTCAATTAGCCAGTCCTGTGGCAAACCCTGACACAGAATCTGCATTTCCCTGAGCAAATTGCCTGTCCATTTATAGCCGTACCTCACAAAACTGAAGTGAAATCCTGAAAAACCAATTTTTCAAACGAATTTCAGAGACTTCAGCTGAAAGCAAGACAGAAGAAAGAAGAATATGGTTCTCACAAGAGAGAAATAGATTTTCAGCTTTGACTGTTTATAAGAACTTGAGATGATAAATGACTGGATAACCAGAATATCTGTTATTTTCAGGGAAAATGTCTCTATGTCTCATTCATCTGGTGACCCAAACATTCCAAATACTTGGATAGTATTTAAGGATCCACTTGCAAAGTATTGGCAATGGTTCTTCCATCCTACTTGAATTTTAAAAATATAGAATAAACAATCTGATATGGATTTTCACGCATATATTATTAGGGTTTAATAAAATCATCACTCTATCCCACATTATTGATACATTTATATGCATTTTTCTTTTTTCTTATATATAATTACTAACTTTTCTTGTAATGTTCTTGATACTCATTAATCCTCAGTTTTTGTTTATTGCTGTTTCTTTGTTTTGGCCAGTCATGGGGCCTGAACTCTGGGCCTGAACATTGTCCCTCACCACTTCAGCTCAAGGCTAGTGCTCTATCACTTGAGCCATAGCGTCACTTCTCGCTTTTTCTGCTTATGTGATGCTGAGGAATCGAACCCAGGGCCTCATGCATGCAAGGCATGAGGTACCACTGAGCTACCTTTCCAGCCCTAATCTTCAGTTT
The DNA here is from genome assembly GCF_019054845.1 of Dipodomys spectabilis. Taxonomy (NCBI): domain Eukaryota; kingdom Metazoa; phylum Chordata; class Mammalia; order Rodentia; family Heteromyidae; genus Dipodomys; species Dipodomys spectabilis. Next base: position 4,334,553 of record NW_024870793.1, read on the forward strand.
ATTAGATTAGTATAGTATTTATTTTTACCAGTACCAGGGTTTTAACTCAGGGAATCAAGCTTGCTAGGCTTGCTCATTCAACTGGCACTAAACCTTTTAAACCAACCACCCAATCTCAACTTCTTGCTAGTTATTGTGGAGATGGAGTTTCATGGCGCTTTCTGCCCAGACATTCAAAGTGAGTGGCTGGGATTATAGCTATGAGTCATTGATATCTTACTTGCATTTCTTTTTAGATTATGAAGTCAATATTATTCCTCTTTTTATGGTCTAATTTATAGAATTAAGGGGTTAGAAAAATAACCCCTTTATGAAGAAGAAAAAGCTATTTGTAATTTGCCTCTAGCATTTTATGTGTCACTCCTGCCTTGAATTTGAGTATTTAAGAATGATAAGGTGGCCTGATATTTTTCCTAACAAAGTTAAATATCTACAGAGCATTGGATCTATGCTTTTACTCAATAAGAAATTTTCTTTTATATTTTTTTTACTGTAAAGATACTGTACAGTTGGGTTACAGTTACATGAGTATGGTAATGAGTACATTTCTTACCTAGCATTGTTACCCTCTCCTTTGTTTGTCCCCTACCATATCTTCCCTCTCCACCTCCCCACGTTACCCTCCCCCAAATGTCTTGTACATCTCATTGTTACAATGGGTCAAAAATAACTTTTCTATGAAAATTTTCTTCACTATCGGTTTTTTTTTAACTTTGATGTAGTTTCTCTCTCTAAGAATTTGACACATTTAAGGATACTTAAAATCTAAAAATTTTAAAATAATCTGTTTGGGGTATCCTTTACACCAAGAAGTGTAATACCGTATGTAGTAAAATTCTTTAGTATTATGTTTATTCAAAATACAACATAAACCATTACTGATGGCTCATGCCTGAGCCTTAGCAATTCAGGATACTGAGATCTGAGGATTGTGGCTCTAAGCCAACTTGGGCAGAAACGTCTGTGAAACTCTTCTACCAATAAACCAGAGGAAAACTTGTTTATTTTCAACTTGGAGAAGAGTAGATCAAGTGGTAAGGCACAAGCCTAGCATATAAAAATCCAGTCCTTGTACCCAAATAAAGAAAGAAAATATAACAGAGTATACATTGAAAGTTATGTGTGAGGAATGTCATAATTTCCTTTTATGATTTCTTTCAGTTCAATTTATCAGCCCTTCCTTATTCAAAGATTTGTAACCTTGCTTATTTCAAAATACAGTATTTAATAAAGTTATCATTTTTGGTAAATTGTTTTATCATTTTGATAAATAGCTTTATTCATTTTATTGTATTTTATTTCAGCATTTCCAGTGTCTTTTACACATTTTACCTTTCTCGTCTTCTACTTTAGGATTTCTCCCCTTTGTACATTACCACACATATAAATACATGTTTTGAACATTTATCTGTTAACTTTCCACTGTTTTGTTCACATATTTATAGGTATTATAAAATCAAAGGTTTTAATCCTCAGTTGATCACCTGGTTTGAAACTGGAGTATTCTTGAATATCTGATTATCTATCTTAAGTATTTTGTTTTGCAACATAGTGACAATGGTTATATTTAAATATAGTTTCAGGATGAATTGAAATTTTGTATAATATTTATCAAACAAATCAAGTAACTAAACGTATTTTACTACATAGCCAAGCATGGATTTATCAGACTATAAATTTATTTATCTACAATTAGGTTACAGCCTCTAAAGTATTAGGAATAGATTAGTGCAAGAAATACTTTTTGTACTGAAGAGCTGAGGGACAGCGCTCAGGCCCAGAGTCCAAGCCCCACACCAACAAAAAAAAAAAGGAAAGAAATACTTTTTGTGTGCATGTTGGTACCAGGGCATAAATTTAAGGTCTGGGCGTGGTCATTCAACTCTTTCTACTTAGTCACATCTCTGCTTATGACATTTTGTTGGCTAATCAGAGAATCACAGAGTTTTTGGCTTATATAGCTTTGAACCTGGACCCTCAAATCTAAGCCTCCTGAGGATCCTAGCTAGGATTTCAGGTGTGAGCCAATGGTACCTGTCAGTGAATTTATTTTTTAAAAGAAATAACCTCTATTTCCCAACGCATTAGTTAATTTTGACAGAGAATGTATAAAATACTTCTTGATACATAAAAAAATATTGGTATATTCACTTGTTAAAGTAAAGAAAATAAGACCAAATAACCCAAATTGCAGATCTCCAAGACGTTTAAAATAGAGACTGTCTGCATTGATATATATATATATATATATATATATATATATATATATATATATATATATATGTATATATATATTACAATAACGTTATCTGCCAGAGGATCTAAGGCACACTGTCAATAATTTGATGAGTCCTAGCCATTAAATAATAATAATAATAATAACCCCTGTTTTCACTGTATTTGATGTTGGTATAATTTGTGGACGGGAAGGGAAAAAACAAATTGTTTAAATAGGGATACAGGTGGACCCATTGCAACAATGAGAGGTACAAGATGTTATGTTGAAAAACGTACTTTATAACTTTGGCAGGAGGAAGAGGAGGAAGATGGGAGGGCAGGGATGGTAAGGGGAAACAAAGAAGGAGGCAACAATGCTTGATAAGAAATGTACTCATTACCTTGCTCATGTAATTGTAACCCCTTTGTTTCGTATTTTCACAATTTAAAATAACCGTATTAAAAGAAAAAAATTATTAGTGTAAAAAGTATTGTAAGATTATCTTTGGTAACATTGTAGTTTTATCTTAACCCTAAATGTATTCTTCATGGTTGCACTTAGATCAGCAATTGAAAGCACCCTTATTTAATGTTTTCTAAACTATCATCTCTAATTCCTGGGCCTGCATCTATTTCTGGCCATTGCATAGAAAATATCACCTAGATGCAGCTGGGATGACCGTGGCATTGTCAGATTGAACCCGTTTGGAAGAAAATGGTATTAATTATTTTTAGCACAGGTCTTTGCTATATTTCCCTATTGTTCTGTCCTTTTGTACTCACTAGTTTTATTCCAGTTAAAATTAATATGAGAGAAACCTCATTTTTTATTGAAGTGTGCCATTTCCTTTTTGTCAATCTTGTAAAAATTGTGTGTGTGTGTGTGTGTGTGTGTTTCTGAAAACTTACTATTTGTGCTAGGTGGTTTGACACTGGTTAATTGTATTTAGGTTGCTTCCTGTTCTTGTTAAACTTTCATTAAGAAATCCTGTTTAAAGCTCATGAAATTTTAGGTATACTCTGTTCTTGTTAATTATGACAACTGTTTTTGTTAATTAAGCCACATCCTGTTGCAAATTGTGGACCACTCTGAGCGGAGGCAAGGGACAGAACCCCATGTCTTAGGAATAAAAAAAAGTAGTACCTAATTCCTTTAAGTGCTTGCCTGCTAGATTTCAGCTGATGGTCCACCCTTCTGTAGAAGTAAGCTTTGATTTGTTAAGTATCTTTACAGTTAGCACCTTATTATGACCCAATGAATCTTGAGAGTCATTTCACTTAACATCTTTTATGGTCATATGTACATAGCTTTTGAGCTTTTCTGATTGTCTGGTAAAATTATCTTAGACATATACTAGTTATTGCAAATCACTCTGTACAGTATCTTTACAATAAAATATTTTAAAAAGAAATGTGCTCTCTGAATATCACCTTTACAACAGCATAAATAAATTAAAAATGTTAAATTCAGCATGCTAATGTTGAGTTGCACATCGATTTTATTTCTTAGTAATCTGTTCTTAGTAACCTGTTTGTTTGCAAATAGAAGTTCTACTTGCTATTTTTTTTTTTCGTGTCTTGACTGTTCAAATAATTTGAGGCAGTGAGCAGCAAGAATTGAGAGTCTCAAAATCAGAGATAAAATTTGTTGATGAAGTAGGGTAGTTGGGGCATTTAATCAGCAAGGGAAATGGCTGACTGCCCACTGAGAGGATAGAAGAAATTTCAGCTGGGTGCTTATCAAGAACTGAGAATGTACTTAGAAATTTCTAGGGCTGGTTGGGTAATCTAAGAAATTGTAAACTCTGAATAAAAATATATGTGTCTGTATCCTGAGTTTTACATCCCAAAAGATGAGTATCCAGCCCACTAGGATTCGAGTTATGTGAACTACTCAACTAACAACAATCAGTGATCTTACTATACCAGGAGTAAACATAGATTCTTGGGGAATAAAATCAGGCATAGCAGGACTTTCTCCTCTGACCGTCAATGATGGAATAATCACTATAACCCTATGGTCATTGTAAGAATCCTTTTAGGGATCCTTCTGTTTAGCTGTTCCAGACTAGGAATTTTTACCAGTTAGGAAAATCTATTCATAATTAATAGAGACCACTATACAGAGCCTTCTGATGTCTTCCTCCTTCCAACACTCCCTCCTAGGCCTTAAGGCAATTATTATGAGGTAACTATAACAAGGGTAAAAGATTTATGACCAGCCATGGCTGTTAAAACTGTGTATGGCCATTGGCTCAGGCCTGTAATCCTAGCTACTCAGGAGGCTGAGATCTGAGGATCATGGTTCAAAGCCACCCTGGGCAGGAATCTCCATGAGACTCTTATCTCCAATATACCACTAGAAAACCAGAAGTGGTGCTGTGGCTCACGCAGTAGAGCGCTTGTCTTGAGCAGAAGAGCACAGGGACAGTGCCCAGGCCCAGAGTTCAAGCCCCATGACCGACCAAAAAGAAACAACCAAAAACTGGGTATGGCGAAACAAATGCCTGCTTGATTGAATGGATAAAATATTCTGTTGGCAGTTATTATGCATGTGTGGCAGGTAGACCAAGATCTCAGATTTTCCCCTTCATTTTGAGATGAATAATGGATCCTGCTGGCTTGGCATGCATGATAGCCCTCTTCCAAGACAAGATAACTTGGAGGAACAAGTTCAATAACATGTTGTCATTACTATTTCCTGATTAAGGACTCAGATGAATTAAAGCCAACTAGGTTGGTTAAGTCAGTTTCCCATAAATGTTACTTCATCTCATGCCTCTCAAGGCAGTGAAGGGAATCAAGAGTTTCTAAGAAAGACATTTGGATACAGTGAAATCCCGTCTTTTGAGGAGATGGGAATGCATCTGCTCTCTCTATTGCTAGAGCTCATGTTTGGTAATATTGTAGAGGAGTTAAATGCTTGAAGCTCTTCTGTCAAATGGAGCTTAGGCTGTCCTTTGGTTCAATTTTGGCTATCTCCTTCACTCTGGCATTTTAAAAACCAAAGCTGTCTCCAAGCCTAGGAATCAAATAGCAGCTGGATATGAGCCACGACTATCTTGATGCCAATATTAATATTAATGTGAGCTAGGTCAATTATATCTATTATAACCAAGAGAGGTTTTGTCACTTTTATAGTAAATGGAATTGTAGTACAATTATGACCCACTAGCAAGATAGCACGGGAAGCAGTATATGGTTCTTAATACAATTCTGGCAGAAAATTTGGTGGGGCTATGTACTCTGATTTTTTTTGGGGGGGGGGAACGTCAATGTTTACCATGTTTTCTGAACCTAGAACCCTAGATGGGACCATAAACTAAAAAGTCAGAGATAGATAGCCTCCTTCATAACTGGCTAGCACAATCATTTGGAAGGGCATTATGGTCTTAATTCTTTTTTATTTTTGGGGTCTGTCGTGGAACTTGAAATCTGGGCTTGGGCGCTGTCCCTCACCTCTTCCAGCTAAAGGCAATCACTCTACCTCTTGATCCACAGCACCATTTCTGGTTTTCTAGTGGCTTATTGGAGATAAGAGTCTCACGGACTTTCCTGCTGGGGTGGCTTTGAACTGTAATCCTCAGATCTCAGCCTACTGAGTAGCTAGGATTACAGGCGTGAGCCACAGGTGCTGGCTATGATCTTAATTCTAATGTCCTTTACTTGTCCCTCATGGGGACAATGGCATTAATTGGGAGTTATGCGACTAATTTATAGAATCATCAATACTTCCTTAGACAAATTTCAGTATTATACCATTAGTTTAGTACAGCTGAGGTACAGAGGCAGATAATGTTAAAAGAATTTGAAGAAAACATCAGAAAGTACAAAGAGGGGGATTGTGAGAAAGGGCAACTTTTCTATCAGCAAGTGTGGCTTCCTTTCTGTTCATCTTGAGTGAATTGTCTTGAAAAATTCCTGCTTTGGCCAGATGGCTTGGCCCGAGTTGATTGTGGTTTAGTTGCATTCTAATTCTGGTATACTTTTTAATTAAGATGCCCAGTTCCTGCTTATAAGACATCCTTTTCCTGTTAATGGATGTATCCTGTTCCTGTTAATTATGTCACATACTGTTGCAGATTTTAAAGCTGAGCTTAGCCCATCCAAACTGGGGTCAAGGCCTTCTGCATTATGGATAAAAGAGGAGCAGTCTAACTGTTTTCTGTGCTTGTTTGCTAGATTTTGGCTGATGGTACACAGTTCTGTAGAGGTAAACTTTTTTTTCTTTATTTTTTTTACCATGTTTAAATAGTTATACAAAGGAAGTGCCATTTAACAAAGATATGTATGAATACAGTAAATCTTGATCAGTGATAACCATGTGAACATTAACACCACCCTTTGACCCACCCCTTTCTTTTTCTTAATTTTGTGGTATGTACAATTACTTCTTGACTGTATTCTCTTCCTCTTCCCCTTTCCATTTGTCTCCCTTTCTCCTCTTGGCCTCATCCCCTCTCATTAATATACCTCTTTCCTAGTGCTTAGTTTGTTGGGCTTTGATGTAGTCTTTCTGAAAATTATGCTACTTGAACTTTCCAATGAGTCTATTATACATCAGTTATTTCATTTATAACCACTTGCATAACTCCCAACATATTTACTTTGTCTTGACTTCTTTTTGGGTAGAGTCCTTATTCCTAGGTGACACATCAACATCTAGAGGTATATCTAACAATAATATGCAGCATGTAGTTTCTTTAAAATTGAATTAATCTCTAAGTAACTTACCATGAGAAAGCGTCTTTGCAATGTTAAATTTTCTCATTCTTATGACCTCTTTATCTACTTTCCTCTCAAGTCTTTTATATTTGTCAGGGAAATCTGGTTTGAGTTCCATATATTTTATGTAATAATATTTAAAATATATTTTCATTTTTGTAATTGTGAATAAAATGTGTTGTTTCTAAGCTCCCTGCAGATGGCTAGTTCTCATCAATTGTAGTGAAATAAAATTTTGACTTATCAGAGCACACTCATGTGAATAATAGATTATACCACAAACTAATAAAATCTAAATGGAAGCTCAGATATTAAGTGTTGGTTTCTGAAAGATGTAGCATATGAAATCATCTTTCTCATTGGTTCAGGAACTGTTTGTGTTGGAAGCTGCTGAATCACATAAGTAACCCATAAGTACACTGAGATTACACATAACTAACAGTAACTTATTGCATAAACACACTGAAAACTAATTTGGAGTATACTTTTCTAGTAAACAGGCAAATTTCAACTAATTAAACATATTTGAGACAAGACCACACTAAAGCTACCAGCACAACTATGTTTATTGCAACATTATTTACTATAGCTAAGATATGGAACCAACAAAGATGCCCTTCAGTAGATGAATGGATCAAGAGAATGTGGTATATATACACAATGGAATTCTATGCCTCCAGCAGAAAGAATGACATTGCCCCATTTGTTAGGAAATGGAAAGACTTGGAAAAAATTATATTAAGTGAAGTAAGCCAAGCCCAAAGAAACATAGGTCCCATGGTTTCTCTTATTTGCAATAATTAGTATATGTATGAATCAAGCAGAAAAGGTCAGATAAGGTGATGTTAGGAAAATGAACCCTAAGATATGTATTTAAATGCTTTTTTTTTCTTTCATGCATTTGTTTCTAACGCATTTATAAGATTATTTCTTTGTTGCTTTGTATGTCTCTCCCCCACATTATAACCCCTGCTTTCACTGTATTTGATGTCGGTATAATGTGTGGAGGGGAAGGGGAAAAGCAAGTCGTTTAAATAAGGATACAGGTGGACCTGTTGCAACAATGAAAAGTACAAGTTGTCATGTTGAAAACGAACTTTACAACTTTGGTGGGGGGAGGGGAGGATTGGGTGGGGGTGTGGGGGGACGCTGGGAAGGGATGGGAAGAGTAAACAAAGGAGGAGGCTACAATGCTTGATAAGAAATGTACTCATTATCTTGCCTATGTAATGGTAACCCCTCTGTACAGTATTTTTACAATAAAAAATAAATAAAAAATAAAAAAATAAACATAATTGAGAATTAGCCAATCATCGGCAGCCAACTGGATATTCTGCAACTAAGCAAATGTTTACTATAATCAATAATATTTTTTAAAGTTTTTCTTCTGTTTGACCCTCCAAAATTCACTAATGACATTGCTAAGTGGAGCTTTCCCAAATTCTATTGATTATGAATTCTGTTTAGTGTGTGCTTCCCAATTCACAAATCGTTCTTTATTCAAATAAACCAGTAAATTTAATTTAACAAAGTTTTGGTTTTAAAACATTATTTTTTTCTGTCAGTCGTGGGGCCTTAACTCTGGGCCTGGACTCTGTCCCTCAGCTCTTCAGGTCATGGCTAGCGCTCTACCACTTAAATCATGGCACCACTTCTGGCTTTTTCTCCTTATGTAGTGCTGAGGAATTGAATCCAGGGCCTTGTTCATGCAAGGGAAGCACACTACCACTGAGCCACCTTCCCAGTCCCTAAAGGATTAAAATTTATATACTAATGCTGAGGTAGATCTGAGGTCATAAGTATAGTTGGGGCCCGTTTGATTAGATATAGTTTTTGAGCGGCTGCATGCACACATACTTTAAGAACTTTCTCAAGTATCTTACTGATGTTATCTCACATTCAAATATTTACAAGTTGGTCTAGTACATATGTACGTGTGTGTTTAATTGAATTTTTAAGAACTGCATATTGTTTTATACATTACACAGAAAATGTTACAGAATAGAGCTTTAGTTGGATTATTAGCATTTTCTTCTTTAAGATAATTACAATGATGCTTTGAGTGAGGAAAATAGCTATTTTATTTGGAATGCTAAAATGTCAGCAATAATAACCAAAATATTATTTTAGTTTTATATTTTCATGTTGTACATTCTTTAAAAAAATCCCCTACAACTTATAATGGATCCCAAATAAGATTGGAAGAAAGTAATTAATCTTTAAAGCAACCAAACTTCAATATGAGAAATGTTATTCTAATTAAGCATTTTCCACTTCTGCTGAAAGGGAGCAAATATATTAGTGTACTGGACCTGAGAATTTGATCAAAAGAATAGGTTATGTTAATAGTGCTAAAAAGAAAAAAAAAATCTCTAAGAGATATAACTAATTCAACTGTCTTTTATTGGATCTGGAAAATAAAGCTTTAGAAGTAAGTCAAAACAAAACAAAACGATAGAACTAGAATCCTTATACTTTTTGGATACTTGTAGTTCAAATTATAGAGATTAGATCTGAATCACATTTGTATTTAACTGTTTGTTCACTTTCCAATTAATGCATACATTCATATAAGTTGCTTTTTAATAACAAGGCACACTTATTATATTTACACCATTAGTGTTTCCTTAAACTCATGAAAAATTATATTCTCTAATAATATGTTACTTCTGTTTTATTTATTGTAGTATACTCATTAAAAGCTATTTTCAATGTTATCTTTACTTTTATCTTTATTGACTTATAGTGCAAAAAATGTGATATGGAAATGGCACTGTGTTCACACTACTAATTTCATTTTCTTTCACTCTGATTATGCTTGTTTATAACTTCCACTTATTTTTAACTCATATCAAATGGTTAGTATAAAATAAAATAAAAGGCAACATATTGTCTCAGTGGTTCAAGACAGAAAATTAAGAAGAGAAATACATGAATGATTTTTGTCCATTTAAGAAATCAAACATTGAAATATATAAGTCCTTAGGGTTTTAATTGTACAATAATTTACACCACCCTGCCCCATCTTGCCAAAAAAGGAACTATTTTTGTACATAGTTTAACAATACCGTATAAGCTACCTTTCCACTAGTCAATATCTCTCAGATATAAAATACACTTCTATTGTTTTAGTGGAATCATTCAATCGTTATAATAATATTGGAATAATATGTCAGGTACAGTTGTCAATAATGATTGTCTATGTGGTAATTTGCTCAAAACACATTTGAAGTTCCCACTTTGAATACACTAAAGAACTGTATTGTGAAAAGTTCTTAATCGGAATTTAATATCTCAGCAATAATAACTAAGCATATAAATATATGCATTTATTGGAAAGAGAACAAAGCAGATGTGACTCATAGCTTATCTCTGTAATTTGAAGTACAGGTACATATTATTTTTTCTCAAATTCTTAGGGCCAATATAATGCATAGCTTTATTTTCTCCCTTTCTATATATATGAACTATTAGGACATTCCTAGGAAAGTCCAAATTCTGTACTGAGATTGCCAAATTCTGGGAAAAAATGAATTTATGAAATTGTAAAGTGAAATCTGTGTTAGTTTTACTGTCAAGCCTCAAACTACAAATAATATAACCACAGTGTGTGATGAATCCTTTGTTGAGAATTTTTTAAAAGGCATTAAGCTTGAATATGTAGAGGAAAAAATATACAAAGCATTCAGTATTAGCTGTAGACTGAGGTATCCACTTTCAAATCTGCACTGAAGGTCTTGGAATACATATCTCTTGCTGAGAAAGGAAAACTGCTGTAACAGAACTCCTGTGATAGTAAAAAGAGAATCGCTTATAGATCTGCTAGTAAACTTTTCTTTCTAGTCATAACATCGATTAAGAACAAAAAGCTCCCTTTATTTTCTTCATATTGATGGTTCAAACCTATAATCCTAGCTGCTTATGGTACTGAGATGAGGATTGTTGTTTAAGGCATCCTGAGCTCCTACCTTCTTTTAACCACACCAAAGCCAGAAACGGAAGAGTGGCTTATGTAGTATAGAACCAGCCTTGAGTAAAAACACTAATGGACAGCACCCAAGCACCCAGACTCTGAGTACAAGTCTCTGTTCACACACACACACACACACACACACACACACACACACACACACACACACAAAACTAACAATAATAATGTGTCTACAGATTGTCACGTGAATATGAAATATTTCCTTCTTTTTATATGAATGCATTTTGAAATGTACCTATTGAATTACATATAATTCCATTGTGAAATGCTTTCCTTAATTTATGCCTTAAAATTTAATTTTAAGTGGGTGAAAGTGTTATCTATTAATTTAGTTTCAGGTTAATTTCCAATAATTGGCATTATGTATCTAAGGTGTAAGCTGTGTTTAACAGGGATAGAATGTAACTCACAATTCTTCTATTACTTCTGTTAGTATCTGGCTCTGGTCCTCCTCTCCACTTTTGCATAGATCCCTTGTGCTTTTTCCTGACCTATTCAATTTTTCAAATAAAGGGTATCCTTAACAATTTTTTCTACTAGACTTAGCTGATTTTCCGGTACCCTTAATTCATTATATGTTTCTATGGCTGGGTTGTCCTATTGTACTATAAAATTTATTTGCCCATTTCCTAGTAAAACATTAAGATCCAGTGCAAAAGAGCTATGTAATTTAGTCATTTTATATTGAATTGTCTTATGCATAGTATTTAGTGGTAAGTATTAAATAAATTCTGTGTTGTAAGTAAAATGTATGAAATTAAAAGTTTCTTTTTAAGTTTTATTAAACATTCAGAAATATAATTCCTTTTTATTCAGTCATGGAGCTTGATCAAAGAGCCTGGATGCTGTTGCTCAGCTCTTGTACTTAAGGCTACTTGCACTCAAGGCTAGCACTTTATCACTTTAAGCTAAGGCACCACTTCCCATGTTCTGGAGGTTAAGGAGGTAAGAATTTCATAGACTTTCTGGTCTGGAGTAACTTTGAACCGTAATCCTCAGATCTCAGGCTCCTGTGTAGCGAGGATTATAGACATGAAAGGTAATTCTTACATTTCAAAAACCCCTCCAAAGTACATTGAAAATGTTTTGTTAAATGTAATGATAGTTGATGATATTCAAGAAAATAATTTTTAAATGTACATAAAACTTGAAATTATATGTATAATTTTGCTCTTGGAAGGCATTTTAATTCTGGGTGCATCATTATGTTCTTTTTAATTTAATTTAATTTAATTTATGATTTTTTTTCCTATACTGGAATTTGAATTCAATTTTGCTTAATTTTTTTACCTTCAAGCTTGATGCTCAACCTCTTGAGCCACACCTTCACTTCTGACTTTTCCTTTTAACTGAAAATAATTTGTCTCTTGAATTGTGTGTCCAAGCTGGCATTGAACCATGAACTTCAGATCTCAACCTTCTGAGTATGTAAAATTACAGCTATGAAGCACTGGTTCCCTACTCAGAACGATTGTATTCTATGTAAAACAATCATGAAAACAAATGAATAAAGTAATAGTCCATTTTTTATGACTATGTACTTTTATCAATACAGATACGTTTCTTCAGATGAAAAATATAAACATCATCTTTCACACCTTTGCTATTTTATTATTTAATATAACCATATTGATACTTTCTATTGTATACATATGTCTATTCAGGCATATTCCAAAAGTGCACTTATTTCACGAGTCCTATGTAACATAAATACTTCTTTTGAAAAGTGTATTTTTTAAACAGAGTCTTTAACTTACAGTTCAATAATTATCATTTGCATTGATTAAAATCTCACCTCGTCTTTAACAATACACTTTTCCACTTAGAGACACTGTAAATTGTTATGCTTTGTAATGCTCATAACTTAGCATTCTTGTACCCAAGTGCATCTTTATTATTATATTCAAAGACAGTTACCTGACTCCCCCACCCCCAAAGTATTCTTGACTTCCCTCTGCTTTGTTTATGTAATAATGCTAGTTATTGTTTTTTAGAGTCTCTTCAGTAAAAGTCTGTGATTAATATTCAGTCTGTCTTACTTTGTAATCAGTGTTTCTGAAAGGTTGTTATCAGTTCTCTCCAAGGGCCTTACAAATCCTGAATCAGGAAAACATACCACGGCAATTTAATTAAACTTTGACCTCAGCTTCACATCAATGGCAAAGTTATATACCTACTCATTATCTATGCAGTAAGTGATGGTTCAATCTTTATTTTGCTATTGCAATAGCATGCTTATCTATACATGTATGCATTTGCAGCCACATATTTGAACACATAATATGTAAGTACAGTTGTGAACTGTATACCTGGTTTCACTAAATTGCTTAGCTATCCCTGCCCCTGAAGAAGACAATAAGTTTCATTAAGTAGCCCTTCTGGGACAGTCTATCCTTGTACCTTTCCTCTAAATAGTTGCAAGCCTGACAGCTCTGTAGTAAGTTCAAGATGGTTCATATTATTTAAATATTATCACAGGGCAGTGCAACATGTTCAAAATCCTCTGTGTCCTGGATAAAGTTTAAGTAGCTTCTTTTAAAAGGAACATTAGTATAAGAAAGAAAAAATATATTGAAATTTATACACTGTCAGTAGGAATGTAGAATTCCATTATTTTCTTAGTAAACCTTCCTGAGAAAAGAGTTCCTACCACAAAAGACTAGAGCTTAACAAGTACAAATGAATAAGTAACTGAAAAATAAAGCCTATATAGGAGTACATGTACTAACCCTAAAGGAGAAAAATAAGAAAAAGGTGTCTTTATATGTGCATGATTTTGTAACATTCTGTCTTTGTGGTTTGAGTTTGCATTGTTTTTTTATTTGTGTGTGTGTGTGTGTGTGTGTGTGTGTGTGTGTGTGTGTGTGTGTGTGTGTACAGGCTTTTAGTGTGAATTTGAAGTCTCTCCCTCTTACTTAGGTATATCCTGTCAAAGCTGGTGCACTACAACTTAAGTCACATCTTCACTTATGGCATTTTGATGGTTAATTAGAAATGAGAGTCTCATAGACTTTTCTGTTCAGCTTAGCTTCAAACGATCATCCTCTAATCTGCGCCTCTTGAGTAGTTGGGATGACACATATGAGCTGGCACCCTTGATTCTATACTTTTTCTAAAAACAATTCTAAATTATCTACTGTGGACTACTTGCCATGCTCTCTAATTTATCTTATAAAGCTATGCAATGTTTTGTGCCATTATTGAATAGATAAATATAGTTGTGTCAACTTACTTATTAAAATAAATAAGCATTATGGTAAATCCTAAATACTTCATGCTAAATAAAAGTATTTCAGAGGCCAGGATATAGATTGTAAGATAGGAATGCCAAGATGCTAACTTAGTTCCTCACAAAAATAATGCAAGTAATCAGTCATCACCACAGAGTGTAAGAAAATAAAGCTTATCATAAAGAGAGAAGGGAGACATTTTGAGAAACAATGTCATGGTGTTAATGGTTTCTGTGATCTTAACATACATATTTCAAAGTGAAAAAATCAGCAATTGTAAGCAAATATTCAGAATTGCTTTTGAGGATCTTATTTCTTTTTCATCACTTAATTTCTGATTTGACAAGTGAACAGGTTTAAATCATTAAATAGAATGCCTATGCCATTAGGTCTTATTTTATATATTTTAAGTGGAAATTTACCTCAAATATAATGAATCATTAAAGTATGTTGACTTTTTATGAATTATTTACTCATTATTTTGTGTCTATAGAAAAACAAGTTCAGGTAACATTCAGCACTTAGTTATTTCAACATAGATTTCAGAAATAACCATTTTTCATAAGGGATGTGTTAGTTTATATCCTTTAATGTGAAGTATAATGTGTGCATTGTTGACTTTATAAAGTTTATGAGTTTATGAAATTTTTTTGAGTTCACTAAAACTGATATTTGTCTGAGTCACAGATAACAAAGGAACATGGACCCCGGTTCTTTTTTAAGAAAAAACAATCAGCAGGAACAAAAAGCAAACCACAGAAAGGGCTTTGTGAGCAAATTGTGATGTATTGTCAGCATACAGGTATAATTTAGATCAATTTCAAATTTTTCAATGCCTACTGTAAATTATTTTGACTGGAATCCTAAGTGGTTTATTTGCATTCTCACCCTACATCCCATATCTGAAGATTATCTTTCATAGTCTTATTAATGATGTCTTTCTGAAGCTTCTAGTGTTACCTGCTCAACATTTTTTAGGTCTAGATCAAATATTGATATAAACTCTAATCCTTTCCTCAAATAATGTATCACATTTTGGTCCAGTGTCTTCTTTCCTACCTCTGCAATTAACCACAGATATGCTTCAAAAGGATGAAATAACTTTTTGTCATTGAATTCATCCAGTTTGTATGAAATTGGTTTATATGATTAGAATGAAGTATATAAGTTAATACATTAATGAATAATTAATGATTATGTAATGATTCATCTCACTTAAACCACCCCAATTAAGGGCTGGTAAGTTGGCTCAGTGGTAGAGTGCTTGCCTTGCATACATGAGGCCCTGTGTTTGATTCCTCAGTACCAAAAAAGCAGAAAAAGCTGGATGTGGTGCTGTGGCTCAAGTGGTAGAATGGTAGCCTTGAGCTGAAGAGCTGAAGGACACTGCCCAGGCCCAGAGTTCAGGCCCCACGACCAACAAAAACCAAAAACACCCTAACTAATAAAAATATTATTTCTTTTTAATATCACACTCAGCACAGTTTCTGAAACTTAGTGCTAAATTTCTATCACACTGACAAATACAATCCAAGATGATACAATTAGATGTATTTATTGGTTGCCTACAATATACCAAATAATGAAGCTTTGTAGTTTAACATATGGTTACATTTAACTTCTGTGTGTTTATTAAGCAACATCACAATACCTGATTAAGGGAAGAGGAACTAATCAGAAATGTTATGTGATTATTGAAGGTCAGGCACTAATAAATAGAGTAACAATTCACTCCAGGAAAGAGTTTTTCCAGAGTAGAATGGGAAATAGTAAATGGTTATGTTGAAAATAAGTTTTCTTTTTTTTGGGAGGGGGGTGGAGGGTTCCCACCGTGGGGCCTGAACTCTGTGCCTGGGCGCTGTCTCTCAGCTCTTCAGCTCAAGGCTAGTGCTCTACCACTTGAGCCAAAGTACCACTTCCAGCTTTTTTTCTTTTTGCTTATGTGGTGCTGAGGAATCAAACCCAGGGCCTCAATCATGCAAGGCAAGTGCTCTACAACTGAGCCACCTTCCCAGCCTGAAAACAAGTTCTCTATGTAGAGAAATACAAGAGTGTATTGAAGAAATTTTCACATGATTGAAGAAACCATATTTAGGGAATATAGTGTGACTATAGAAGCAGGCAAAACAGAAAAGAGTGACAAATAATCAGAGACCGTTAATTTGAAGAAATATATAGACAATACAGAGATACTTATTTTAAGCTTTGTGCCTGAGGAAGAATTATGAATTGACATGGTATTATCCATATGCAGAATTTTTTAAAGAAATAAAAATTATGAAGTTACTGAGATTACTCATATTTGTCAAATATGAAAGTATTTAAAGAGAGAGTCTATTTTTCTTTATTTTTTCTTCCCCCCATCTCTATTTCAACTCAGTATCTTGTACCTGTTCATCTGGTGTTCTTGCAGTTGGACCATGTCTCCAGTCTTGCTTTTCTTGCTGAGCATTTTAGAAATAAAGTTTAGTGGACTTGGTTGCCTGGGCTGTAAAATAATGAGTAACTGCCTCTATGATGATGTGTCACTATTGTCTATTTTGCCTTTTACTGAAACCATCTGTCCTCCCTACAGCCATGATCCTCTGTCTCAGCCTCCTGACTAGCCAGAATTAGATGCATGAGCCACTAGCAGATGGTCTGAAACCAGATTTGCAATAGATCATTTAATGTATGATCAAGATATTTGGTCAAGTCTAAGAAGATAATTAATTGTGAATCAAAATAGAAGTGTCTTTAAATGCCTAGTTCAGGACAAGTAAAGTTCTGAGTTTCAAAACCCAAGTGTTCTGTGAACTGAACTATCCTAAATCAACAAAATTCTGTTATTCTGAAATTTGCAATAGGCCACAGAATTACCATTGAGTCTCACCCCTCTGTGGTTCATAGAACCAAATGAGATTCTTCTGAAAAATAAAATAAAAGAAAGGAGCATAATCTAAGTCTGTAACTCTACTTAGCAAGCTGTTTAAATAAGGGACAGAAGTTATTAATATTTGTTGTTTATAAGTAAGGTTTATCTTGGTTTTGCTTGGTTCTCCTAGAGATTTTTTTTGAGGGGGGTCCAGTTGTGGGGCATGAACTCTGGGCCTGGGCACTGTCCCTCAGCTCTTCAGCTCAAAGCTAGCACTCTACCATTTCAGCCACAGCGCCACTTCCAGCTTTTTTCTTTTTGCTTATGTGGTGCTGAGGTATCAAACCCAGCTCCTCAGTTATGCAAGGCAAGCGCTCTACCACTGAACCACCTTCCCAGCCCTCTCCTAGAGATTTAAAGGAATGAATACAGGGTTTGGGACAGAGTTTCCATGGTGCAGCATTTGTCCAGCATGAGAAAGCCTTAAGTTTAGTGCCCAATACTTCAAACATAAAGAGATCTAGAATTCCATCAACTCCAAACTCTGTAGTTATTTGTGATGTTTGAGAAAGGGTAATTCCGTAAGAAAACAAAATTAGCTTTCACATTCAGAAAATAATACAGGGTAAGAATTTAATGCTTCATCTGTATAAAAGACATTTTTACTTTTAAATCCACTTTGACGAATGCATTCCAACTTTATCCCGTGCCTTGCACTTTATTTATTTTAAACTAATTTGTGATGCTTTGAACTACAATTGCATTCTTGCCAATTAACTAAGCTTTCTGGCTGACAGGATATCAGGTAATATGTAGTTTCTCAGAAATGTATTTGAAAATACAGAGCCAGTAGTGTGTACAAAATCAGGTTATTAAAGTTAATGAACTTTTACATTGGCAGTTTTCAGAAATTATACCAATTAAAATTTAATACATTTGGCCACTAACATCTGGTATTATTCAAAGATTTTAATGTCATGTAAATGAAAAACTTGTTAATAGGAAGAATGAGGATAGCATATCCGAAAGACATTTCTCTTCCACAAATCATGCCTTCGCTGTTTTCCCCACAATATACAGTTTTGTTACCTCAACTCTGGAATGAGACCCTGCACATTACTGCCATATCCTGCCTGAGCATCAGGGAACAACCAGCAATTGGTCTCTAAGGAAATTTGCATCATGGCACAGAAGGAAATGGCTTTCACTCAGACCACATGAGAACACAGATCATTGTCAGAGAAATCTCCCTAAATGTAAGGAAAATGTGCTTTACATATGATTGGAAAAGCCGCAGATTACATCGGAGCTGCTGCCAAATTAATTTTCCTATTTAATATCATTTCTCTGTCATAACAACCCTGATATCATTATCAGTGTGAACAACCCTTTGGTTGATCAGATTTGATCATTAATTCCTGGAAAGAGTTCCAAAGAATTATTTTGTAGTCCATGTAAGTTACCCTTGAACTATGGGTTCCTCCAATATCTCTTTAGCAAATGAAATATCCCACTGAGATACGATATAAACCACTTGAAGTGACTGAATGCTACAGAGTATTTTATCCCTACAGTTTGTACTCTGAGATGCAATACATACTCTTTGATTTTGAAATCAGAATGCTCTGCATACAAATCTTGATTTCATCATGTGTAAAAATTCCTTACTATTCTGATTCCTTGATTTGTGAAGCAGAAATAATAATATAATTCTTAGAAGCAAATCTTCAAATAGAATGTTAGAGGGTTTTCCAGTAACTGCTCACTCAGGACATAGTTCTGTTGAAGCACACCCAACTGCAATTTGGTGTTTCTGTGCTTTGGCCAGATCACTTAGAGATAAAATAGATTTTTCACCCCCAAATTTAAGCCCTTACGGTATCTTTTCAAAGTTTTTATTTTAGTAGGGTATTAATAACACCTAACATGCAAGGTTATTTTTGTATATTACAAATATAATACATATATCATAGCAAGGATTAAGGATTGTTTGGTTCAATTGTTATTTTAGTCTTTGAATTAAACCTTACATTTTCTCTTTTAAGGATTTAAAGAGATAAAATGAGTAGAGTAAAAATTCCCCCTAACACAAAGCAAACAGAACACAAAGGAATAAGGTGTTCAGGGTGGTAATATCTCGTAATATCTCTAATCAGTTTGGCTATTGCAGAGTCTATTAAGAAACAGAAGAATACCCAGAATGTACTGCACCCCGGTAATTTCAGCATCCAAAGAGTCAAGTATTATGAGGAGCAGACCACCCTAGGATACACTGTCTTATAAAGAGAGAAGAATAAGAGAGAAAGGAAGGAGAAAAGGAAGGAGAAAAGGAAGGAAGAAATGGAAGGAAAGAGGAATAATGAGAAAAAACAGAAATAGAGAAGAAGGAAAGAGGGAGAAAAGAAGAAAGCAGGGAAAAGAAGAGAAGGTTAGAGAAAAGGCTTAAAATAAGATTTAGTTGTACTTTATGGAGATTATTAGGGGATTGTGCTATACATTCCACATAACCAATAGTCTTGATTGCCTTTTACAATAGATAATACTTCCTATGTATATATAAAAGGCAAGTGGTCAGTTAGCATTCATTCCACCTTACTTCTAACCCATGGAATCTTTTAGTTCCTGCCAGTCAAATGATAAGAGGGGATGCATATTTTTTAATAGTCCTATCTTCTTATTATATACTATATATTTGTGGTCATTAGTTCTATCTCTTACAGTAGAAAATGGTGTTGAACAAAGTTAGGCCTTTTCTGCATAATAAACTGTTGTTTATTTCTACTCTGTTTTTATCTTATCTGAGAACATAAAGCTGCAATTTCAAAGTCATTAGGAATAGAAAGTCTGTCCTACACTTGAATATCCTTCATATGAAGTGCGCTCCTGAGGAAGAATTTAATGATTATAGTAGCAGACTGATGCTCTCAACACCCCTGAAATTCTTGCAGGAAGGTCATCCTGCAAGGAACTGCTCAAAGCAGAGGTGCACAGCTCTGCTCAAAGCCCAGAATAAGCACTTCACTAGGATGATTCCAGAGGTGAAACTGATTCTTACTCTTCTTACCTTGTCAGACACACATCTCTCTGGCTTTATTTTAAATTTAGTACTATGGCTGATATCAAATGGAGGACGTAAAGGCAGGCACTGCCTCAGCATCCACAAGAGCGTGAACTGAGTTGCTAAGATAGAAACTGCATTTCCAATTTCACCCATGCAACTAATTTGAAAATTTGAATGCTATCACCACAAATATGTCTCTTAAATCCTCCACATAGTACCTGCAAAAGACGTCGTTTTCTTACGTGGGCATAAAGATTATAAACAGAATGAGTTCTGCTGACCCTCACAAATATGTAATTATTCAAATGTTGTATTTAATATGCCTCTCATTTTATAAAGAATCTACAGATTACCTTGTGTCATATTTTTAAATATTTTAATATTAAATATTTTAATAGTATTGTTTAATCTATCAGCTAATTCAGCTAAAATGGAAATGTATTTTCTTAGGAAAATAAAGTCTCCAGGAAGAATGAACATACTGAGAGAAGAAGAGACCATGATTTAACTCTAAATTTAGAATGCTTTTTCAAGGGAGATCATCATGAAGATGAGCCATTAACAACAAATGAATTAACATCATAGCAAAGTCACTAGAATGTAATGGTAACTAAAGATAAATGCTTTAAAAGTCCTTATAAGTCAGAACTATTCACAGAAAACAATCATAAATAGTCACTTAGAAAAGTTTTGTGAAGTTTTAGGAAGGAAAAGGTACTCAAAGAGATTTATGGCAAACTAATAATACTAAACTATACATTTTTCATTATTCATTATTGCCTTCATCTTTCTCTTTCTTCCTTATAAATATTATATTCCATGATGAAACCTTTCACAAACATTATTAGTACTTTTGACCCTCATTAATTAATCATACAGAACTGACAAAACTCTGAAGTTTAGGTAAGCCCACACTCTGCTCTCAAAAAACTACATTTCAGCTAAGAACATCGTAAAACATGATTCACTTTCTTTAATTTCAGAAACATCTGACTCATATGGGCATTCAACACCATCAAGCTACAAACGTCTGTTTGCAAACCTCTCATACCAAATATATTTCTTAATATTTCCTCTTTTATTATAATTTATTTTACTTTTTTTTTAAATTTCTTGTTATAGTCATGTCTACATGGCCTGAAGGCTAATTTCACTCCTTGTTTGGCTTCTCAATTCAGGGAACTCCCTTTAGCTGGAGAGAGGTTTACCTTCTTGAAGTCCCAGAGACCTCAAGGGGTAAGAATTAGGCCTAGGTATACACATCTCCCAGATTTCAAGTTGCCTTTGACAGGTTTCTTGTTAGAGAAAATAGTTACTTTGAAGACTACCTTATATATTGATTAAGTCTGTAAAGGGCAGTGTGGGACAGGCTTGGTCATTCTGTTGGAGAATTCTACCTTATATATAGTTCTTTCTACTTGAATCTCATGCAGGCTCTTCTAAGATAAAACCGTTGACACACTAAGTATTAAACTACTTTGCCCATCTGTGTTGTGGAACAATGACGGCTTCAGAGGCTGAGGGCCTTCGAACATATTCTTCCTCATAAACTGTTTCTGAATCATCACAAGATTATTTCTATTATGTTGAGCCATGATGAACATAGTTCAATGATGCCCTTGAACATTATTCTCTTTTCTCTTGAGAAAAGTTGATATTCAGTCTTTTACAAAGTCATAGAACTTTTTCCCATCAAATCTGAAAGGAAAGATAGTTAAGTGTTGTGTCTTTGAACATGTTTTCTAGAGCTCCTCTGCCAGCATTCAAATCCTGATTGTCCCAAATATCAGATGTGTAAGAGTTGGCAATTCACCTTCCTCTTATGTTTCTCAGTTTTCCTACATACAAAATAGAAAGGAAAAATACTCTCTAACGTTTCTATGTGAATTCAGTTATTATTTAAAACAAGGTCTGATAGGAGATGGGTAATAAAACCTTTCCTAGAACCATGTGGTGGAGTTAGTGGAATGGCTCAGTTGGTAGAACACTAGGTAAGAGTGAAACCATGAGTACTGAGTTCAATTCCTGGTCCTGGACCAAACAGCAACAACAACAAAAGAACCTTGTGGCATTTTGTTACTGCCTATTATAAAGTCAATGTAAAAAATTACTACAGGACTTCTCAGTGTAGGTAGTAAAAGATTATGTGGACTCTGTCTCTCTGACTCTGTTTCCTCTCTTTCAACCACTTGAGTAGTTCTAATCAACAGCCAAGGTTTATTCTCTATATAGGTGAGGGGGGTTTTAGACAACTTTACCCAAAGCCTTTGCTTAAGGTCCTACAGATCGTAGAGCACAGACAAGTCATAACTAAGTCAAATCCCTGACACACAAAGTCCATGAGTGTAAAACACTATCTTATGACACTTAGCTATAGGTAAGATTTTGTGTCGTTTTTACACTGGAATATTTGTTTTTTATAACTAGTAAGAAGACTCTCCATTAAAAATTTCTTTTTATAATGTTTATTAAAATACATTTGTTTATTGTAAAGTTACTGTATAGAGAGGATACAGTTACATGAGTAAGTTAATGAGTACATTTCCTATCAAACATTGTTATCTCCTCCTTTGTTTATTGGAGATATGAAAGTTACAAAACTGAACTAAACTAAAGAAAGTGGTCCCAGAAGATCTGAAATCCTTCTACTAGGATTGTTAGCAAAAAGTCAGAAAAATACATTAAAAAAAAAACCCTCTGGGCTGAGAAGGTGGCTCAGTGGTAGAATGCTTTCATTGAGGCACTGCGTTCAATTCCTCAGCACCACATAAGTAGAATAAGATGGAAGTGGCACTGTGGCTCAAGTGTTGGAATGCTAGCCTTGAGCTGAAGAGCTCAGGGACAGCACCTAGGCCCAGAGTTCAGGCCCC